>NC_064468.1:0-300000 GCF_023343835.1 Lagopus muta
AATCATGTAAAAAACCCCATATGACCTCACACAGACCTCATATGAGGACATAGCGACCAAATGAAGTCACCCGGACCAAATGACGTCCGGCGCACCAAATGACGGAGAACGCCCCAAATCATGTAAAAAACCCCATATGACCTCATACAGACCTCATATGAGGTCATGGCGACCAAATGAAGTCACCCGGACCAAATGACGTCCGGCGCACCAAATGACGGAGAACGCCCCAAATCATGTAAAAAACCCCATATGACCTCACACAGACCTCATATGAGGTCATGGCGACCAAATGAAGTCACCCGGACCAAATGACGTCCGGCGCACCAAATGACGGAGAACGCCCCATATCATGTAAAAAACCCCATATGACCTCATACAGACCTCATATGAGGACATACCGACCAAATGAAGTCACCCGGACCAAATGACGTCCGGCGCACCAAATGACGGAGAACGCCCCAAATCATGTAAAAAACCCCATATGACCTCATACAGACGTCATATGAGCTCACAGCGACCAAATGAAGTCACCTGGACCAAATGACGTCCGGCGCACCAAATGACGCAGAACGCCCCAAATCATGTAAAAAACCCCATATGACCTCATACAGACCTCATATGAGGTCATAGCGACCAAATGAAGTCACCCGGACCAAATGACGAATGACGTCCGGCGCACCAAATGACGGAGAACGCCCCAAATCATGTAAAAAACCCCATATGACCTCATACAGACCTCATATGAGGACATAGCGACCAAATGAAGTCACCCGGACCAAATGACGTCCGGCGCACCAAATGACGGAGAACGCCCCAAATCATGTAAAAAACCCCATATGACCTCATACAGACGTCATATGAGCTCACAGCGACCAAATGAAGTCACCTGGACCAAATGACGTCCGGCGCACCAAATGACGCAGAACGCCCCAAATCATGTAAAAAACCCCATATGACCTCATACAGACCTCATATGAGGTCATTGCGACCAAATGAACTCACCCGGACCAAATGACGAATGACGTCCGGCGCACCAAATGACGGAGAACGCCCCAAATCATGTAAAAAACCCCATATGACCTCATACAGACGTCATATGAGGTCATAGCGACCAAATGAAGTCAACCGGACCAAATGACGTCCGGTGCACCAAATGACGGAGAACGCCCCAAATCATGTTAGAAACCCCATATGACCTCATACAGACGTCATATGAGGTCATAGCGACCAAATGAAGTCACCCGGACCAAATGACATCCGGCGCACCAAATGACGGAGAACGCCCCAAATCATGTAAAAAACCCCATATGACCTCATACAGACCTCATATGAGGTCATAGCGACCAAATGAAGTCACCCGGACCAAATGACGTCCGGCGCACCAAATGACGGAGAACGCCCCAAATCATGTAAAAAACCCCATATTGACCTCATATGACCTCATATGAGGTCATAGCGACGAAATGAAGTCACCCGGACCAAATGACGTCCGGCGCACCAAATGACGGAGAACGCCCCAAATCATGTAAAAAACCCCATATGACCTCATACAGACCTCATATGAGGTCATAGCGACCAAATGAAGTCACCCGGACCAAATGACGTCTGCCGCACCAAATGACGGAGAACGCCCCAAATCATGTAAAAAACCCCCATATGACCTCATACAGACCTCATATGAGGTCATAGCGACCAAATGAAGTCACCCGGACCAAATGACGTCCGGCGCACCAAATGACGGAGAACGCCCCAAATCATGTAAAAAACCCCCTATGACCTCATACAGACCTCATATGAGGTCATAGCGACCAAATGAAGTCACCCGGACCAAATGACGTCCGGCGCACCAAATGACGGAGAACGCCCCAAATCATGTAAAAAACCCCATATGACCTCATACAGACCTCATATGAGGTCATAGCGACCAAATGAAGTCACCCGGACCAAATGACGTCCGGCGCACCAAATGACGGAGAACGCCCCAAATCATGTAAAAAACCCCATATGACCTCATATGACCTCATATGAGGTCATAGCGACCAAATGAAGTCACTCGGACCAAATGACGTCCGGCGCACCAAATGACGGAGAACGCCACAAATCATGTAAAAAACCCCATATGACCTCATACAGACCTCATATGAGGTCATAGCGACCAAATGAAGTCACCCGGACCAAATGACGTCCGGCTCACCAAATGACGGAGAACGCCCCCAAATCATGTAAAAAAACCCCATATGACCTCATACAGACCTCATATGAGGTCATAGTGACCAAGTGAAGTCACCCGGACCAAATGACGTCCGGCGCACCAAATGACGGAGAACACCCCAAATCATTTAAAAAACCCCATATGACCTCATACAGACGTCATATGAGGTCATAGCGACCAAATGAAGTCACCCAGACCAAATGACGTCCGGCGCACCAAATGACGGAGAACGCCCCAAATCATGTAAAAAACCCCATATGACCTCATATGACCTCATATGAGGTCATAGCGACCAAATGAAGTCACTCGGACCAAATGACTTCCGGCGCACCAAATGACGGAGAACGCCCCAAATCATGTAAAAAACCCCATATGACCTCATACAGACCTCATATGAGGTCATAGCGACCAAATGAACTCACCCAGACCAAATGACGTCCGGCGCACCAAATGACGGAGAACGCCCCAAATCATGTAAAAAACCCCATATGACCTCATACAGACGTCATATGAGCTCACAGCGACCAAATGAAGTCACCTGGACCAAATGACGTCCGGCGCACCAAATGACGGAGAACGCCCCAAATCATGTAAAAAACCCCATATGACCTCATACAGACCTCATATGAGGTCATAGCGACCAAACGAAGTCACCCGGACCAAATGACATCCGGCGCACCAAATGACCGAGAACGCCCCAAATCATGTAAAAAAACCCCATATGACCTCATACAGACGTCATATGAGGTCATAGCGACCAAATGAAGTCAACCGGACCAAATGACGTCCGGTGCACCAAATGACGGAGAACGCCCCAAATCATGTAAAAAACCCCATATGACCTCATACAGACGTCATATGAGGTCATAGCGACCAAATGAAGTCACCCGGACCAAATGGACATCCGGCGCACCAAATGACGGAGAACACCACAAATCATGTAAAAAACCCCATATGACCTCATACAGACCTCATATGAGGTCATAGCGACCAAATGAAGTCACCCGGACCAAATGACGTCCGGCGCACCAAATGACGGAGAACGCCCCAAATCATGTAAAAAACCCCATATGACCTCATACAGACCTCATATGAGGACATGGTGACCAAATGAAGTCACCCGGACCAAATGACGTCCGGCGCACCAAATGACGGAGAACGCCCCAAATCATGTAAAAAAAACCCCATATGACCTCATACAGACCTCATATGAGGTCATAGCGACCAAATGAAGTCACCCGGACCAAATGACGTCCGGCGCACCAAATGACGGAGAACGCCCCAAATCATGTAAAAAAACCCCATATGACCTCATACAGACCTCATATGAGGTCATGGGGACCAAATGAAGTCACCTGGACCAAATGACGTCCGGCGCACCAAATGACGGAGAACGCCCCAAATCATGTAAAAAACCCCATATGACCTCATACAGACCTCATATGAGGTCATGGGGACCAAATGAAGTCACCCGGACCAAATGACGTCCGGCGCACCAAATGACGGAGAACGCCCCAAATCATGTAAAAAACCCCATATGACCTCATACAGACCTCATATGAGGTCATAGCGACCAAATGAAGTCACCCGGACCAAATGACGTCCGGCGCACCAAATGACGGAGAACGCCCCAAATCATGTAAAAAACCCCATATGACCTCACACAGACCTCATATGAGGTCATGGCGACCAAATGAAGTCACCCGGACCAAATGACGTCCGGCGCACCAAATGACGGAGAACGCCCCAAATCATGTAAAAAACCCCCTATGACCACATCCAGACCTCATATGAGGTCATGGCGACCAAATGAAGTCACCCGGACCAAATGACGTCCGGCGCACCAAATGACGGAGAACGCCCCAAATCATGTAAAAAACCCCCATATGACCTCATACAGACCTCATATGAGGTCATAGCGATCAAATGAAGTCACCTGGACCAAATGACGTCCCGCGGACCAAATGACGTCCGGCGCACCAAATGACGGAGAACGCCCCAAATCATGTAAAAAACCCCATATGACCTCATACAGACCTCATATGAGGTCATGGCGACCAAATGAAGTCACCCGGACCAAATGACGTCCGGCGCACCAAATGACGGAGAACGCCCCAAATCATGTAAAAAACCCCATATGACCTCATACAGACCTCATATGAGGTCATGGCGACCAAATGAAGTCACCCGGACCAAATGACGTCCGGCGCACCAAATGACGGAGAACGCCCCAAATCATGTAAAAAACCCCATATGACCTCATACAGACCTCATATGAGGTCATGGCGACCAAATGAAGTCACCCGGACCAAATGACGTCCGGCGCACCAAATGACGGAGAACGCCCCAAATCATGTAAAAAACCCCATATGACCTCATACAGACCTCATATGAGGTCATAGCGATCAAATGAAGTCACCTGGACCAAATGACGTCCCGCGGACCAAATGACGTCCGGCGCACCAAATGACGGAGAACGCCCCAAATCATGTAAAAAACCCCATATGACCTCATACAGACCTCATATGAGGTCATGGCGACCAAATGAAGTCACCCGGACCAAATGACGTCCGGCGCACCAAATGACGGAGAACGCCCCAAATCATGTAAAAAACCCCATATGACCTCATACAGACCTCATATGAGGTCATGGCGACCAAATGAAGTCACCCGGACCAAATGACGTCCGGCGCACCAAATGACGGAGAACGCCCCAAATCATGTAAAAAACCCCATATGACCTCATACAGACCTCATATGAGGTCATGGCGACCAAATGAAGTCACCCGGACCAAATGACGTCCGGCGCACCAAATGACGGAGAACGCCCCAAATCATGTAAAAAACCCCATATGACCTCACACAGACCTCATATGTGGACATACCGACCAAATGAAGTCACCCGGACCAAATGACGTCCGGCGCACCAAATGACGGAGAACGCCCCAAATCATGTAAAAAACCCCATATGACCTCATACGGACCTCATATGAGGTCATGGCGACCAAATGAAGTCACCCGGACCAAATGACGTCCGGCGCACCAAATGACGGAGAACGCCCCAAATCATGTAAAAAACCCCATATGACCTCATACAGACCTCATATGAGGTCATACCGACCAAATGAAGTCACCCGGACCAAATGACGTCCGGCGCACCAAATGACGGAGAACGCCCCAAATCATGTAAAAAACCCCATATGACCTCATACAGACGTCATATGAGGGCATAGCGACCAAATGAAGTCACCTGGACCAAATGACGTCCGGCGCACCGAATGACGGAGAACGCCCCAAATCATGTAAAAAACCCCACATGACCTCATACAGACCTCATATGAGGACATAGCGACCAAATGAAGTCACCCGGACCAAATGACGTCCGGCGCACCAAATGACGGAGAACGCCCCAAATCATGTAAAAAACCCCATATGACCTCATACAGACCTCATATGAGGTCATGGGGACCAAATGAAGTCACCTGGACCAAATGACGTCCGGCGCACCAAATGACGGAGAACGCCCCAAATCATGTAAAAAACCCCATATGACCTCATACAGACCTCATATGAGGTCATGGGGACCAAATGAAGTCACCCGGACCAAATGACGTCCGGCGCACCAAATGACGGAGAACGCCCCAAATCATGTAAAAAACCCCATATGACCTCATACAGACCTCATATGAGGTCATAGCGACCAAATGAAGTCACCCGGACCAAATGACGTCCGGCGCACCAAATGACGGAGAACGCCCCAAATCATGTAAAAAACCCCATATGACCTCACACAGACCTCATATGAGGTCATGGCGACCAAATGAAGTCACCCGGACCAAATGACGTCCGGCGCACCAAATGACGGAGAACGCCCCAAATCATGTAAAAAACCCCCTATGACCACATCCAGACCTCATATGAGGTCATGGCGACCAAATGAAGTCACCCGGACCAAATGACGTCCGGCGCACCAAATGACGGAGAACGCCCCAAATCATGTAAAAAACCCCATATGACCTCATACAGACCTCATATGAGGTCATAGCGATCAAATGAAGTCACCTGGACCAAATGACGTCCGGCGGACCAAATGACGTCCGGCGCACCAAATGACGGAGAACGCCCCAAATCATGTAAAAAACCCCATATGACCTCATACAGACCTCATATGAGGACATACCGACCAAATGAAGTCACCCGGACCAAATGACGTCCGGCGCACCAAATGACGGAGAACGCCCCAAATCATGTAAAAAAACCCCATATGACCTCATACAGACCTCATATGAGGTCATGGCGACCAAATGAAGTCACCCGGACCAAATGACGTCCGGCGCACCAAATGACGGAGAACGCCCCAAATCATGTAAAAAACCCCATATGACCTCATACAGACCTCATATGAGGTCATGGCGACCAAATGAAGTCACCCGGACCAAATGACGTCCGGCGCACCAAATGACGGAGAACGCCCCAAATCATGTAAAAAACCCCATATGACCTCATACAGACCTCATATGAGGTCATGGCGACCAAATGAAGTCACCCGGACCAAATGACGTCCGGCGCACCAAATGACGGAGAACGCCCCAAATCATGTAAAAAACCCCATATGACCTCACACAGACCTCATATGTGGACATACCGACCAAATGAAGTCACCCGGACCAAATGACGTCCGGCGCACCAAATGACGGAGAACGCCCCAAATCATGTAAAAAACCCCATATGACCTCATACGGACCTCATATGAGGTCATGGCGACCAAATGAAGTCACCCGGACCAAATGACGTCCGGCGCACCAAATGACGGAGAACGCCCCAAATCATGTAAAAAACCCCATATGACCTCATACAGACCTCATATTGAGGTCATACCGACCAAATGAAGTCACCCGGACCAAATGACGTCCGGCGCACCAAATGACGGAGAACGCCCCAAATCATGTAAAAAACCCCATATGACCTCATACAGACGTCATATGAGGGCATAGCGACCAAATGAAGTCACCTGGACCAAATGACGTCCGGCGCACCGAATGACGGAGAACGCCCCAAAATCATGTAAAAAACCCCACATGACCTCATACAGACCTCATATGAGGACATAGCGACCAAATGAAGTCACCCGGACCAAATGACGTCCGGCGCACCAAATGACGGAGAACGCCCCAAATCATGTAAAAAACCCCATATGACCTCACACAGACCTCATATGAGGTCATGGCGACCAAATGAAGTCACCCGGACCAAATGACGTCCGGCGCACCAAATGACGGAGAACGCCCCAAATCATGTAAAAAACCCCATATGACCTCATACAGACCTCATATGAGGACATACCGACCAAATGAAGTCACCCGGACCAAATGACGTCCGGCGCACCAAATGACGGAGAACGCCCCAAATCATGTAAAAAACCCCATATGACCTCATACAGACCTCATATGAGGACATACCGACCAAATGAAGTCACCCGGACCAAATGACGTCCGGCGCACCAAATGACGGAGAACGCCCCAAATCATGTAAAAAACCCCATATGACCTCATACAGACCTCATATGAGGTCATGGCGACCAAATGAAGTCACCCGGACCAAATGACGTCCGGCGCACCAAATGACGGAGAACGCCCCAAATCATGTAAAAAACCCCATATGACCTCATACAGACCTCATATGAGGTCATGGCGACCAAATGAAGTCACCCGGACCAAATGACGTCCGGCGCACCAAATGACGGAGAACGCCCCAAATCATGTAAAAAACCCCATATGACCTCACACAGACCTCATATGTGGACATACCGACCAAATGAAGTCACCCGGACCAAATGACGTCCGGCGCACCAAATGACGGAGAACGCCCCAAATCATGTACAAAACCCCATATGACCTCATACAGACCTCATATGTGGACATAGCGACCAAATGAAGTCACCCGGACCAAATGACGTCCGGCGCACCAAATGACGGAGAACGCCCCAAATCATGTAAAAAACCCCATATGACCTCATACAGACCTCATATGAGGTCATGGCGGACCAAATGAAGTCACCCGGACCAAATGACGTCCGGCGCACCAAATGACGGAGAACGCCCCAAATCATGTAAAAAACCCCATATGACCTCATACAGACCTCATATGAGGTCATGGCGACCAAATGAAGTCACCGGGGACCAAATGACGTCCGGCGCACCAAATGACGGAGAACGCCCCAAATCATGTAAAAAACCCCATATGACCTCATACAGACGTCATATGAGGGCATAGCGACCAAATGAAGTCACCCGGACCAAATGACGTCCGGCGCACCGAATGACGGAGAACGCCCCAAATCATGTAAAAAACCCCATATGACCTCACACAGACCTCATATGAGGTCATGGCGACCAAATGAAGTCACCCGGACCAAATGACGTCCGGCGCACCAAATGACGGAGAACGCCCCAAATCATGTAAAAAACCCCATATGACCTCATACAGACCTCATATGAGGTCATGGCGACCAAATGAAGTCACCCGGACCAAATGACGTCCGGCGCACCAAATGACGGAGAACGCCCCAAATCATGTAAAAAACCCCCATATGACCTCATACAGACCTCATATGAGGTCATACCGACCAAATGAAGTCACCCGGACCAAATGACGTTCCGGCGCACCAAATGACGGAGAACGCCCCAAATCATGTAAAAAAACCCCATATGACCTCATACAGACCTCATATGTGGACATACCGACCAAATGAAGTCACCCGGACCAAATGACGTCCGGCGCACCAAATGACGGAGAACGCCCCAAATCATGTAAAAAACCCCATATGACCTCATACAGACCTCATATGTGCACATACCGACCAAATGAAGTCACCCGGACCAAATGACGTCCGGCGCACCAAATGACGGAGAACGCCCCAAATCATGTAAAAAAACCCCATATGACCTCATACAGACCTCATATGAGGTCATGGCGACCAAATGAAGTCACCCGGACCCAAATGACGTCCGGCGCACCAAATGACGGAGAACGCCCCAAATCATGTAAAAAACCCCATATGACCTCATACAGACCTCATATGAGGTCATGGCGACCAAATGAAGTCACCCGGACCAAATGACGTCCGGCGCACCAAATGACGGAGAACGCCCCAAATCATGTAAAAAACCCCATATGACCTCATACAGACGTCATATGAGGGCATAGCGACCAAATGAAGTCACCCGGACCAAATGACGTCCGGCGCACCGAAATGACGGAGAACGCCCCAAATCATGTAAAAAACCCCATATGACCTCACACAGACCTCATATGAGGGTCATGGCGACCAAATGAAGTCACCCGGACCAAATGACGTCCGGCGCACCAAATGACGGAGAACGCCCCAAATCATGTAAAAAACCCCATATTGACCTCATACAGACCTCATATGAGGTCATGGCGACCAAATGAAGTCACCCGGACCAAATGACGTCCGGCGCACCAAATGACGGAGAACGCCCCAATCATGTAAAAAACCCCATATGACCTCATACAGACCTCATATGAGGTCATGGCGACCAAATGAAGTCACCCGGACCAAATGACGTCCGGCGCACCAAATGACGGAGAACGCCCCAAATCATGTAAAAAACCCCATATGACCTCACACAGACCTCATATGTGGACATACCGACCAAATGAAGTCACCCGGACCAAATGACGTCCGGCGCACCAAATGACGGAGGAACGCCCCAAATCATGTACAAAACCCCATATGACCTCATACAGACCTCATATGTGGACATAGCGACCAAATGAAGTCACCCGGACCAAATGACGTCCGGCGCACCAAATGACGGAGAACGCCCCAAATCATGTAAAAAACCCCATATGACCTCATACAGACCTCATATGAGGTCATGGCGACCAAATGAAGTCACCCGGACCAAATGACGTCCGGCGCACCAAATGACGGAGAACGCCCCAAATCATGTAAAAAAACCCCATATGACCTCATACAGACCTCATATGAGGTCATGGCGACCAAATGAAGTCACCGGGACCAAATGACGTCCGGCGCACCAAATGACGGAGAACGCCCCAAATCATGTAAAAAACCCCATATGACCTCATACAGAACGTCATATGAGGGCATAGCGACCAAATGAAGTCACCCGGACCAAATGACGTCCGGCGCACCGAATGACGGAGAACGCCCCAAAATCATGTAAAAAACCCCATATGACCTCACACAGACCTCATATGAGGTCATGGCGACCAAATGAAGTCACCCGGACCAAATGACGTCCGGCGCACCAAATGACGGAGAACGCCCCAAATCATGTAAAAAACCCCATATGACCTCATACAGACCTCATATGAGGTCATGGCGACCAAATGAAGTCACCCGGACCAAATGACGTCCGGCGCACCAAATGACGGAGAACGCCCCAAATCATGTAAAAAACCCCATATGACCTCATACAGACCTCATATGAGGTCATACCGACCAAATGAAGTCACCCGGACCAAATGACGTCCGGCGCACCAAATGACGGAGAACGCCCCAAATCATGTAAAAAAACCCCATATGACCTCATACAGACCTCATATGTGGACATACCGACCAAATGAAGTCACCCGGACCAAATGACGTCCGGCGCACCAAATGACGGAGAACGCCACCAAATCATGTAAAAAACCCCATATGACCTCATACAGACCTCATATGTGCACATACCGACCAAATGAAGTCACCCGGACCAAATGACGTCCGGCGCACCAAATGACGGAGAACGCCCCAAATCATGTAAAAAACCCCATATGACCTCATACAGACCTCATATGAGGTCATGGCGACCAAATGAAGTCACCCGGACCAAATGACGTCCGGCGCACCAAATGACGGAGAACGCCCCAAATCATGTAAAAAACCCCATATGACCTCATACAGACCTCATATGAGGTCATGGCGACCAAATGAAGTCACCCGGCACCAAATGACGTCCGGCGCACCAAATGACGGAGAACGCCCCAAATCATGTAAAAAACCCCATATGACCTCATACAGACGTCATATGAGGGCATAGCGACCAAATGAAGTCACCCGGACCAAATGACGTCCGGCGCATCCGAATGACGGGAGAACGCCCCAAATCATGTAAAAAACCCATATGACCTCACACAGACCTCATATGAGGTCATGGCGACCAAATGAAGTCACCCGGACCAAATGACGTCCGGCGCACCAAATGACGGAGAACGCCCCAAAATCATGTAAAAAACCCCATATGACCTCATACAGACCTCATATGTGGACATACCGACCAAATGAAGTCACCCGGACCAAATGACATCGGCGCACCAAATGACGGAGAACGCCCCAAATCATGTAAAAAACCCCATATGACCTCATACAGACCTCATATGAGGTCATGGCGACAAATGAAGTCACCCGGACCAAATGACGTCCGGCGCACCAAATGACGGAGAACGCCCCAAATCATGTAAAAAACCCCATATGACCTCATACAGACCTCATATGAGGTCATGGCGACCAAATGAAGTCACCCGGACCAAATGACGTCCGGCGCACCAAATGACGGAGAACGCCCCAAATCATGTAAAAAAACCCCATATGACCTCATACAGACCTCATATGTGCACATACCGACCAAATGAAGTCACCCGGACCAATGACGTCCGGCGCACCAAATGACGGAGAACGCCCCAAATCATGTAAAAAACCCCATATGACCTCATACAGACCTCATATGTGGACATAGCGACCAAATGAAGTCACCCGGACCAAATGACGTCCGGCGCACCAAATGACGGAGAACGCCCCAAATCATGTAAAAAACCCCATATGACCTCATACAGACCTCATATGTGGACATAGCGACCAAATGAAGTCACCCGGACCAAATGACGTCCGGCGCACCAAATGACGGAGAACGCCCCAAATCATGTAAAAAACCCCATATGACCTCATACAGACCTCATATGAGGTCATGGCGACCAAATGAAGTCACCCGGACCAAATGACGTCCGGCGCACCAAATGACGGAGAACGCCCCAAATCATGTAAAAAACCCCATATGACCTCATACAGACCTCATATGAGGTCATGGCGACCAAATGAAGTCACCCGGACCAAATGACGTCCGGCGCACCAAATGACGGAGAACGCCCCAAAATCATGTAAAAAAACCCCATATGACCTCATACAGACCTCATATGTGGACATACCGACCAAATGAAGTCACCCGGACCAAATGACGTCCGGCGCACCAAATGACGGAGAACGCCCCAAATCATGTAAAAAAACCCCTTATGACCTCATACAGACCTCATATGAGGTCATGGCGACCAAATGAAGTCACCCGGACCCAAATGACGTCCGGCGCACCAAATGACAGAGAACGCCCCAAATCATGTAAAAAACCCCATATGACCTCATACAGACCTCATATGAGGACATGGCGACCAAATGAAGTCACCCGGACCAAATGACGTCCGGCGCACCAAATGACGGAGAACGCCCCAAATCATGTAAAAAACCCCATATGACCTCATACAGACGTCATATGAGGGCATAGCGACCAAATGAAGTCACCCGGACCAAATGACGTCCGGCGCACCGAATGACGGAGAACGCCCCAAATCATGTAAAAAACCCCATATGACCTCATACAGACCTCATATGAGGTCATGGCGACCAAATGAAGTCACCCGGACCAAATGACGTCCGGCGCACCAAATGACGGAGAACGCCCCAAATCATGTAAAAAACCCCATATGACCTCATACAGACCTCATATGAGGTCATGGCGACCAAATGAAGTCACCCGGACCAAATGACGTCCGGCGCACCAAATGACGGAGAACGCCCCAAATCATGTAAAAAACCCCATATGACCTCATACAGACGTCATATGAGGGCATAGCGACCAAATGAAGTCACCCGGACCAAATGACGTCCGGCGCACCGAATGACGGAGAACGCCCCAAATCATGTAAAAAACCCCATATGACCTCACACAGACCTCATATGAGGTCATGGCGACCAAATGAAGTCACCCGGACCAAATGACGTCCGGCGCACCAAATGACGGAGAACGCCCCAAATCATGTAAAAAACCCCATATGACCTCATACAGACCTCATATGTGGACATACCGACCAAATGAAGTCACCCGGACCAAATGACATCCGGCGCACCAAATGACGGAGAACGCCCCAAATCATGTAAAAAACCCCATATGACCTCATACAGACCTCATATGAGGTCATGGCGACCAAATGAAGTCACCCGGACCAAATGACGTCCGGCGCACCAAATGACGGAGAACGCCCCAAATCATGTAAAAAACCCCATATGACCTCATACAGACCTCATATGAGGTCATGGCGACCAAATGAAGTCACCCGGACCAAATGACGTCCGGCGCACCAAATGACGGAGAACGCCCCAAATCATGTAAAAAACCCCATATGACCTCATACAGACCTCATATGTGCACATACCGACCAAATGAAGTCACCCGGACCAAATGACGTCCGGCGCACCAAATGACGGAGAACGCCCCAAATCATGTAAAAAACCCCATATGACCTCATACAGACCTCATATGAGGACATACCGACCAAATGAAGTCACCCGGACCAAATGACGTCTGGCGCACCAAATGACGGAGAACGCCCCAAATCATGTAAAAAACCCCATATGACCTCATACAGACCTCATATGTGGACATAGCGACCAAATGAAGTCACCCGGACCAAATGACGTCCGGCGCACCAAATGACGGAGAACGCCCCAAATCATGTAAAAAACCCCATATGACCTCATACAGACCTCATATGTGGACATAGCGACCAAATGAAGTCACCCGGACCAAATGACGTCCGGCGCACCAAATGACGGAGAACGCCCCAAATCATGTAAAAAACCCCATATGACCTCATACAGACCTCATATGAGGTCATGGCGACCAAATGAAGTCACCCGGACCAAATGACGTCCGGCGCACCAAATGACGGAGAACGCCCCAAATCATGTAAAAAACCCCATATGACCTCATACAGACCTCATATGAGGTCATGGCGACCAAATGAAGTCACCCGGACCAAATGACGTCCGGCGCACCAAATGACGGAGAACGCCCCAAATCATGTAAAAAACCCCATATGACCTCATACAGACCTCATATGTGGACATACCGACCAAATGAAGTCACCCGGACCAAATGACGTCCGGCGCACCAAATGACGGAGAACGCCCCAAATCATGTAAAAAACCCCTTATGACCTCATACAGACCTCATATGAGGTCATGGCGACCAAATGAAGTCACCCGGACCAAATGACGTCCGGCGCACCAAATGACAGAGAACGCCCCAAATCATGTAAAAAACCCCATATGACCTCATACAGACCTCATATGAGGACATGGCGACCAAATGAAGTCACCCGGACCAAATGACGTCCGGCGCACCAAATGACGGAGAACGCCCCAAATCATGTAAAAAACCCCATATGACCTCATACAGACGTCATATGAGGGCATAGCGACCAAATGAAGTCACCCGGACCAAATGACGTCCGGCGCACCAAATGACAGAGAACGCCCCAAATCATGTAAAAAACCCCATATGACCTCATACAGACCTCATATGAGGACATGGCGACCAAATGAAGTCACCCGGACCAAATGACGTCCGGCGCACCGAATGACGGAGAACGCCCCAAATCATGTAAAAAACCCCATATGACCTCATACAGACCTCATATGAGGTCATGGCGACCAAATGAAGTCACCCGGACCAAATGACGTCCGGCGCACCAAATGACGGAGAACGCCCCAAATCATGTAAAAAACCCCATATGACCTCATACAGACCTCATATGAGGTCATGGCGACCAAATGAAGTCACCCGGACCAAATGACGTCCGGCGCACCAAATGACGGAGAACGCCCCAAATCATGTAAAAAACCCCATATGACCTCATACAGACCTCATATGAGGTCATGGCGACCAAATGAAGTCACCCGGACCAAATGACGTCCGGCGCACCAAATGACGGAGAACGCCCCAAATCATGTAAAAAACCCCATATGACCTCATACAGACCTCATATGAGGTCATGGCGACCAAATGAAGTCACCCGGACCAAATGACGTCCGGCGCACCAAATGACGGAGAACGCCCCAAATCATGTAAAAAACCCCATATGACCTCATACAGACGTCATATGAGGGCATAGCGACCAAATGAAGTCACCCGGACCAAATGACGTCCGGCGCACCGAATGACGGAGAACGCCCCAAATCATGTAAAAAACCCCATATGACCTCACACAGACCTCATATGAGGTCATGGCGACCAAATGAAGTCACCCGGACCAAATGACGTCCGGCGCACCAAATGACGGAGAACGCCCCAAATCATGTAAAAAACCCCATATGACCTCATACAGACCTCATATGAGGTCATGGCGACCAAATGAAGTCACCCGGACCAAATGACGTCCGGCGCACCAAATGACGGAGAACGCCCCAAATCATGTAAAAAACCCCATATGACCTCATACAGACCTCATATGAGGTCATGGCGACCAAATGAAGTCACCCGGACCAAATGACGTCCGGCGCACCGAATGACGGAGAACGCCCCAAATCATGTAAAAAACCCCATATGACCTCATACAGACGTCATATGAGGGCATAGCGACCAAATGAAGTCACCCGGACCAAATGACGTCCGGCGCACCGAATGACGGAGAACGCCCCAAATCATGTAAAAAACCCCATATGACCTCACACAGACCTCATATGAGGTCATGGCGACCAAATGAAGTCACCCGGACCAAATGACGTCCGGCGCACCAAATGACGGAGAACGCCCCAAATCATGTAAAAAACCCCATATGACCTCACACAGACCTCATATGAGGTCATGGCGACCAAATGAAGTCACCCGGACCAAATGACGTCCGGCGCACCAAATGACGGAGAACGCCCCAAATCATGTAAAAAACCCCATATGACCTCATACAGACCTCATATGTGGACATACCGACCAAATGAAGTCACCCGGACCAAATGACGTCCGGCGCACCAAATGACGGAGAACGCCCCAAATCATGTAAAAAACCCCATATGACCTCACACAGACCTCATATGAGGTCATGGCGACCAAATGAAGTCACCCGGACCAAATGACGTCCGGCGCACCAAATGACGGAGAACGCCCCAAATCATGTAAAAAACCCCATATGACCTCATACAGACCTCATATGAGGTCATGGCGACCAAATGAAGTCACCCGGACCAAATGACGTCCGGCGCACCAAATGACGGAGAACGCCCCAAATCATGTAAAAAACCCCATATGACCTCATACAGACCTCATATGAGGTCATGGCGACCAAATGAAGTCACCCGGACCAAATGACGTCCGGCGCACCAAATGACGGAGAACGCCCCAAATCATGTAAAAAACCCCATATGACCTCATACAGACCTCATATGAGGGCATAGCGACCAAATGAAGTCACCCGGACCAAATGACGTCCGGCGCACCGAATGACGGAGAACGCCCCAAATCATGTAAAAAACCCCATATGACCTCACACAGACCTCATATGAGGTCATGGCGACCAAATGAAGTCACCCGGACCAAATGACGTCCGGCGCACCAAATGACGGAGAACGCCCCAAATCATGTAAAAAACCCCATATGACCTCATACAGACCTCATATGAGGTCATGGCGACCAAATGAAGTCACCCGGACCAAATGACGTCCGGCGCACCAAATGACGGAGAACGCCCCAAATCATGTAAAAAACCCCATATGACCTCATACAGACCTCATATGAGGACATACCGACCAAATGAAGTCACCCGGACCAAATGACGTCCGGCGCACCAAATGACGGAGAACGCCCCAAATCATGTAAAAAACCCCATATGACCTCATACAGACCTCATATGAGGACATACCGACCAAATGAAGTCACCCGGACCAAATGACGTCCGGCGCACCAAATGACGGAGAACGCCCCAAATCATGTAAAAAACCCCATATGACCTCATACAGACCTCATATGAGGTCATAGCGACCAAATGAAGTCACCCGGACCAAATGACGTCCGGCGCACCAAATGACGGAGAACGCCCCAAATCATGTATAAAACCCCATATGACCTCACACAGACCTCATATGAGGTCATGGCGACCAAATGAAGTCACCCGGACCAAATGACGTCCGGCGCACCAAATGACGGAGAACGCCCCAAATCATGTAAAAAACCCCATATGACCTCATACAGACCTCATATGTGGACATACCGACCAAATGAAGTCACCCGGACCAAATGACGTCCGGCGCACCAAATGACGGAGAACGCCCCAAATCATGTAAAAAACCCCATATGACCTCATACAGACCTCATATGTGGACATACCGACCAAATGAAGTCACCCGGACCAAATGACGTCCGGAGCACCAAATGACGGAGAACGCCCCAAATCATGTAAAAAACCCCATATGACCTCATACAGACGTCATATGAGGGCATAGCGACCAAATGAAGTCACCCGGACCAAATGACGGCCGGCGCACCAAATGACGGAGAACGCCCCAAATCATGTAAAAAACCCCATATGACCTCACACAGACCTCATATGAGGTCATGGCGACCAAATGAAGTCACCCGGACCAAATGACGTCCGGCACACCAAATGACGGAGAACGCCCCAAATCATGTAAAAAACCCCATATGACCTCATACAGACCTCATATGAGGACATACCGACCAAATGAAGTCACCCGGACCAAATGACGTCCGGCGCACCAAATGACGGAGAACGCCCCAAATCATGTAAAAAACCCCATATGACCTCATACAGACCTCATATGAGGTCATAGCGACCAAATGAAGTCACCCGGACCAAATGACGTCCGGCGCACCAAATGACGGAGAACGCCCCAAATCATGTAAAAAACCCCATATGACCTCATACAGACCTCATATGAGGTCATGGCGACCAAATGAAGTCACCCGGACCAAATGACGTCCGGCGCACCAAATGACGGAGAACGCCCCAAATCATGTAAAAAACCCCATATGACCTCATACAGACCTCATATGAGGTCATGGCGACCAAATGAAGTCACCCGGACCAAATGACGTCCGGCGCACCAAATGACGGAGAACGCCCCAAATCATGTAAAAAACCCCATATGACCTCATACAGACCTCATATGTGGACATACCGACCAAATGAAGTCACCCGGACCAAATGACGTCCGGCGCACCAAATGACGGAGAACGCCCCAAATCATGTAAAAAACCCCATATGACCTCATACGGACCTAATATGAGGTCATGGCGACCAAATGAAGTCACCCGGACCAAATGACGTCCGGCGCACCAAATGACGGAGAACACCCCAAATCATGTAAAAAACCCCATATGACCTCATACAGACCTCATATGTGGACATACTGACCAAATGAAGTCACCCGGACCAAATGACGTCTGGCGCACCAAATGACGGAGAACGCCCCAAATCATGTAAAAAACCCCATATGACCTCATACAGACCTCATATGTGGACATACCGACCAAATGAAGTCACCCGGACCAAATGACGTCCGGCGCACCAAATGACGGAGAACGCCCCAAATCATGTAAAAAACCCCATATGACCTCATACGGACCTCATATGAGGTCATGGCGACCAAATGAAGTCACCCGGACCAAATGACGTCCGGCGCACCAAATGACGGAGAAAGCTCCAAATCATGTAAAAAACCCCATATGACCTCATACGGACGTCATATGAGGGCATGGCGACCAAATGAAGTCACCCGGACCAAATGACGTCCGGCGCACCAAATGACGGAGAACGCCCCAAATCATGTAAAAAACCCCATATGACCTCATACAGACCTCTTATGAGGTCATGGCGACCAAATGAAGTCACCCGGACCAAATGACGTCCGGCGCACCAAATGACGGAGAACGCCCCAAATCATGTAAAAAAACCCCACATGACCTCATACAGACCTCATATGAGGTCATGGCGACCAAATGAAGTCACCCGGACCAAATGACGTCCGGCGCACCAAATGACGGAGAACGCCCCAAATCATGTAAAAAACCCCATATGACCTCATACAGACCTCATATGAGGTCATGGCGACCAAATGAAGTCACCCGGACCAAATGACGTCCGGCGCACCAAATGACGGAGAACGCCCCAAATCATGTAAAAAACCCCACATGACCTCATACAGACCTCATATGAGGTCATGGCGACCAAATGAAGTCACCCGGACCAAATGACGTCCGGCGCACCAAATGACGGAGAACGCCCCAAATCATGTAAAAAACCCCATATGACCTCATACAGACCTCATATGAGGTCATGGCGACCAAATGAAGTCACCCGGACCAAATGACGTCCGGCGCACCAAATGACGGAGAACGCCCCAAATCATGTAAAAAACCCCATATGACCTCATACAGACCTCATATGAGGTCATGGCGACCAAATGAAGTCACCCGGACCAAATGACGTCCGGTGCACCAAATGACGGAGAACGCCCCAAATCATGTAAAAAACCCCATATGACCTCATACAGACCTCATATGTGGACATACCGACCAAATGAAGTCACCCGGACCAAATGACGTCTGGCGCACCAAATGACGGAGAACGCCCCAAATCATGTAAAAAACCCCATATGACCTCATACAGACCTCATATGTGGACATACCGACCAAATGAAGTCACCCGGACCAAATGACGTCCGGCGCACCAAATGACGGAGAACGCCCCAAATCATGTAAAAAACCCCATATGACCTCATACAGACCTCATATGAGGTCATAGCGACCAAATGAAGTCACCCGGACCAAATGACGTCTGGCGCACCAAATGACGGAGAACGCCCCAAATCATGTAAAAAACCCCATATGACCTCATACGGACCTCATATGAGGTCATACCGACCAAATGAAGTCACCCGGACCAAATGACGTCCGGCGCACCAAATGACGGAGAACGCTCCAAATCATGTAAAAAACCCCATATGACCTCATACGGACCTCATATGAGGTCATGGCGACCAAATGAAGTCACCCGGACCAAATGACGTCCGGCGCACCAAATGACGGAGAACGCCCCAAATCATGTAAAAAACCCCATATGACCTCATACAGACCTCATATGTGGACATACCGACCAAATGAAGTCACCCGGACCAAATGACGTCCGGCGCACCAAATGACGGAGAACGCCCCAAATCATGTAAAAAACCCCATATGACCTCATACAGACCTCATATGAGGACATAGCGACCAAATGAAGTCACCCGGACCAAATGACGTCCGGCGCACCAAATGACGGAGAACGCCCCAAATCATGTAAAAAACCCCATATGACCTCATACAGACCTCATATGAGGTCATGGCGACCAAATGAAGTCACCCGGACCAAATGACGTCCAGCGCACCAAATGTCGGAGAACGCCCCAAATCATGTAAAAAACCCCATATGACCTCATACAGACCTCATATGAGATCATGGCAACCAAATGAAGTCACCCGGACCAAATGACGTCGGGCGCACCAAATGACGGAGAACGCCCCAAATCATGTAAAAAACCCCATATGACCTCATACAGACCTCATATGAGGTCATACCGACAAAATGAAGTCACCCGGACCAAATGACGTCCGGTGCACCAAATGACGGAGAACACCCCAAATCATGTAAAAAACTTCATATGACCTCATACAGACCTCATATGAGGTCATGGCGACCAAATGAAGTCACCCGGACCAAATGACGTCCGGCGCACCAAATGACGGAGAACGCTCCAAATCATGTAAAAAACCCCATATGACCTCATACGGACCTCATATGAGGTCATGGCGACCAAATGAAGTCACCCGGACCAAATGACGTCCGGCGCACCAAATGACGGAGAACGCCCCAAATCATGTAAAAAACCCCATATGACCTCATACAGACCTCATATGTGGACATACCGACCAAATGAAGTCACCCGGACCAAATGACGTCCGGCGCACCAAATGACGGAGAACGCCCCAAATCATGTAAAAAACCCCATATGACCTCATACAGACCTCATATGAGGACATAGCGACCAAATGAAGTCACCCGGACCAAATGACGTCCGGCGCACCAAAGGACGGAGAACGCCCCAAATCATGTAAAAAAACCCCATATGACCTCATACAGACCTCATATGTGGACATAGCGACCAAATGAAGTCACCCGGACCAAATGACGTCCGGCGCACCAAATGACGGAGAACGCCCCAAATCATGTAAAAAACCCCATATGACCTCATACGGACCTCATATGAGGTCATGGCGACCAAATGAAGTCACCCGGACCAAATGACGTCCGGCGCACCAAATGACGGAGAAAGCTCCAAATCATGTAAAAAACCCCATATGACCTCATACGGACGTCATATGAGGGCATGGCGACCAAATGAAGTCACCCGGACCAAATGACGTCCGGCGCACCAAATGACGGAGAACGCCCCAAATCATGTAAAAAACCCCATATGACCTCATACAGACCTCTTATGAGGTCATGGCGACCAAATGAAGTCACCCGGACCAAATGACGTCCGGCGCACCAAATGACGGAGAACGCCCCAAATCATGTAAAAAACCCCACATGACCTCATACAGACCTCATATGAGGTCATGGCGACCAAATGAAGTCACCCGGACCAAATGACGTCCGGCGCACCAAATGACGGAGAACGCCCCAAATCATGTAAAAAACCCCATATGACCTCATACAGACCTCATATGAGGTCATGGCGACCAAATGAAGTCACCCGGACCAAATGACGTCCAGCGCACCAAATGACGGAGAACGCCCCAAATCATGTAAAAAACCCCATATGACCTCATACAGACCTCATATGAGGTCATGGCGACCAAATGAAGTCACCCGGACCAAATGACGTCCGGCGCACCAAATGACGGAGAACGCCCCAAATCATGTAAAAAACCCCACATGACCTCATACAGACCTCATATGAGGTCATGGCGACCAAATGAAGTCACCCGGACCAAATGACGTCCGGCGCACCAAATGACGGAGAACGCCCCAAATCATGTAAAAAACCCCATATGACCTCATACAGACCTCATATGAGGTCATGGCGACCAAATGAAGTCACCCGGACCAAATGACGTCCGGCGCACCAAATGACGGAGAACGCCCCAAATCATGTAAAAAACCCCATATGACCTCATACAGACCTCATATGAGGTCATGGCGACCAAATGAAGTCACCCGGACCAAATGACGTCCGGTGCACCAAATGACGGAGAACGCCCCAAATCATGTAAAAAACCCCATATGACCTCATACAGACCTCATATGTGGACATACCGACCAAATGAAGTCACCCGGACCAAATGACGTCTGGCGCACCAAATGACGGAGAACGCCCCAAATCATGTAAAAAACCCCATATGACCTCATACAGACCTCATATGTGGACATACCGACCAAATGAAGTCACCCGGACCAAATGACGTCCGGCGCACCAAATGACGGAGAACGCCCCAAATCATGTAAAAAACCCCATATGACCTCATACAGACCTCATATGAGGTCATAGCGACCAAATGAAGTCACCCGGACCAAATGACGTCTGGCGCACCAAATGACGGAGAACGCCCCAAATCATGTAAAAAACCCCATATGACCTCATACGGACCTCATATGAGGTCATACCGACCAAATGAAGTCACCCGGACCAAATGACGTCCGGCGCACCAAATGACGGAGAACGCCCCAAATCATGTAAAAAACCCCATATGACCTCATACAGACCTCATATGTGGACATACCGACCAAATGAAGTCACCCGGACCAAATGACGTCCGGCGCACCAAATGACGGAGAACGCCCCAAATCATGTAAAAAACCCCATATGACCTCATACAGACCTCATATGAGGTCATAGCGACCAAATGAACTCACCCGGACCAAATGACGTCCGGCGCACCAAAGGACGGAGAACGCCCCAAATCATGTAAAAAACCCCATATGACCTCATACAGACCTCATATGAGGTCATAGCGACCAAATGAAGTCACCCGGACCAAATGACGTCCGGCGCACCAAAGGACGGAGAACGCCCCAAATCATGTAAAAAACCCCATATGACCTCATACAGACCTCATATGAGGTCATGGCGACCAAATGAAGTCACCCGGACCAAATGACGTCCGGCGCACCAAATGACGGAGAACGCCCCAAGTCATGTAAAAAACCCCATATGACCTCATACAGACCTCATATGAGGTCATAGCGACCAAATGAAGTCACCCGGACCAAATGACGTCTGGCGCACGAAATGACGGAGAACGCCCTGAATCATGTAAAAAACCCCATATGACCTCATACAGACCTCATATGTGGACATACCGACCAAATGAAGTCACCCGGACCAAATGACGTCCGGCGCACCAAAACACGGAGAACGCCCCAAATCATGTAAAAAAACCCCATATGACCTCATACAGACCTCATATGAGGTCATGGCGACCAAATGAAGTCACCCGGACCAAATGACGTCCGGCGCACCAAATGACGGAGAACGCCCCAAATCATGTAAAAAACCCCATTTGACCTCATACAGACCTCATATGAGGACATACCGACCAAATGAAGTCACCCGGACCAAATGACGTCCGGCGCACCAAATGACGGAGAACGCCCCAAATCATGTAAAAAACCCCATTTGACCTCAAACAGACCTCATATGTGGACATACTGATCAAATGAACTCACCCGGACCAAATGACGTCCGGCGCACCAAATGACGGAGGACGCCCCAAATCATGTAAAAAACCCCATATGACCTCATACAGACCTCATATGAGGACATACCGACCAAATGAAGTCACCCGGACCAAATGACGTCCGGCGCACCAAATGACGGAGAACGCCCCAAATCATGTAAAAAACCCCATATGACCTCATACAGACCTCATATGAGGACATACCGACCAAATGAAGTCACCCGGACCAAATGACGTCCGGCGCACCAAATGACGGAGAACGCCCCAAATCATGTAAAAAACCCCATATGACCTCATACAGACCTCATATGAGGTCATAGCGACCAAATGAACTCACCCGGACCAAATGACGTCCGGCGCACCAAAGGACGGAGAACGCCCCAAATCATGTAAAAAACCCCATATGACCTCATACAGACCTCATATGAGGTCATAGCGACCAAATGAAGTCACCCGGACCAAATGACGTCCGGCGCACCAAAGGACGGAGAACGCCCCAAATCATGTAAAAAACCCCATATGACCTCATACAGACCTCATATGAGGTCATAGCGACCAAATGAAGTCACCCGGACCAAATGACGTCTGGCGCACGAAATGACGGAGAACGCCCTGAATCATGTAAAAAACCCCATATGACCTCATACAGACCTCATATGTGGACATACCGACCAAATGAAGTCACCCGGACCAAATGACGTCCGGCGCACCAAAACACGGAGAACGCCCCAAATCATGTAAAAAACCCCATATGACCTCATACAGACCTCATATGAGGTCATGGCGACCAAATGAAGTCACCCGGACCAAATGACGTCCGGCGCACCAAATGACGGAGAACGCCCCAAATCATGTAAAAAACCCCATTTGACCTCATACAGACCTCATATGAGGACATACCGACCAAATGAAGTCACCCGGACCAAATGACGTCCGGCGCACCAAATGACGGAGAACGCCCCAAATCATGTAAAAAACCCCATTTGACCTCAAACAGACCTCATATGTGGACATACTGATCAAATGAACTCACCCGGACCAAATGACGTCCGGCGCACCAAATGACGGAGAACGCCCCAAATCATGTAAAAAACCCCATATGACCTCATACAGACCTCATATGAGGACATACCGACCAAATGAAGTCACCCGGACCAAATGACGTCCGGCGCACCAAATGACGGAGAACGCCCCAAATCATGTAAAAAACCCCATATGACCTCATACAGACCTCATATGAGGTCATAGCGACCAAATGAAGTCACCCGGACCAAATGACGTCCGGCGCACCAAATGACGGAGAACGCCCCAAATCATGTAAAAAACCCCATATGACCTCATACAGACCTCATATGAGGACATACCGACCAAATGAAGTCACCCGGACCAAATGACGTCCGGCGCACCAAATGACGGAGAACGCCCCAAATCATGTAAAAAACCCCATATGACCTCATACAGACCTCATATGAGGTCATGGCGACCAAATGAAGTCACCCGGACCAAATGACGTCCGGCGCACCAAATGACGGAGAACGCCCCAAATCATGTAAAAAACCCCATATGACCTCATACAGACCTCATATGAGGACATAGCGACCAAATGAAGTCACCCGGACCAAATGACGTCCGGCGCACCAAATGACGGAGAACGCCCCAAATCATGTAAAAAACCCCATATGACCTCATACAGACCTCATATGAGGTCATGGCGACCAAATGAAGTCACCCGGACCAAATGACGTCGGGCGCACCAAATGACGGAGAACGCCCCAAATCATGTAAAAAACCCCATATGACCTCACACAGACCTCATATGAGGTCATACCGACAAAATGAAGTCACCCGGACCAAATGACGTCCGGCGCACCAAAGGACGGAGAACGCCCCAAATCATGTAAAAAACCCCATATGACCTCATACAGACCTCATATGAGGTCATGGCGACCAAATGAAGTCACCCGGACCAAATGACGTCCGGCGCACCAAATGACGGAGAACGCTCCAAATCATGTAAAAAACCCCATATGACCTCATACAGACGTCATATGAGGTCATACCGACCAAATGAAGTCACCCGGACCAAATGACGTCCGGCGCACCAAATGACGGAGAACGCCCCAAATCATGTAAAAAACCCCATATGACCTCATACAGACCTCATATGAGGTCATAGCGACCAAATGAAGTCACCCGGACCAAATGACGTCCGGCGCACCAAATGACGGAGAACGCCCCAAATCATGTAAAAAACCCCATATGACCTCATACAGACCTCATATGAGGTCATAGCGACCAAATGAAGTCACCCGGACCAAATGACGTCCGGCGCACCAAATGACGGAGAACGCCCCAAATCACGTAAAAAACCCCATATGACCTCATACAGACGTCATATGAGGTCATAGCGACCAAATGAAGTCACCCGGACCAAATGACGTCCGGCGCACCAAAGGACGGAGAACGCCCCAAATCATGTAAAAAACCCCATATGACCTCATACAGACCTCATATGAGGTCATGGCGACCAAATGAAGTCACCCGGACCAAATGACGTCCGGCGCACCAAATGACGGAGAACGCCCCAAATCATGTAAAAAACCCCATATGACCTCATACAGACCTCATATGAGGTCATAGCGACCAAATGAAGTCACCCGGACCAAATGACGTCCGGCGCACCAAAGGACGGAGAACGCCCCAAATCATGTAAAAAAACCCCATATGACCTCATACAGACCTCATATGAGGTCATAGCGACCAAATGAAGTCACCCGGACCAAATGACGTCCGGCGCACCAAAGGACGGAGAACGCCCCAAATCATGTAAAAAACCCCATATGACCTCATACAGACCTCATATGAGGTCATAGCGACCAAATGAAGTCACCCGGACCAAATGACGTCTGGCGCACGAAATGACGGAGAACGCCCTGAATCATGTAAAAAACCCCATATGACCTCATACAGACCTCATATGTGGACATACCGACCAAATGAAGTCACCCGGACCAAATGACGTCCGGCGCACCAAAACACGGAGAACGCCCCAAATCATGTAAAAAACCCCATATGACCTCATACAGACCTCATATGAGGTCATGGCGACCAAATGAAGTCACCCGGACCAAATGACGTCCGGCGCACCAAATGACGGAGAACGCCCCAAATCATGTAAAAAACCCCATTTGACCTCATACAGACCTCATATGAGGACATACCGACCAAATGAAGTCACCCGGACCAAATGACGTCCGGCGCACCAAATGACGGAGAACGCCCCAAATCATGTAAAAAACCCCATTTGACCTCAAACAGACCTCATATGTGGACATACTGATCAAATGAACTCACCCGGACCAAATGACGTCCGGCGCACCAAATGACGGAGAACGCCCCAAATCATGTAAAAAACCCCATATGACCTCATACAGACCTCATATGAGGACATACCGACCAAATGAAGTCACCCGGACCAAATGACGTCCGGCGCACCAAATGACGGAGAACGCCCCAAATCATGTAAAAAACCCCATATGACCTCATACAGACCTCATATGAGGTCATAGCGACCAAATGAAGTCACCCGGACCAAATGACGTCCGGCGCACCAAATGACGGAGAACGCCCCAAATCATGTAAAAAACCCCATATGACCTCATACAGACCTCATATGAGGACATACCGACCAAATGAAGTCACCCGGACCAAATGACGTCCGGCGCACCAAATGACGGAGAACGCCCCAAATCATGTAAAAAACCCCATATGACCTCATACAGACCTCATATGAGGTCATGGCGACCAAATGAAGTCACCCGGACCAAATGACGTCCGGCGCACCAAATGACGGGAGAACGCCCCAAATCATGTAAAAAACCCCATATGACCTCATACAGACCTCATATGAGGACATAGCGACCAAATGAAGTCACCCGGACCAAATGACGTCCGGCGCACCAAATGACGGAGAACGCCCCAAATCATGTAAAAAACCCCATATGACCTCATACAGACCTCATATGAGGTCATGGCGACCAAATGAAGTCACCCGGACCAAATGACGTCGGGCGCACCAAAATGACGGAGAACGCCCCAAATCATGTAAAAAACCCCATATGACCTCACACAGACCTCATATGAGGTCATACCGACAAAATGAAGTCACCCGGACCAAATGACGTCCGGCGCACCAAAGGACGGAGAACGCCCCAAATCATGTAAAAAACCCCATATGACCTCATACAGACCTCATATGAGGTCATGGCGACCAAATGAAGTCACCCGGACCAAATGACGTCCGGCGCACCAAATGACGGAGAACGCTCCAAATCATGTAAAAAACCCCATATGACCTCATACAGACGTCATATGAGGTCATACCGACCAAATGAAGTCACCCGGACCAAATGACGTCCGGCGCACCAAATGACGGAGAACGCCCCAAATCATGTAAAAAACCCCATATGACCTCATACAGACCTCATATGAGGTCATAGCGACCAAATGAAGTCACCCGGACCAAATGACGTCCGGCGCACCAAATGACGGAGAACGCCCCAAATCATGTAAAAAACCCCATATGACCTCATACAGACCTCATATGAGGTCATAGCGACCAAATGAAGTCACCCGGACCAAATGACGTCCGGCGCACCAAATGACGGAGAACGCCCCAAATCACGTAAAAAAACCCCATATGACCTCATACAGACGTCATATGAGGTCATAGCGACCAAATGAAGTCACCCGGACCAAATGACGTCCGGCGCACCAAAGGACGGAGAACGCCCCAAATCATGTAAAAAACCCCATATGACCTCATACAGACCTCATATGAGGTCATGGCGACCAATGAAGTCACCCGGACCAAATGACGTCCGGCGCACCAAATGACGGAGAACGCCCCAAATCATGTAAAAAACCCCATATGACCTCATACAGACCTCATATGAGGTCATAGCGACCAAATGAAGTCACCCGGACCAAATGACGTCCGGCGCACCAAAGGACGGAGAACGCCCCAAAATCATGTAAAAAACCCCATATGACCTCATACAGGACCTCATATGAGGTCATTGCGACCAAATGAAGTCACCCGGACCAAATGACGTCTGGCGGACAAAATGACGGAGAACGCCCTGAATCATGTAAAAAACCCCATATGACCTCATACAGACCTCATATGAGGTCATAGCGACCAAATGAAGTCACCCGGACCAAATGACGTCCGGCGCACCAAAGGACGGAGAACGCCCCAAATCATGTAAAAAAACCCCATATGACCTCATACAGACCTCATATGAGGTCATAGCGACCAAATGAAGTCACCCGGACCAATGACGTCCGGCGCACCAAATGACGGAGGAACGCCCCAAATCATGAAAAAAACCCCATATGACCTCATACAGACATCATATGAGGTCACAGAGACCAAATGAAGTCACCCGGACCAAATGACGTCCGGCGCACCAAATGACGGAGAACGCCCCAAATCATGTAAAAAAACCCCATATGACCTCATACAGACCTCATATGAGGTCATGGCGACCAAATGAAGTCACCCGGACCAAATGACGTCGGCGCACCAAATGACGGAGAACGCCCCAAATCATGTAAAAAACCCCATATGACCTCATACAGACCTCATATGAGGTCATAGCGACCAAATGAAGTCACCCGGACCAAATGACGTCCGGCGCACCAAATGACGGAGAACGCCCCAAATCATGTAAAAAACCCCATATGACCTCATACAGACGTCATATGAGGTCATAGCGACCAAATGAAGTCACCCGGACCAAATGACGTCCGGCGCACCAAATGACGGAGAACGCCCTGAATCATGTAAAAAACCCCATATGACCTCATACAGACCTCATATGTGGACATACCGACCAAATGAAGTCACCCGGACCAAATGACGTCCGGCGCACCAAAACACGGAGAACGCCCCAAATCATGTAAAAAACCCCATATGACCTCATACAGACCTCATATGAGGTCATGGCGACCAAATGAAGTCACCCGGACCAAATGACGTCCGGCGCACCAAATGACGGAGAACGCCCCAAATCATGTAAAAAACCCCATTTGACCTCATACAGACCTCATATGAGGACATACCGACCAAATGAAGTCACCCGGACCAAATGACGTCCGGCGCACCAAATGACGGAGAACGCCCCAAATCATGTAAAAAACCCCATTTGACCTCAAACAGACCTCATATGTGGACATACTGATCAAATGAACTCACCCGGACCAAATGACGTCCGGCGCACCAAATGACGGAGGACGCCCCAAATCATGTAAAAAACCCCATATGACCTCATACAGACCTCATATGAGGACATACCGACCAAATGAAGTCACCCGGACCAAATGACGTCCGGCGCACCAAATGACGGAGAACGCCCCAAATCATGTAAAAAACCCCATATGACCTCATACAGACCTCATATGAGGACATACCGACCAAATGAAGTCACCCGGACCAAATGACGTCCGGCGCACCAAATGACGGAGAACGCCCCAAATCATGTAAAAAACCCCATATGACCTCATACAGACCTCATATGAGGTCATGGCGACCAAATGAAGTCACCCGGACCAAATGACGTCCGGCGCACCAAATGACGGAGAACGCCCCAAATCATGTAAAAAACCCCATATGACCTCATACAGACCTCATATGTGGACATACCGACCAAATGAAGTCACCCGGACCAAATGACGTCCGGCGAACCAAATGACGGAGAACCCCCCAAATCATGTAAAAAACCCCATATGACCTCATACAGACCTCATATGTGGACATACCGACCAAATGAAGTCACCCGGACCAAATGACGTCCGGCGCACCAAAACACGGAGAACGCCCCAAATCATGTAAAAAACCCCATATGACCTCATACAGACCTCATATGAGGTCATGGCGACCAAATGAAGTCACCCGGACCAAATGACGTCCGGCGCACCAAATGACGGAGAACGCCCCAAATCATGTAAAAAAACCCCATTTGACCTCATACAGACCTCATATGAGGACATACCGACCAAATGAAGTCACCCGGACCAAATGACGTCCGGCGCACCAAATAACGGAGAACGCCCCAAATCATGTAAAAAACCCCATATGACCTCATACAGACCTCATAATTGGACATACCGACCAAATGAAGTCACCCGGACCAAATGACGTCCGGCGCACCAAATAACGGAGAACGCCCCAAATCATGTAAAAAACCCCATATGACCTCATACAGACCTCATATGAGGTCATAGCGACCAAATGAAGTCACCCGGACCAAATGACGTCCGGCGCACCAAATGACGGAGAACGCCCCAAATCATGTAAAAAACCCCATATGACCTCATACAGACCTCATACGAGGTCATAGCGACCAAATGAAGTCACCTGGACCAAATGACGTCCGGCGCACCAAATGACGGAGAACGCCCCAAATCATGTAAAAAACCCCCTATGACCTCATACAGACGTCATATGAGGTCATAGCGACTAAATGAAGTCACCCGGACCAAATGACGTCCGGCGCACCAAATGACGGAGAACGCCCCAAATCATGTAAAAAACCCCATATGACCTCATACAGACCTCATATAAGGTCATAGCGACCAAATGAAGTCACCCGGACCAAATGACGTCCGGCGCACCAAATGACGGAGAACGCCCCAAATCATGTAAAAAACCCCATATGACCTCATACAGACCTCATATGAGGTCATAGCGACCAAATGAAGTCACCCGGACCAAATGACGTCCGGCACACCAAATGACGGAGAACGCCCCAAATCATGTAAAAAACCCCATATGACCTCATACAGACCTCATATGGGGACTAAGCGACCAAATGAAGTCACCCAAACCAAATGACGTCCGGCGCACCAGATGACGGAGAACGCCCCAAATCATGTAAAAAACCCCATATGACCTCATACAGACCTCATATGAGGTCATAGCGAACAAATGAAGTCACCTGGACCAAATGACGTCCGGCGCACCAAATGACGGAGAACGCCCCAAATCATGTAAAAAACCCCCTATGACCTCATACAGACCTCATATGGGGACTAAGCGACCAAATGAAGTCACCCAAACCAAATGACGTCCGGCGCACCAGATGACGGAGAACGCCCCAAATCATGTAAAAAACCCCATATGACCTCATACAGACCTCATATGAGGTCATAGCGAACAAATGAAGTCACCTGGACCAAATGACGTCCGGCGCACCAAATGACGGAGAACGCCCCAAATCATGTAAAAAACCCCATATGACCTCATAGAGACCTCATATGGGGACTTAGCGACCAAATGAAGTCACCCAAACCAAATGACGTCCGGCGCACCAGATGACGGAGAACGCCCCAAATCATGTAAAAAACCCCATATGACCTCATACAGACCTCATATAGGGACATACCGACCAAATGAAGTCACCCGGACCAAATGACGTCCGCCACACCAAATGACGGAGAACGCCCCAAATCATGTAAAAAACCCCCTATGACCTCATACAGACGTCATATGAGGTCATAGCGACTAAATGAAGTCACCCGGACCAAATGACGTCCGGCGCACCAAATGACGGAGAACGCCCCAAATCATGTAAAAAACCCCATATGACCTCATACAGACCTCATATGAGGTCATAGCGACCAAATGAAGTCACCCGGACCAAATGACGTCCGGCGCACCAAATGACGGAGAACGCCCCAAATCATGTAAAAAACCCCCTATGACCTCATACAGACCTCATATGAGGTCATAGCGACCAAATGAAGTCACCCGGACCAAATGACGTCCGGCGCACCAGATGACGGAGAACGCCCCAAATCATGTAAAAAACCCCATATGACCTCATACAGACCTCATATGAGGTCATAGCGACCAAATGAAGTCACCCGGACCAAAAGACGTCCGTCGCACCAAATGACGGAGAACGCCCCAAATCATGTAAAAAACCCCATATGACCTCATACAGACGTCATATGAGGTCATAGCGACCAAATGAAGTCACCCAAACCAAATGACGTCCGGCGCACCAAATGACGGAGAACGCCCCAAATCATGTAAAAAACCCCATATGACCTCATACAGACCTCATATGAGGTCATAGCGAACAAATGAAGTCACCTGGACCAAATGACGTCCGGCGCACCAAATGACGGAGAACGCCCCAAATCATGTAAAAAACCCCCTATGACCTCATACAGACGTCATATGAGGTCATAGCGACTAAATGAAGTCACCCGGACCAAATGACGTCCGGCGCACCAAATGACGGAGAACGCCCCAAATCATGTAAAAAACCCCATATGACCTCATACAGACCTCATATGAGGTCATAGCGACCAAATGAAGTCACCCGGACCAAAAGACGTCCGTCGCACCAAATGACGGAGAACGCCCCAAATCATGTAAAAAACCCCATATGACCTCATACAGACGTCATATGAGGTCATAGCGACCAAATGAAGTCACCCAAACCAAATGACGTCCGGCGCACCAAATGATGGAGAACGCCCCAAATCATGTAAAAAACCCCATATGACAGCATGCAGACGCCATATGAGGTCATAGCGACCAAATGAAGTCACCCGGACCAAATGACGTCCGGCGCACCAAATGACGGAGAACGCCCCAAATCATGTAAAAAAACCCCATATGACCTCATACAGACGTCATATGAGGTCATAGCGACCAAATGAAGTCACCCGGACCAAATGACGTCCGGCGCACCAAATGACGGAGAACGCCCCAAATCATGTAAAAAACCCCATATGACCTCATACAGACCTCATATGGGGACATAGCGACCAAATGAAGTCACCCTAACCAAATGACGTCCGGCGCACCAAATGACGGAGAACACCCCAAATCATGTAAAAAACCCCCTATGACCTCATACAGACGTCATATGAGGTCATAGCGACCAAATGAAGTCACCCGGACCAAATGACGTCCGGCGCACCAAATGACGGAGAACGCCCCAAATCATGTAAAAAACCCCATATGACCTCATACAGACCTCATATGAGGTCATAGCGACCAAATGAAGTCACCCGGACCAAATGACGTCCGGCGCACCAAATGACGGAGAACGCCCCAAATCATGTAAAAAACCTCATATGACCTCATACAGACCTCATATGAGGTCATAGCGACCAAATGAAGTCACCCGGACCAAATGACGTCCGGCGCACCAAATGATGGAGAACGCCCCAAATCATGTAAAAAACCCCATATGACCTCATACAGACCTCATATGAGGTCATAGCGACCAAATGAAGTCACCCGGACCAAATGACGTCCGGCGCACCAAATGACGGAGAACGCCCCAAATCATGTAAAAAACCCCCTATGACCTCATACAGACCTCATATCAGGTCATAGCGAACAAATGAAGTCACCCGGACCAAATGACGTCCGGCGCACCAAATGACGGAGAACGCCCCAAATCATGTAAAAAACCCCATATGACCTCATACAGACCTCATATGAGGTCATAGCGACCAAATGAAGTCACCCGGACCAAATGACGTCCGGCGCACCAAATGACGGAGAACGCCCCAAATCATGTAAAAAACCCCATATGACCTCATATAGACCTCATATGAGGTCATAGCGACCAAATGAAGTCAACCGGACCAAATGACGTCCGGCGCACCAAATGACGGAGAACGCCCCAAATCATGTAAAAAACCCCATATGACCTCATACAGACCTCATATGAGGTCATAGCGACCAAATGAACTCACCCGGACCAAATGATGTCCGGCGCACCAAATGACGGAGAACGCCCCAAATCATGTAAAAAACCCCATATGACCTCATACAGACCTCATATGGGGACATAGCGACCAAATGAAATCACCCGGACCAAATGACGTCCGGCGCACCAAATGACGGAGAACGCCCCAAATCATGTAAAAAACCCCATATGACCTCATACAGACCTCATATGAGGTCATAGCGACCAAATGAACTCACCCGGACCAAATGACGTCCGGCGCACCAAATGACGGAGAACGCCCCAAATCATGTAAAAAACCCCATATGACCTCATACAGACCTCATAATTGGACATACCGACCAAATGAAGTCAACCGGACCAAATGACGTCCGGCGCACCAGATGACGGAGAACGCCCCAAATCATGTAAAAAACCCCCATATGACCTCATACAGACGTCATATGAGGTCATAGCGACCAAATGAAGTCACCCGGACCAAATGACGTCCGGAGCACCAAATGACGGAGAACGCCCCAAATCATGTAAAAAAACCCCATATGACCTCATACAGACCTCATATGAGGTCATAGCGACCAAATGAAGTCACTCCGGTCCAAATGACGTCCGGCGCACCAAATGACGGAGAAACGCCCCAAATCATGTAAAAAACCCCCCTATGACCTCATACAGACCTCATATGAGGTCATAGCGACCAAATGAAGTCACCCGGACCAATGACGTCCGGCGCACCAAATGACGGAGAACGCCCCAAATCATGTAAAAAACCCCATATGACCTCATACAGACCTCATATGGGGACATACCGACCAAATGAAGTCACCCGGACCAAATGACGTCCGGCGCACCAAATGACGGAGAACGCCCCAAATCATGTAAAAAAACCCCCTATGACCTCATACAGACCTCATATGAGGTCATAGCGACCAAATGTAGTCACCCGGACCAAATGACGTCCGGCGCACCAGATGACGGAGAACGCCCCAAATCATGTAAAAAACCCCCCTATGACCTCATACAGACCTCATATGAGGTCATGGCGACCAAATGAAGTCACCCGGACCAAATCACGTCCGGCGCACCAAATGACGGAGAACGCCCCAAATCATGTAAAAAAACCCATATGACCTCATACAGACCTCATATGAGGTCATAGCGACCAAATGAAGTCACCCGGACCAAATGACGTCCGGCGCACCAAATGACGGAGAACTGCCCCAAATCATGTAAAAAACCCCCTATGACCTCATACAGACCTCATATGAGGTCATAGCGACCAAAATGAACTCACCCGGACCAAATGACGTTCCGGCGCACCAAATGACGGAGAACGCCCCAAATCATGTAAAAACCCCATATGACCTCATACAGACCTCATAATTGGACATACCGACCAAATGAAGTCAACCGGACCAAATGACGTCCGGCGCACCAAATGACGGAGAACGCCCCAAATCATGTAAAAAACCCCATATGACCTCATACAGACCTCATATGAGGTCATAGCGACCAAATGAAGTCACCCGGACCAAATGACATCCGGCGCACCAAATGACGGAGAACGCCCCAAATCATGTAAAAAACACCATATGACCTCATACAGACCTCATATGAGGTCATAGCGACCAAATGAAGTCACCCAGATCAAATGACGTCCGGCGCACCAAATGACGGAGAACGCCCCAAATCATGTAAAAAACCCCATATGACCTCATACAGACGTTCATATGAGGTCATAGCGACCAAATGAAGTCACCCGGACCAAATGACGTCCGGCGCACCAAATGACGGAGAACGCCCCAAATCATGTAAAAAACCCCATATGACCTCATACAGACCTCATATGAGGTCATAGCGACCAAATGAAGTCACCCGGACCAAATGACGTCCGGCGCACCAAATGACGGAGAACGCCCCAAATCATGTAAAAAACCCCATATGACCTCATACAGACCTCATATGAGGTCATAGCGACCAAATGAAGTCACCCGACCAAATGACGTCCGGCGCACCAAATGACGGAGAACGCCCCAAATCATGTAAAAAAACCCCATATGACCTCATACAGACGTCATATGAGGTCATAGTGACCAAATGAAGTCACCGGGACCAAATGACGTCCGGCGCACCAAATGACGGAGAACGCCCCAAATCATGTAAAAAACCCCCTATGACCTCATACAGACGTCATATGAGGTCATAGCGACCAAATGAAGTCACCCAGACCAAATGACATCCAGCGCACCAAATGACGGAGAACGCCCCAAATCATGTAAAAAACCCCCTATGACCTCATACAGACCTCATATGAGGTCATAGCGACCAAATGAAGTCACCCGGACCAAATGACGTTCGGCGCACCAAATGACGGAGAACGCCCCAAATCATGTAAACAACCCCATATGACCTCATACAGACCTCATATGAGGTCATGGCGACCAAATGAAGTCACCCGGACCAAATGACATCCGGCGCACCAAATGACGGAGAACGCCCCAAATCATGTAAAAAACCCCATATGACCTCATACAGACCTCATATGAGGTCATAGCGACCAAATGAAGTCACCCGGACCAAATGACGTCCGGCGCACCAAATGACGGAGAACGCCCCAAATCATGTAAAAAACCCCATATGACCTCATACAGACCTCATATGGGGACATACCGACCAAATGAAGTCACCCGGACCAAATGACGTCCGGCACACCAAATGACGGAGAACGCCCCAAATCATGTAAAAAACCCCATATGACCTCATACAGACCTCATATGAGGTCATAGCGACCAAATGAACTCACCCGGACCAAATGACGTCCGGCGCACCAAATGACGGAGAACGCCCCAAATCATGTAAAAAACCCCATATGACCTCATACAGACCTCATATGAGGTCATAGCGACCAAATGAAGTCACCCGGACCAAACGACGTCCGGCGCACCAAATGACGGAGAACGCCCCAAATCATGTAAAAAACCCCCTATGACCTCATACAGACCTCATATGAGGTCATAGCGACCAAATGAACTCACCCGGACCAAATGACGTCCGGCGCACCAAATGACGGAGAACGCCCCAAATCATGTAAAAAACCCCCTATGACCTCATACAGACCTCATATGAGGTCATAGCGACCAAATGAACTCACCCGGACCAAATGACGTCCGGCGCACCAAATGACGGAGAACGCCCCAAATCATGTAAAAAACCCCCTATGACCTCATACAGACCTCATATGAGGTCATAGCGACCAAATGAACTCACCCGGACCAAATGACGTCCGGCGCACCAAATGACGGAGAACGCCCCAAATCATGTAAAAAACCCCATATGACCTCATACAGACCTCATATGAGGTCATAGCGACCAAATGAAGTCACCCGGACCAAATGACGTCCGGCGCACCAAATGACGGAGAACGCCCCAAATCATGTAAAAAACCCCATATGACCTCATACAGACCTCATATGAGGTCATAGCGACCAAATGAAGTCACCCGGACCAAATGACGTCCGGCGCACCAAATGACGGAGAACGCCCCAAATCATGTAAAAAACCCCATATGACCTCATACAGACCTCATATGAGGTCATAGCGATCAAATGAAGTCACCCGGACCAAATGACGTCCGGCGCACCAGATGACGGAGAACGCCCCAAATCATGTAAAAAACCCCATATGACCTCATACAGACCTCATATGAGGACATAGCGACCAAATGAAGTCACCCGGACCAAATGACGTCCGGCGCACCAAATGACGTAAAACACACCAAAGGACGTCAATCACCCCATATGACCTCATGGGGAGGCCATTGGGAGCCACAGGGAATCACTGGGACCGCATAGTGAAACATAATGCAACACAGAGACCCAAGAGGGGATACAGAGAGACCCCTAAGTGGCCCCATAGGGACCCCATAGATAGAGACAGGGACCATATACAGAGAGAGACCCGATAGAGATTCCATAGAGGCACGTGGGGACCCCATAGGGACCCCATAGGGACACATAGAGACCCCATAGAGACCCATTGGGGACCTATTAGCGACCCGACCGGGACCAATATGGACACGTAGACACCCAATAGGGGACAGAGTGAGAGCCATTAGAGACCCTACAGTGACCCCTTAGAGGTAAACAGGAACATATGGAAATCCCATAGGGAAACATAGAGGACCCCATAGGGACACATAGAGACCCCACAGGGACAGCACAGGGACACATAGAGACAAAGAGGGTCCCCATATGGAACACACTGAGATCCCATATAGAACCCATTGAGATCCCATACAGAAACCATTGAGATCCAATACAGACCCCAAAAGGACCAATGAGGGGACACAGAGGGACCTCACAGGGACACACAGGGACCTCACAGGAACACATAGGGAAACACAGAGACCGAAAACAGACACAGAGAAACCCCATAGAGACACCATAGGAACACAGAGAGTCCCCATAGGGACACAGATAAACCCATTGGAGTTGCCATGGAGGCCCCATAGGAACACAAACGCCAGAGAGACCCCATCGGGACCCCACAGAGTTCCTATAGGGACCCCACAGGGACAAATAGGGACACCATTGGGACACAGAGGGACCCAATAGGGACACAGAGGGACACACAGAGACCCCATAGAGACCCATAGGGACACAGAGAAACCCCATAAAGACCCCATAGGGGCCCCACAGGGACAGATGGAGACATGATAGGGAACACACAGAGCCCCATAGAGATGCATAGAGACCCCACAGGGAACCACAGGGATTCATAGGGAGAGCATAGTGACACATAAAAAAACACAGAGACCCAAAAGGGACATAGAGAGACCCCAAAGAGAACCCATAGGGACAGACAGAGACCATTCCCGGACAGAGAGAGACCCCATAGAGATTCCAAAGAGACACACAGGGCCTCCATAGGACACATAGGAACCCCATCGGGATACATAAAGACCCCATAGGGACCCTTTATAGAACACATTGAGACCCCATAGGGACCCCACAGGGAGAAATAGGGACATGGAAGGACACAGAGGGACCGCATAGGGACACAGAGAGCCCCCATTGGGGCACAGAGGGACACATGGGTATCCCATAGGAACACATCGGGACCCCACAGGGAAACACAGAGACCCAAACGGGACACAGAGAAACCCCATAGAGATACCATAGGAACACAGAGAGTCCCCATAGGGACACATAGGGACCCCACAGGGACATGCAGAGACACGCAGGGAGACCCCATAGAGGCCCCATAGGAACACAAAGAGACCCCATAGGGACAGACAGAGACCCCATAAAGATTCCATAGAGACATGTGGGGATCCCATAGGGACCCCATGGGGACAGATGGAGACATGATAGGGATCACACAGAGCCCCATAGAGATGCAGAGACCCCACAGAGATGCATAGAGACCCCACAGGGAACCACAGGAACTCATACGGACCACATAGGAACACAAAGGGAAACACAGAGACCCCATAGGGACACAGAGAGACCCCAAAGAGACCCCATAAAGAAACAGAGAGATCCAAAAGGGACCCCATAGAGACCCCATAGGAATACATAGGGACACATAGGGACTCATTAGGGAACCACCGGGATTCATAGGGAGCGCATAGTGACACATAAGGAAACACAGAGACCCGAAAGGGACACAGAGAGGTCAAATGAGACCCCATAGGGACCCAGAGAGGGACCCCATAGGGAACCCATAGGGACAGACAGAGACCATATACAGACAGAGAGAGACCCCATAGAGATTCCACAGAGACACGAGTACTGTGTCCAGTTTTGGGCCCCTCACTGCAAGAAAGATATTGAGGCCCTGGAACGTGTTCAAAGGAGGGCAACAAAGCTGGTGAGGGGTCTGGAACACAGGGCTGCTGAGGAGAGGCTGAAGGAGCTGGGAATGTTCAGCCTGGAGAAGAGCAGCTCAGGGGAGACCTCACTGCTCTCTATAACTTCTGAAGGGAGGCTGTGGTGAGCTGGGGGTCGGCCTCTGCTCTCGTGTCAGTAGTGATGGGAGCAGAGGGAATGGTTTCAAGCTGCGGCAGGGGAGATTCAGGCTGGACATGAGGAAGTATTACTTTTCCGAAAGGGTGGTCAGGCACTGGAATGGATGCCCAGGGAGGTGGTGGAGTCACCGACCCTGGGGTGTTCAAGGAAAGACTGGATGTTGTGTTGAGGGACATGGTTTAGTAGGAGCTATTGGGAATAGGTGAACGGTTGGACTGGGTGATCTTTTAGGTCTTTTCCAACCTTAGTGATTCTATGATTCTATGTAGGGACCCCGTAGGGACCCCACAAGGACCAATAGGGACCCGACAGGGACACAGACGAACAGAGTGACACCCCATAGAGACCCCACAGAGATAAACAGGGACACATTGAGACCCCACAGGGACCCCACAGGGACACATAGAGACCCCACAGGGACCCCATAGGAACACATAGGGACACATAGGGAACACAGAGAGTCCGCACAGAGACCCAAAAGGGACACATTGGAGACTCCATAGTGGCCCCATTAGGAACACAGAGAGACCCCATAGGGAACCCACAGGGACCAATAGGAACACATAAGGACTCGATAGGGACACAGAGGGAACCCACAGGGACACAGAGTCCCCATAGGGATACATAAAGACCCCATAGGGACCCCTCATAGAACACAGTGAGACCCCATAGGGACCCCACAGGGTGAAATAGGAACTCGGAAGGACACAAAGGGACCCCATAGGGACATAGAGAGCCCCCATAGGGACACAGAGGGACACATGGGTATCCCATAGGAACACATAGGGACCCCACAGGGAAACATAGAGACCCAAAAGGGACACAGAGAAACCCCATAGAGACACCATAGGAACACAGAGAGTCCCCATAGGGACACATAGGGACCCCACAGGGACATGCAGAGACATGCAAGGAGACCCCATAGAGGTTCCATAGGAACACAAAGAGACCCCATAGAAGCCCCATTGGAACACATGCAGACACAGAGAGACCCCATAGAGACCCATGAGGGACCCATTAGGGACCGCATATAGAGCCCATTGAGACTCCACAGGAACAAATTGGGACCCGACAGGGACACAGAGGGACCATTAAGGGACAAAGACAGAACCCATAGGGACCCCATAGGGACACACAGAGACCCCATAGGGACCACTTTCCCTAAACTTTCCCGTATCCTGGGCTCACTTACGGAACTGCAGCAGAGAGGATCTCTGCCCTTCTGCCTCTCTCTCCTCCCCTCTCTCCTTCTTCCTTTCCTTTCCTTTCCTTCTTTGCCCGTTGTTCCCCTTTTCCATTTCCCTCCCTCCCTATCACCCTGGCTCTCACTGCTGCCCACATCCCCGCCGTCCTTTGCCCACATCTCCCCTCCTGCCCACCTCCCGCCGTTTCGCCACATCTCCCTGCGGATCTGCCCCCCGCAGCCCCACTCCCGGCCGCCATCCCCGGAGCTCCGCCCTGCCCCGCTCGCTCCCGCACCTCCGCACCCCATCCCTGACGGCTCTCCGTTGGCCCCCGCTCTTCGCCCCCCTGCGGGCTTCAGGTCGTGCGTGCGGGCCGCGGGCGTCCCTCATTGTGGCGCCTCCGTTGCCGTGGCGCCGCGCCGCGCCGCCCCGCTCAGTGACGTCATCACTCCGCGACCCGAGCAGGCGGCCGCGCACGAGTGGAGCGGCGCGGCGCCGGGGCTCCGAGCGCCGCCTCGGCTCCACGCTGAGTGTTGGCGGGCGGCGGGGGCACCGGCGCTGGGCCGTCCCAGCCCTGATGGAATGCATGGCCTCCTGTAAACTGATGGCCGTTGGCTGCTTGTCACAGCCTGCTCCTGTACAGCAGGAGACCCAAATGGGATGGGAGACCCTCCTAAAGAGGGAGAGGAGCCCCCCACACTGGGAGGAAAGACCCCATAGGGACGCACAGGGACACACAGGGAGACCCCATAGAGACCCCATAGGGGCACATAGGGACCCCATAGGGACAAAGTGTGAGACATAGAGACCCCCTAGGGACCCCCTAGGGATTCCCAGGGATTAATAGAGACACCATAGGGAAACAGAGACACCTCATATGGACCCCAAAAGGGACACACAGGGACACAGAGAGACCCCATAGGGACACAGAGAGACCCCACAGGGACACAGGGAGATGCCATAAAGACCCCACAGGGACCCATAGGGACACAGAGAGACCCCATAGAATAGGGACCCCATACAGATACATAGGGACCCACAGGAAGACCCCATAGGGAGACATGGGGACCCCATAGGGACCCCATAGGGACACATCGAGCCCCATAGAGATGAATAAAGAACCCATAGAGACCCCAGAGGGACCCCAGGGGGATCCTGTAGGGACACAGAGAGACCCCATAGAATCATAGAATCACCAGGGTTGGAAAAGACCTAAAAGATCATCCAGCCCAAACGTTCACCCATTACCAACAGCTCCCACCAAACCATGTCCCTCAACATAACATCCAGCCTTTCCTTGAACACCCCAGGGTCGGTGACTCCACCACCTCCCTGGGCATCCATTCCAGTGCCTGACCACCCTTTCGGAAAAGTAATACGTCCTCATGTCCAGCCTGAATCTCCCCTGCCGCAGCTTGAAACCATTCCCTCTGCTCCTATCACTAATGACACGAGAGCAGAGGCCGACCCCCAGCTCACCACAGCCTCCCTTCAGAAGTTATAGAGAGCAGTGAGGTCTCCCCTGAGCTGCTCTTCTCCAGGCTGAACATTCCCAGCTCCTTCAGCCTCTCCTGAGCAGCCCTGTGTTCCAGACCCCTCACCAGCTTTGTTGCCCTCCTCTGAACACATTCCAGGGCCTCCAGGTCTTTCTTGCAGTGAGGGGCCCAAAACTGGACACAGCACTCGAGGTGCGGCCTCACCAGTGCTGAATATAGGGGAACAATCACCTCTCTGCTCCTGCTGGCAGCACTGTTTCTGATGCAGGCCAGGATGCCGCTGGCCTTCCTGGCCGCCTGGGCACACTGTGGGCTCCCGTTCAGCCCAGCATCCATCCATACCCCCAGGGCCATTTACGCCATCCTCCAGCCACACCGCCCCAAGCCTGTAGCGTCGCCTGGGGTTGTTGTGGCCAAAGTGCAGGACCCGGCATTTGGCCTTGTTGAAACTCATCCCATTGGCTTCAGCCCAGCTCTCCAGCCTGTCCAGATCCCTCTGCATGGCCTCGCCACCCCCAGGCAGATCCACACTTCCAGCCCATTTGGTGCCATCTGCGAATTTACTGAGGGTGCACTCGATGCCCTCCTCCAGGCCATCAATCAAGATCTTGAGCAGGACAGGCCCAGCACCGACCCCTGGGCAACACCGCTCACGACCGGTCGCCAGCTGGATTTCACTCCATTCACCACCACTCTCTGTGCCCGGCCCTCCAGCCAGCTCCTTACCCAGCCAAGAGTGCACCCATCCAAGCCTCGGGCTGCCAGCTTCTGCAGGAGAATGCTGTGGGAGACAGTGCCAAAGGCTTTGCTGGAGTCTAGGTAGAGCACATCAACAGCCTTTCCCTCATCCACCAGACGGGTCACTAGATCGTAGAAGGAGATCAGGTTGGCCAAACAGAACCTGCCCTTCACGAACCCATGCTGCTGGGCCTGATCCCCCGCTCATCCCGCACGTGCTGCATGATCTCCCTCAAGACAATCTGCTCCATCACCTTCCCTGGCACCGAGGTCAGGCTAACAGGCCTGTAGTTCCCCGGATCCTCCTTACGATCTCTCTTGTCAATGGATGTATGTCAATTATGTGTCACTATGCGCTCCCTATGAGTGCCTGTGGTTCCCTGTGGTATACCTCTGTGACCCTATGGGGTCTCTATGCGGTCTCTCTGTGTACCCTATGTGTCTCTGTGTGTTCCTATGGGGTCCCTGTGGGATGTCTCTGTGTCCCTGTGGGGTCTCTATGTGTCCCTATGGTGTCCCTATGGGGTCCCTATATGCCCCTATGGGGTCCCTATGTGCCCCTATGGGGTCTCTGTGTGTCCCTATTGGGTCTTTATGGGGTCCCTATGGGGTCCCTCTGTGTCCTGATGGTGTCCCTATTTGTCCCTGTGGGGTCTCTATGGGGTCTCACTCTGTCCTTATCAGGTCCCTCTGTGTCTCTGTGTCACTATTGGTCCTTGTCGGGTCCCTATGGGGTCTCTCTGTGTGCCTTTTGGGTCTCTGTGTTTCCCTGTGTGCCCCTGCGGGGTCCCTATGTGTTCCTATGGGATACCTACATGTCCCTCTGTGTCCCTATGGGGACTATGTCCCTATGGGGTCCATATGTGTCCCTATGTGGTCCCTACATAGTCTGTCTCCAGGGTCTGTCTGTCTCATTATGGGGTCCCTATCGGGTCCCTCTGTGTCCCTGTCGGTCCCTCTGTGTCTCTATGTGAACCCATTGGTCCCTGTATGGTCCCTATGGGGTCTCTATGTGGTCTCTCTGTGTTCCCTATGTGCTCCTATGTGTTCCTATGGGGTTGCTGTGGGGTCCCTAAGTGTCCCTGTGGGGTCCCTCTGTGACCCAATGGGGTCCCTATGTGTCCATGTGGGGTCCCTATGGGGTCTCTCTGCCGTCTGTGTTCCTATGGGGCCTCCATGGCGTCTCCAATGGGTTTCTCTGAGCCCCTGTGGTCCGAATGAGGTCCCTACATGTCCCCATGGGGTCCCTATGGGGTCTCCCTCTGTCTCTATGTGGCCTCTGTGTGTCCATACGTGTCCCTCTGGGGTCCCTAATGGGTCCCTGCGTGTCCCTATGGGGCCTCTACGGAGTCTCCAATGGGTCTCTCTGAGTCCCAGTGGGGTCCATATGTGCCCCTGTGTGTCCCTATGGGGTCCCTATGGAGTCGCTCTGTGACCCTTTTGGGTCTCTGTGGGGTCTCTCTGTGTCCCTCTGTGTCCCTATCGGGTCCCTATGTGTCCCTCTTGGTCCCTGTGGGGTCCCTATGGGGTCCCTGCGTGTCCCTATGGGGTCCCTATGTGCCTGTGTGTGTCTCTATGAGGTGCCTGTGGCGTCTCTGTGTGTCCCTGTGGGGTCCCTGCAAGCAGCAGAGCGCAGAGAGAACCGCGCTCCCTGTTTTCCCCTCTTGCCGACGCTGCTCTCTTTCTCCCCCGGCTCCTCACCGGCTCAGTGCTGCAGGTTCGCCGTCCTTCGCGACGCTTCGCTCCTCGCACGAACGCCAAGTCAACCCGCCCCGAGCCGGCGCTCAGAGTCCCGGGGCCGCGCCACAGGGCCCCGCTCCTCTCCCGCGTCGACGCCTCCAGGCGTCGCGACGCGATGACGTCACTCGACGGGGACGGCGCCATCGCTATGGAGACGCCGCCGCGCACGCGCCGTCGCCGCGGGGGCGGCTTCCCGCGCCGCAACGAGGGAGGCTCGCCGTCGCCACGGCAACGCGGCCGCACGAAGCCCCCGGGGGGCGAACGGAGAGCCGTCAGGGATGGGGTGCGGAGGCGCGGGAGCGAGCGGGGCAGGGCGGAGCTCCGGGGATGGCGGCCGGGAGTGGGGCTGCGGGGGGGAGATCCGCAGGGAGATGCGGCGAGGGGAAGGTGGGGGAGGTGCGGGGTGGGAGGGAGGGAAGGGGTGCAGAGAGGTGGGGGGAGGGAGGGGGGAGAAGGGAGGGCTGGTGGTGACAGGACAAGGGGAACGGCTTAAACTGAGCCAGGGGAGGTTGAGGTCAGATGGGAGGGAGGAGGAAGTTTTTCCCCCCGAGGGCGGTGAGGCACTGGCACAGGCTGCCCAAGGAGGCTGTGGGTGCCGCAGCCCTGCAGGCGGTGGAGGCCAGGCTGGATGTGGCTCTGGGCAGCCTGGGCTGCTGGTTGGCGACCTGCACGCAGCAGGGGGTTGGAAGCAGGTGAGCGGTGCGGGGCTTTGCAGCTGGTCGGGGGGCTGCAAAGGCAGGCTGAGGGAGCTGGGCTTGTTCAGCCTGGAGGAAAGAAGGCTGTGGGGTGAGCTCCCTGCAGCCTGCAGCAGCTCAAGGGAGCCTGCAGACAGGAGGGGAGGGAAGTCTGGGGAAGGGGAGATGGCAGCAGGACGAGGGAAAACAGTTTGGAGTGGAGGGAGGGGAGATGGAGGTTGGACGTCAGGGGGAAGTTCTGCACCGAGAGATGGAGAGGGGCTGGAACAGCTGCCCAGAGAGGCTGTGGATGCAGAGCAACGGTCCTGTGATGTTGGGTGGTTTCCTTTCAGCTGTGTGTGTGCATCGGTGCCAGGCTGTCTGTGCGGAATCCTTCTCTTGTGGCCTCAGGCAGCAATCCGGGGGGCCCAAGTTTCAGCGCTGAAGGGAAGCGGTGAGCAGCTCAGTTCCTTCTGTCCTCGCAGGCCGTGCCTTCTGCCAGCTGCTTTCTCCTTTTGTGGCCTTCTGGGGTTTGATCGATGGCTGGAAGTGGGAGCCGAGTGGGAATTCTGAGAGGGGATCCTTGGGACGATGGCTGCCAGCACCAGGTATGGCGTGCAGAACTCAGGAGGGCGGTGAAGGTTTGCAAGGCTTCCTTTCGTATTCAGTTCTGGCCGAGGACTTGCTGCGTTGTTCCGGACGCCTTCTTCTCCGTTAAACTCCCAAAGGAACCTGGTGGCACGGATGCTGTGTGTGTTCCTGCTGGAAGCCAGCTGCTGCCTTGAGGATGGCGTCGTATCTGACCCATCTGCCGTGCTCCCGAGGCTCCTCGTGTCCTCAGAGAGCCCCAGTGCATCCATTCCGTCCGGGCTGCTTTATTCCCTGCTGAGACTGGAAGGGGCTTCAGAAAGCTCAGCACAACGGGCTGCTGCTCCAGCGTGGAAAGCAGAGAGCCCCCTGTGCGGGAATGGAACTGGATGATCTCTAGGGTCCCCTCCAACCCAAACCGTTCTACGATGCTGTGCTTTACAGACCCAGCCAGGTGAGAGAGCTTGATGCCTGCGTTGGAAATGGGGCAGGGAGGTAAGCGTCCCCCTCTGCTCGGCATTAGAGACCAATGGGATCCGCAGGGTGACATGGGGACCGGTAGGGTGCCTTAGGGAGCCATTAGGATCCAAAGGGAGCTATGGGGATCCATTAGAATCCATAGGGTGCCTTAGGAACCCATGAGGATATATAGGGTGCCACGGGGACCCACAGTGTGCCTTAGGGACTCATTAGGATTTGTAGGGTGCCAGGGGGAGCCATTAGGATCCATTGGGTGCCAGGAGGACCCATAGGGTGCCTTAGGGAGCCATTAGGATCCTTAGGGTGCCATGAAGACTCCTAGGGTGCCTGAGGGAACCATTAGGATTCATAGGGTACCATGGGGACCTTTAGGGAGCTTTAGAGACCCATTATGATCTATAGAATGCCATTAGGTTCCATTAGGATGAATAGTGTGCCAGGGAGACCCATTAGGATCCATGGGGTGCCATAGGGATCCCTAGGGTGCTTGAGGGACGCACTAGAATTGTAGGGTGCCATGCGTACCCAAAGTGTGCTTTAGGGACCCATTAGGATTCATAGGGTGCCACAAGGACCCGTAGAGTGCCTGAGGGACCTGTTAGGATCCATAAGGTGCAAGGGGGATCCACAGGGTGCCTTAGGAACTCATTAGGATTTCTAGGGTGCTATAGGGACCCATTAGGATCCATAGGGTGCCATGGGGACCCCTAGGGTGCCTTAGGAGCCATTAGGATTCATAGGGTGCCATGGGGACCTGTAGGGTGCCTTAGGGACCCATTAGAATCCGTAGGGTGCCTTGGGGACCCATAGAGTGTTATGGGGACCCCTAGGGTGCCTTAGGGACCCACTAGAATTTTAGGATGCCTTGGGGATTCATAGGGTGCCTTAGGGACACTTTAGGAGCCATAGGGTGCCATGGAAACATATAGGGTGCCATAGGGACCCATTAGAATCCATAGGGTGCTATGGGGACCCATAGGGTGTATTAGGGACTCGTTAGGTTGCATAGGATTCCATGGGGACACACAGAGTTCCTTAGGGACCCATTAGGATCCATCGGGTGCCATGGGGACCCATAGGGTGCCTTAGGGACCAGTTAGGATCCATCGGGTGCCATGGGGACCCACAGGGTGCCTTAGGGAGCCATTAGGATCCATAGGGTGCCATGGGAACCGATTAGAGTCCATATGGTGCCATGGAGACCCGTAGGGTGCCTTATGGACCCCCTAGGATTTGTAGGGTGCCAGGGGGACCCATAGGGTGCCTTAGGGACACATGAGGATCCATAGGGTGCCAGGGGGTCCCATAGGTTGCCACGAGAACACACAGGGTGCTTTAGGGACACGTTAGGAACCATAGGGTGCCATGTAAACATATAGGGTGCCTTAGGGACCCATTAGAATCCATAGGGTGCTATGGGGACATATAGGGTGCCTTAGGGACTTGTTAGGATGCATAGGGTTCCACGGGGACACACAGAGTGCCTTAGGGAGCCATTAGGATGCATCGGGTGCCATGAGGACCCATAGGGTGCCTTAGGGACTCATTCGGATCCATAGGGTGCCACGGGGACACACAGGGTGCCTTAGGGAGCCAGTAGGATCCATAGGGTTCCATGAGGACACACAGGGTGCCTTAGGGACACGTTAGGAGCCATACGGTGCCTTGGAAACATATAGGGTGCCTTAGAGACCCATTAGAATCCATAGGGTGCTATGGGGACCCATAGGGTGCCTGAGGGACTCGTTAGGATGCATAGGATTACACGGGGACACACAGAGTGCCTTAGGGACCCATTTGGATCCATAAGGTGCCATGGGGGACCCATAGGATGCCTTAGAAACCCATTAGGATCAATAGGGTGCCACGGGGACCCACAGGGTGCCTTAGTGACTCATTAGGATTTGTAGGGTGCCATGGGGACCCATTAGGATCCATATGGTGCCATGGGGACCCCTAGGGTGCCTTAGGGAGCCATTAGGATTTGTAGGGTGCCAGGGGGGCCCATAGGATGCCACAAGAATTCATAGGGATTCAAAGGGTGCCTTAGGGACACTTTAGGAACCATAGGGTGCTATGGGGACTTATATAGTGCCTTAGGGACCCATTAGAATCCATAGGGTGCTATGGGGACCCATAGGTTGCCTTAGGGACCAGTTAGGATGCATAGGATTCCATGGGGACACACAGAGTGCCTTAGGGACCCATTAGGATCCATCGGGTGCCATGGGGACCCACAGGGTGCCTTAGGGACACATTAGGATTTGTAGGGTGCTATGGGGACCCATTAGGATCCATAGGGTGCCATGGGGACCCCTAGGGTGCCTTAGGGAGCCATTAGGATCCATCGGGTGCCATGGGGACCCATAGGGTGCCTTAGGGACTCATTAGGATCCATAGGGTGCCACGGGGACACACAGTGTGCCTTAGGGAGCCATTAGGATTCATAGGTTGCCATGGGGACCCATTAGGATCCATATGGTGCCATGGGGACCCATGGGGTGCCTTATGGACCCATTAGGAATTGTAGGGTGCCATGAGGACCCATAGGGTGCCTTTGGGACTCATTAGGATCCATAGGGTGCCATGAGGACACACAGGGTGCCTTAGGGACACGTTAGGAGCCATACGGTGTCATGGAAACATAGAGTGCCTTAGAGACCCATTAGAATCCATAGGGTGCTATGGGGACCCATAGGGTGCCTTAGGGACTCGTTAGGATGCATAGGATTCCATGGGGACACACAGAGTGCCTTAGGGAACCATTTGGATCCATAAGGTGCCGTGGGGACCCATAGGGTGCCTTACGGACCCATTAGGATCAATAGGGTGCCACGGGGACCCACAGGGTGCCTTAGTGACTCATTAGGATTAGTAGGGTGCTATGGGGTCCCGTTAGGATCCATATGGTGCATTGGGGACCCCTAGGGTGCCTTAGGGACCCACTAGAATTTTAGGATGCCTTGGGGATTCATAGGGTGCCTTAGGGACACTTTAGGAGCCATAGGGTGCCATGGAAACATATAGGGTGCCTTAGGGACCCATTAGAATCCATAGGGTGCTATGGGGACCCATACGGTGCCTTAGGGACCAGTTAGGATGCATAGGATTCCATGGGGACACACAGAGTGCCTTAGGGACCCATTAGGATCCATAGGGTGCAAGAGGGATCCACAGGGTGCCTTAGTGACTCATTAGGATTTGTAGGGTGCTATGGGGACACATTAGGATCCATAGGGTGCCTTGGGGACCCCTAGGGTGCCTTAGGGAGCCATTAGGATCCGTAGGTTGCCATGGGGACCCATTAGGATCCATATGGTGCCATGGAGACCCGTAGGGTGCCTTATGGACCCACTAGGATTTGTAGGGTGCCACGGGGACCCATAGGGTGCCTTGGACACATGAGGATCCATAGGGTGCCAGGAGGTCCCATAGGTTGCCACGAGAACACACAGGGTGCTTTAGGGACACGTTAGGAACCATAGGGTGCCATGTAAACATATAGGGTGCCTTAGGGACCCATTAGAATCCATAGGGTGCTATGGGGACATATAGGGTGCCTTAGGGACTTGTTAGGATGCATAGGGTTCCACGGGGACACATAGAGTGCCTTAGGGAGCCATTAGGATGCATCGGGTGCCATGAGGACCCATAGGGTGCCTTAGGGACTCATTCGGATCCATAGGGTGCCACGGGGACACACAGGGTGCCTTAGGGAGCCATTAGGATCCATAGGGTGCCATGGGGACCCCTAGTGTGCCTTATGGACTTATTAGGAATTGTAGGGTGCCATGGGGACCCATAGGGTGCCTTAGGGACCCATTAGGATCCATCGGGTGCCATGAGGACACACAGGGTGCCTTAGGGACACGTTAGGAGCCATACGGTGCCTTGGAAACATATAGGGTGCCTTAGAGACCCATTAGAATCCATAGGGTGCTATGGGGACCCATAGGGTGTATTAGGGACTCGTTAAGATGCATAGGATTCCCTGGGGACACAAAGAGTGCCTTAGGAACCCATTAGGATCCATCGGGTGCCATGGGGACCCATAGGGTGCCTTAGGGACCAGTTAGGATCCATCGGGTGCCATGGGGACCCACAGGGTGCCTTAGGGACTCATTAGGATTTGTAGGGTGCCAAGGGGACCCATGAGGATCCATAGGGTGCCATGGGGACCCCTAGGGTGCCTTAGGGAGCCATTAGGATCCATCGGGTGCCATGGGGACCCATAGGGTGCCTTAAAGACTCATTAGGATCCATAGGGTGCCACGGGGACACACAGTGTGCCTTAGGGAGCCATTAGGATTCATAGGGTGCCATGGGGACCCATTAGGATCCATATGGTGCCATGGGGACCCATGGGGTGCCTTATGGACCCATTAGGAATTGTAGGGTGCCATGGGGACCCATAGGGTGCCTTTGGGACTCATTAGGATCCATAGGGTGCCATGAGGACACACAGGGTGCCTTAGGGACACGTTAGGAGCCATACGGTGTCATGGAAACATATAGAGTGCCTTAGAGACCCATTAGAATCCATAGGGTGCTATGGGGACCCATAGGGTGCCTTAGGGACTCGTTAGGATGCATAGGATTCCACGGGGACACACAGAGTGCCTTAGGGACCCATTTGGATCCATAAGGTGCCATGGGGACCCATAGGGTGCCTTGGGGACCCATTAGGATCAATAGGGTGCCACGGGGACCCACAGGGTGCCTTAGTGACTCATTAGAATTTGTAGGGTGCTATGGGGACCCGTTAGGATCCATATGGTGCCATGGGGACCCCTAGGGTGCCTTAGGGACCCACTAGAATTTTAGGATGCCTTGGGGATTCATAGGGTGCCTTAGGGACACTTTAGGAGCCATAGGGTGCCATGGAAACATATAGGGTGCCTTAGGGACCCATTAGAATCCATAGGGTGCTATGGGGACCCATAGGGTGCCTTAGGGACCAGTTAGGATGCATAGGATTCCATGGGGACACACAGAGTGCCTTAGGGACCCATTAGGATCCATAGGGTGCAAGGGGGATCCACAGGGTGCCTTAGTGACTCATTAGGATTTGTAGGGTGCTATGGGGACACATTAGGATCCATACGGTGCCATGGGGAGCCCTAGGGTGCCTTAGGGAGCCATTAGGATCCGTAGGGTGCCATGGGGACCCATTAGGATCCATATGGTGCCATGGAGACCCGTAGGGTGCCTTATGGACCCACTAGGATTTGTAGGGTGCCAGGGGGACCCATAGGGTGCCTTAGGGACACATGAGGATCCATAAAGTGCCAGGGGGTCCCATAGGTTGCCACGAGAACACACAGGGTGCCTTAGGGACACGTTAGGAACCATAGGGTGCCATGTAAACATATAGGGTGCCTTAGGGACCCATTAGAATCCATAGGGTGCTATGGGGACATATAGGGTGCCTTAGGGACTTGTTAGGATGCATAGGGTTCCACGGGGACACACAGAGTGCCTTAGGGAGCCAGTAGGATGCATCGGGTGCCATGAGGACCCATAGGGTGCCTTAGGGACTCATTCGGATCCATAGGGTGCCATGGGGACACACAGGGTGCCTTAGGGAGCCATTAGGATCCATAGGGTGCCATGAGGACACACAGGGTGCCTTAGGGACACGTTAGGAGCCATACAGTGCCTTGGAAACATATAGGGTGCCTTAGAGACCCATTAGAATCCATAGGGTGCTATGGGGACCCATAGGGTGCCTGAGGGACTCGTTAGGATGCATAGGATTCCACGGGGACACACAGAGTGCCTTAGGGACCCATTTGGATCCATAAGGTGCCATGGGGGACCCATAGGATGCCTTAGAAATCCATTAGGATCAATAGGGTGCCACGGGGACCCACAGGGTGCCTTAGTGACTCATTAGGATTTGAAGGGTGCCATGGGGACCCATTAGGATCCATATGGTGCCATGGGGACCCCTAGGGTGCCTTAGGGAGCCATTAGGATTTGTAGGGTGCCAGGGGGGCCCATAGGATACCACAAGAACACACAGGGTGCCTTATGGACACGTTAGGAGCCTCAGGGTGCCATGGGGATCCATTGGAGTCCATATGGTGCCATGGGGACCCCTAGGGTGCCTTATGGACCCATTAGGAATTGTAGGGTGCCATGGGGACCCATAGGGTGCCTTAGGGACCCATTAGGATCCATAGGGTGCCAGGAAGACACACAGGGTGCCTTAGGGACACGTTAGGAGCCATACGGTGCCATGGAAACATATAGGGCACGGCTCAGGCCGTATTTTCCCTTAGTGATGAAGAAGGTGTCAGCACTCTGCCGTCCCAGCTCTGGCCCGACCTGGAAGCTGTCTGCAAACCTTGGCTGCCCGTTCCCTCCAACGTTTCTTCTTTCTCTCCTCAGAAGCAGCGCGGCGCGGTTCCCCGCGTTGGGGAGCAGCAGCCAGCAGGCTGCCAGAGATCCCACGGCGCCTGGCAGCGCACAGAGGGACGCGATGGGGACGGGCCGTCCTCAGTGCCGCGCAAAAGTGAGTTTCTGCAGTCCTCTGTCGTGAAGGATGGAGGGATGAATGTGGAGTGTTACTTCTGAGCGGGTGCAGTGCTGTAGGGATGTCCAGTAACCACGGTGGAAGCATGAGAAAGGCCGACAGCGACAGCCGATGGCAGCAGCGAGACAGAAGTCTGTGTGCAAGTGGTGCTGCTGAGAGCTGAGCGCATTCCCTCTAGGGACAAGAGATCCGTGTCTCGACGTTTGCAGCCGGTAGCGTTTTGTTTGCTGGTGCAGCTTTGCTCTGCATTCTGCAGAGCTGTCAGGCAGTCCGGGGTTCCTCTGCTGCCATCTGACAGGAAGGAGAGCAGTAGTGCTTAGTGTAAGCGCAGTGCAGTTTGAACATCAGTTTCTGCTCTGGCTGTAGAACAGCGTCTTTTGGATTTGGGGGGGGTGTGGGCTGACAGGACAGCGCTGCTCCTGGTGTCTGTGCAGTCAGACTGGATCTGTTGTTGCAGGGACGGAGCCTGCGTGTCCGTGGGATGGTGCTGGGCACGGGGGGAAGCGGAAAGCCTCCGCAGGTAAGGAGCTGCTGTGAGCTGTGCTGCGGGTGCTGCCTCTAAGGAGGGCTGCGTGCAGGGCTGTGTGTGATGGAGGAGAGAGGAAAGGGCGCTGCAGATCTGTGCTGACTGCACAAGTGGCACAACGCTGTAGCAGTGGAAAGGAAATTGAAGAAACTGCGCTTGAAGAGCAGCAGTTTGTGTCTGACTGTGCCCAAGTCTTCCTCCAAGGAGCTGCTCTTCATGTCTTTCCTGCTTTCTTTCTGTCAGAAGCTGAGGCCAGCCTCCCTCTGAAGCGCAGCCATGCGGAAAGGCAGGGCAGGAGCACAGAATGGGACGTGGCAGCCAAGAGAGGTACAGACACCCAGCAGGCATCGGGGCTTGGTGCACTGCCTTTCTAATCAGGCTTTGTGCCTGTTCTTTCCTGGGACTGTTGTCACTGTGTGCTGGCTGTGGTCATAAGCACAGTGAGCATTCCTGCACTGATTAGAAATGGGAGCCCACAGTTCACCTGAGATCCCAAGCTCCGTGACTGTGAACACTCCAGATGAGATGTCCCAGCATCGCGGCCCATTCTGCAGACTGAAAGCAGCAGTGCGCCCTGGTTCAATCTCGTTGCTTCTTGTCTTTTCACAGAGATCGGTGCTGAGCCAAACGGCCATCTCCACGTGAAGGTGGTGCAGCAGGGGCGTTCCGAGAGAGCTTGTCTCCCTGAGAGAGCTCCAGCTCCTCTCCAGGCTGGAGGGCTTCCTGGCAGAGCAGGTCCCAGCACAGGGGGAAGAGCTTCCCCTGCCGCGTGCCCCCGCTCCGTCGGCAAGGCCCAGGCTGGATGCAAACGCAAGGCCTTGGAGGAAGGGACACCAGCAGCAGCGCAGCTGCCTGCCCACAAGAGAGCGAGGGCTGAGAGCGGAGGCAGCGTGCCGGCTCCAGCAGCGCAGCCTGGGCCTGCCGCAGCGCGGAGCTCCGGGCGCAGAGGTGAGCAGGGCTGTGTACCGCTGTGCTGAGCTGCTGCCCTTTGCCAGCACGCTGAGTTTGTTCAGGGTCTGCTTTGCCTTTTCCTTTTGTGTCGAGGGGAAATGGGTTGAAGGCTGCCAAGTCTGAAGGCAGCCAGGTGCCAGAATGTGCAACCCCGTCTCTTTAACTGCATGGTGGTCTTCTGCACGTCCCACTGGAAAGGTCATTCACTGGGGGGTTCCTCGTCCAATTTCCTTTGTCTTTTTTCTGCCGTCTGCTTTTACGGTACCCACGTTTCTGCAGTTTTGCTGTTGACAAAAGAAATTCCTCTTTTTTTTTTCTTGCCTGATAGCAAGAAGACAACGCCAGAAACAAAGGAGAGCAGAACTGAAGAAGGCTTCTCTGAGAGCCGCAGCTGCACGTGCAGAGGTGAGTCCTCGGTGAGCACAGACGCGGCTCTTGTTGTTGTCAGGGCCTCCGTCTGTCAGACATGGAAGAGATTTCCCAAGGGAAGCGCTGTCCTGTTTCTACACTCGCTCTGTTTCTTTCCAGTCCTCCGCCATGAACAGCCTGGTGGAGATGATGCAGAAGCTGCAGCTGCACGACTGAGAGGAGGAGCATCAGCAGGCAGCGCTGCAGTGCGCGGCGTTGCAGGGCAGCGCTCCGAGTGCCGCCCAACTCGGCACTCCAACTTTGGTTGTAGTCAATAAAAACATGGCATGCTAACTCAGAGAACGATGCCGTAGAGATTGCTGAGTTTCCCAGGGCAGCGCTGAGTACTTTTTGCTTTATGCTGAGTGTACAATGAGCCAAGTTCCCCAAAAGGACAGCGTTTCCTCTGGGCTGTTGGTCCAGAGCAGCATCTCTGCACTTAGGACCGCCACGCTGCCATCCTGGCACTGCTCTGCTCACAGACAGCGCTCCAGGTCGTGGCGCTCAGAAGGCGCCCCTCTGTCGTGCAGCCCTCCCCAGCGCCTGCCTGCCTGTCCCTGTGTGGGCTGCGATGGAGCTTTTCCTTTGCAGCGCCTGGTGTGACGCCGTGTCCTGGTTCCGTCGGTGCCATCCTGCAGGCTGCTGTGCACAGCGCAGTGCTGCGGAGCTGTGCTTCCCGGCCCTGTGCTCTCCGGCACTCTGGTGTGAGTTCTGCCTCTCCCAGGCATCTCCTGTTCCCAGGAACCTCCGCTGCTCCCTTGCACGCAGCTCTGTGTGCACAGCCCTGTGCAGAACCGCACACCCACGTGCAAGGACTTCCCTGCACACACCGCTGTGCATCCACACGCACAAGCACATCCTCGCACGGCCCTGTGTGCACACTCCATCCGTGTGCACACAACCGTGTGCAAAACCACACAGCCTTGTGCAAAGACCTCGATGCACAGCCCCGTGTTCGCGCACACACACACCCGTGTGCAAACCCACCCCATTGCACAGCAACACGCATGAAGACACGAGCGCAGCTGCAGCCCTGCACACAGCCGTGCACACACACACAAACGTGCAAAAGTGACATTCACGTGCAAACACCCTCGTGCAATGCACACTGATATGCAGCATCACCTCTAAGATGATCAGAGGGCTGGAGCACCTCTGCTATGAGGAAAGGCTGAGGGAGCTGGGCTTGTTTAGCTTGGAGAAGACAAGGCTCCAGGGAGACCTCATGGTGGCCTTGCAGTGCTTGAAGGAAGTGTATAAACAGGAGGGGGAACGGCTGCCTGTGAGGGAGGAGAGACCCCATAGGAACACAGAGAGACCCAATAGGGACACACGGACAACCCATAGGGACCCCATAGAGTTCCCATAGGGACACCTAGGGACAAATAGGGACCCCATAGGGTCCCCAGGGGGACACATCGTGCCCCATAGAGACGCATAAAGACCCCTTAGATACCCCATAGGGACCCCATAGGGACACAGAGAGACCTCATAGGGAGCCAGCCGATAGAGATACATGGAGACACATAGGGACAAAGAGAGACCCAATAGGGACCCATAGAGACACACAGTGACACATAGGGATCCCAGAGGGACAAAGGGACAAACCTTAGGGGTCCCATAGAGTCCCCATAGGGACCCCATAGGGACCCCAAGGGACACATAGGGACACAGACAGACCCCATAGCATAGGGACCCCATAGGAAAATACAGGGACCCACAGGAGGACCCCATAGGGAAACATGGGGACCCCATAGGGACACAGAGAGACCCCATAGGGACCCCATAGGGACACATCGAGCCCCATAGAGACACATAAAGAACCCATAGGGACCCCATAGGGACCCCAAAGAGACCCCATAGGGTTCCTGTAGGGACACAGAGAGACCCCATAGTGACAAACAGACAACCCACAGGGACCCCATAGAGATCCGATAGGGACCCACAGGGACCCATAGGGACACAGGGAGCCCCATAGAGACGCATAAAGACCCCCTAGATCCCCCATCGGGACCCCAGAGGAGAAGCAGAGCTGCAGAGCAGGAGCAGAGCTGCGTTCCCAGGGCACTCTGTGCTCACGGAGGCAGCAGAGCTCCTGCAGGTCACCCCGTGCTCTTCTTCGCCCGCTCTTCTTCGTCGGCTCTTCTTCGTCTCCCTGCTGCTCAGCTGCGCTGTGCCTCATGGTGAGGCCTGTCCTGTCGGACGTTCTCCCGTTCCATTGGACTCGCGGCTGCCAATTCTCATGACGCTGCATGGCGACGTGTTACCTGGCGTTCTGAGCAATCCCTTGGCTTCTCCTCAGGCCGTTGCCGCTGCTTTTCATTCTGTTGGGGTCCCCTTTTTCCGGAGGCGCGGATTCTGCGACGTCCCTCCGCCCCGCAGGTCGCAGAACCGGGCCGAAGCAGCCCTCAAAGCGCTGACCTGGGGAACCCTTAGGAGGCCCGAAGCCCCCTGGCAGCCAGCTGGGCCAGGCCGGAAGCCGGCGGGCCGCTCAGGGCAGCGCAGCCAGGCGAAAGGCGGTGGCCGGCCGGCCCGTGTAGCTCTGCTCTTCTGGAGCCCTCCGGGCCGGCCGGGGGACCGTGGCAGGCAAGAGCCGGCTGGCCTGGGTAGCCCGGACAGGCCAGCAGCCACCCGGCCAGGCTAGGAGCCGGCTGCCCGCTCAGGAAGGCAGTGCGAGGCCCAGGCCGCCCTGCCGGAGCAGATCCCGCCTGGCTGCCGTGCCCGAAGCGGCAGCCTGGTTGTCTGCCTATGGGGTCTCTATGGGTGTCTTTCCCTATGGGGGCTCTCTGTGTCCCTGTGTGTCCCTGTGGGGTCTCCATATGATTTCTCTGTGTCCCTACTGGGTCCCTATGTGTCCCTTTGATGTCTCTATGTATCCCTATGGGGTCCCTATGGGGTCCCTGTCTGTCCCTATGCTGTCCCTGTGGGGTCTCTCTGTGTCCCTGTTGGGTCTCTATGTCTCCCTCTTTGTCCCTAGGGGGTCTCTGTGGGGTCCCATGTCTGCCCACAGGCTCTGATGGACGCTCTGATGCCCTCCCGCAATGCTTTCTCCCTCCACCGGCGCAAACAGACGCAGTGACGCCATCGCAGGCAGTGTGGGGATGTTGAAAGGATGTTTATTGATGGTTCTGCCCCTCGACATTTCGCTCCAGGTCTCCTCGGTTGGTCTGCAGAAGGGAAGGCTGCGGGGTGACGGCGTCGCAGCCTTCCATCCCGAAAGGGAGCCTGCGGACGGGAGGGGAGTCGGCTCTGATGGCGTGGCTGATGGTCAGCCAAGGGAAGTGGTGCCGAGTGGAAGATGGGATGTCGGGTCGGATCGCTGTGCGCAGCGCTGCGGGAACCGAACGCCCAGAGAGGCTGCGGGTGCCCCGTCCCTGGAGGCCGGGTCGGACGGGGCCCTGGGCAGCCCGCTTGCGTCGGAGATGCGCTGCGGCTGGGATTCACGCCTCTGTTCTGCGGCCTCTGCACTGGGCGCACCATGCCTGCATCAGCATGGCCAGCGTGGGGCACCTCCTGTGGGGGGGGGCCTCGCTCTGCGCAGCCTGACTCTCGGGAGCCTCCGTTTCTTCCCGTATGGGCGGCAGCGATCCAGAGCGGCGGACGGGAGGCTCCTCGGGCAGCCTGGGCTCCGCACGAGGCGCTGATGCTGCCGCCCGCTCCAGCGCTTCCTGCGCCGCCCTCTTCTTCATCACCCTCTGCCTGAGGAGCCACACCGAGTCACACGTCAGCGGGAGCCTGGATGCTCTGCCGTGCGGCTCTGTGAACGCAGCCCTGGAGGCAGATCTTCGGGAACCTCCTTGCAACGCTGCTGTCCTCAAGGTGATCTGAGAGGGCGAGTGCTTGGCCACCGGCAGGATTCGCGCCACACCCGCACGATGGGCTTTTCCTGCTTCCAGTTCCTCGGGGAATCTCACGTGTTTGCCTCCCGGTGCTCGGCGCAGCTCTTCCTGGCTCCACGTTCCTGCCTCCCCCTGCGGCTGGCAGCTCACCGGCTGCTCCTGGGCTTCGGGCAGCGGCCGGATCGGTGGCAGCAGACTGGAAGGACAGAGCGGGAGGGGGCCGCGTGAGTGGTCGATGGCTTTGGGCCGCACGCCGCCAGCCTGAGCCGGGAGCCTGGGCCGCAACATAGCCCTGCCCACAGGCTGCTCGCCGGCTGCCCTGCGGCTCCCGAGACGCGCAGAGGGGCGGCCCTGTGAGCCGGGGGGTCCCGGTCCTCATCCCCACCAACAGGGACCCTTTGGGGCTGGGGAATGGGCTCTCGTCGGGTCGCCCCTGTGCGCACGGCAGCCCGGAGCCTCCAGCCTCACCTGGCCCTGGAGCTCTTCTTCAGCAGCAAGCTCCTGATCCGCCGGAGCCGTTCTCCATCCATGCTGTCCGAGCTCAGCCGCTTGATGAAGGTCGGCCGGGCAGCAAATCTCACTGCAATGGGGAAGGGGAGGCGTCGGCTTTGGGAAAGAGGAGCCGGGGGGCGACGACGAGGTGGCGGGGTGACTTTTGGGGGCCGGATCCTTCCGTCGGGGGAGGGCAGGGCCTGAGATCCGCCCGGGCCAAGCCGGGGCAGGGGGCACGGCACAGCCAGCGCCTTCGTTTGGGAGAGGCCGGCAGTCACTGATGGGAAGGGGCCGGGGGCCGATGGCTTCGGGGCCGTGCTGAGCTGGCGGGAAGCTGTGCCGCCATCAGAGCCCTGGGCTGATGGTCAGCGGGGCATTTCCCAGCTCCGCTTGGCTGCCCGTGCCGCGGGAAGGAGCCGGTGGCTGCTTTACCTGTCTTGCCCTGGTCGAGAGGTGGGAGAGGTGGCAAAGCGTCGTCTTGCTTTGTTTTCTCCCGACCAGAGAGGCTCGCTGAGGCCTTGCGGCGCGTTGTGGGCGGTGCTTTGGGCACCAACTCCATGTGACACCTGCGCGAGAGGAGAAGACGGAGCGGTGTGACGCAGCGCTCCAGCGCTCCTTGCTGCTCTCTGGCCGTCTGCTCCCAGGCATGTTGTCACGCTGCGTGCAGCACGCTGCTTTCTAAAGCCTCGAGCAGGGTTCATCGGGACGGGGGCAGGGGAAATAGCTTCCAAGGGCAGGAGGGAAGGTTTGGGTCGGACGTAAGGAAGGAGCGCTGGACAGAAGGGCGGCGAGGCACCGCAGCATCTTGCCCAGAGAGCTGGTGGACACCCAGACGGGCAGTCGAGGCCTGCTGGACCAGGCTCAGAGCAACCTCCTCTGGGGTCCCTGTTCCCCGCAGGGGGGTGGGCGAAGTGCCTTTCGGGGTTCCGTCCAGCCCAGCTCAGTCTGCGATCCCACGACACACGCTCACGGGCAGGACGGGCACGGACACGAGGAACAAGTGCTGCGCAACGAGAGCCGAGCGGCCGCACCAGGCAGCAGCCACCGCCACCAACGCACTCACATGGGAAAGACGACGAGGCAGCCGGAGAGCGCCAGGGAGGCCACCGGTGCCGCCGGGGACACCACCGCGTTCAGCAGCCAGGGGGCCTGTGGGGGAGAAACAGGGAGGAGGTGGGACGTCCTGGTCACGGCTGAGGCGCCGGGGACGCGGGGAGCCCGAGGCAGGGAGAGCCGGCAGCAGCTCGGCACTCGCACGGCCCGAGCGGCCGGCAGCTCCTGGTGGGCCGCATGCGGGCACCGCGAGGTCGCGGCTCCGCCTGGGCCGCGCAGAAACGGCGGCTCACCTTGAGAGCAGCTCTGCTGAGCTCCTCTTTCCCAGACAGCTGCTCCAGGAAGCTGTAGTAGAATCTCATGTGGAACGTCAGCCCGTCTATGAGCAGCACGCCGATGTCCTTCAGCACGACGGCCACGTTCTGCCCGTCCCGCAGGCAGCCGGAGAGCATGGACACGGTGCTCTGGATGCCGGTCTTCACGCTCTCCCAGCTCACGGCGGCGCCTGCGGCCGCTCTGCTGTATCTCAGCGGCTCCAACTTCCTGTGCACTGAAAGATGTGAGGGACAGAATTGACGGCAGGGTTGGTTTCCCACAGGCGCTTCCCTAGAAGAGCTGCTGGTGGACCTCAGCCGGAATGGCCCCGCGTTTGGACAGGCTCCTCAGAGGGGGAGCTTTGCTGGTGGGCACAGAGGTGGTGGCCGTCGGCCCCGTCCACGCAGCCGGAAGCAGCGGAATCCCCCCTCCTACCTGGCAGGGGCTCCCTGCGGGCCTTGAGGTGGTGCGTGGCCATGAGGTTGGCGGCCAGGTGGAACACGGGCCACCGCAGAGTCACGGTCCCGTCCTCGGTCCAGACGTCTTTGGAGACGGTGTCAAAGGAGCCGAAGGTGGGAATCCAGACCCCCTGTGGGCGGAAGAGAAAAGCAGGGCAGAAGGGTTACGGGCCGGCCAGGGGGAAGAGGCGCAGGGGCTCCGACGCAGGGACAGAGCTCAGGAGCCTCTGCCGCCGCTCAGAGGCACGAGCCGGGGCGTGGGAACGGCTTTGGGAAGGGCCGCACGGCGCTCTCCTGCCCCTCGCCCTCCCAGATGCGGCACAGCAGGCGGGGTGGAAGCGGCCTCGCAGGATCCAGAGGCTTCCAGAGAGTGGCATCGGCCCCGAGATCCGACAGCGCCCGGCACGAGGGATCGTGCGTCTGCAGGGAGCCCGTGGGACGCCCAGGAGAGAAGTGCGGGGGGAGTCTCCCGCTGCGTATGCAGGGGAAGCCTCAGAGGAAGCCCAGGCCGGACGGGGAGAGGAGGAACCGCCGGCCAACGCACCTTGTGTGCCACGAGCTGCTCCCGGACGTAGGCGGCCACCGCGTCCCAGACGGCGACTCGCACTGCAGGACAGAGGAAAAGCAGGTCACGCTCCGATCCGCCGCTGCCCGGCGCCCCTCCGGCTGCCAGGCGGGAGCGGGGCGGCAGAGCGATGCGCCGTCTCTGCACCAAGGGCGGCCGCAGCCCCGCTCCAAGCTGGCCGCAGCCCTGCACACCTTTGCTGTTCGTGTCCATGGGTCTGGAGGCGCGCCCCGCTGCGGGGCCGGCCTCGCTCCTCCTGTTCCGCCTCGTGCCGGCGGCTCGCTCCTCGTTCGCGCCAGCCATGCTGGAGCTCCTCCTGCGGACGCGTCTGCTCTCGGACAGATGCTCCTCCAGGATGCGGGACCCGCCGCCGCGCTCCGCCTTTATACCCCCCTGGGCGCCCGTGTCACAAACGTTGTCGCGGCGACGCCATGACGGTGCGGCCGGTGCTGGCCGCTGCCCATTGTGATGCTGGCGGCGGCAGCTGCTGCCCGGCCCGGCTGGGAGTGCCGGCCCCCCTCTGCCTGCTCTCCCTTCGTTCCTCTGCTCGCCATGCCATCGGCATCCTCAGCAGCCCTGTGCTCCAGACCCCTCACCACTTTCGTTGCCCTTCTCTGCACACTGGGGCCTCAACATCTTTCCTGCAGTGAGGGGCCCAAAACTGAACACAGCGTTCGAGGTGTGGCCTCTACGGGTCCCCATGGCACCCTATGGATACTTATGGCACCCAAGGGTGGACTAGGGAGCCTCGTAGGTCCGCATGGCACCCTATAAATCCTAATGCATCCCTAAGGCACCCTACAGGTCCCCATAGCACTCTATGGATCCTAATGGGTCCCCCTGGTACCCTAAGGATCCTAATGGGTCCCTAAAGCACCCTACAGGACACCATGTCACCCTGAGGATCCCAAAGGGTCTCTAAAGCACCCTATGGCTTTCCCTGGCACCCTATGGATCCTAATGGTTCTCCAAAACACCCAATGGGTCCCCGTGGCACCCTATGGGTCCTAACAGGTTCCCCTGGCACCCTATGGATGCTAAAGGGTCCCTAAGACACCCTATGGATCCCTATGGGTCCCCATGGCACCCTAAGGGTCCTAATAGGTCTCTAAGTCACCCTACGGTCCCCATAGCACCCTACGGATTCTAATGGTCCATAAGGCACCCGGAGGATCCTAACGGGACCCTATGGCACCCCATGGATCCTAGTGGGTCCCCATGGCACCCTATGGATCCGAATGGGTCCCTATGGCACCCTATGGATCGTAATAGTTCCCTAAGGCACCCTAGAAGTCCCCATGGCACCCCATGGATTCTAATGGATCCCCATGGCACCCTATGAATCCTAGTGGGTCCCTAAGACACCCTATGGGTCACCATGGTACCATATTGATCCTAACCGGTTCCCCTGGAACCGTATGAATCCTAATGGGTCACCATATTACCCTATGAATCCTAATGGGTCCCTTAGGCACCCTATGGGTCCTAATGGGTCCCTGAGGCACACTACTGTCCCCATAGCACCCTATGGAACCTAATGGGTTTCTAAGACACCCTATGGGTCCTAATGGGTCCCTAAGGCATCCTACGGATCCCTAAGGCACCCTATGGATCCTAATGGGCCTCCATGGCACCCTATGGTATGCTAGTGGCTGCCTAAGGCATCCTATGTGTCCCCATGGCATCCTACGGATCCTAATGGGTTGCGAACGCCCCCTTCGGGTCCCCATGGCAGCCTACGGATGCTAATAGGTCCCCAAGGCATTCTATGGGTTCCTATGCACCCTAAGGATCCTAATAGGTTCCCTTGGCACCCCATGGATCCTAATGGCTCCCTAAGGCACCCTACAGGTCCCCATGGCACCCTATGGATCCTAATGGGACCCTAAAGCACCCTAAGGGTCCCCATTACACCCTATGGATCCTAGTGGTTCCCTAAGGCACCCTACATTTCCCTGTGGCACCCTATAAATCCAAACAATTCCCTAAGGCACCCTAGAGGTCCTAAGGCGCCTGATGGGTCCTAATGCTCCTAAGGCACCCTGAGGATCCTTATGGGACCTTATGGCACCCTGTGGATCATAGTGGGTCCCTAAGGCATCCAATGGATACTATTGGGTACCTAAGGCACCCTAGAGTCCCCGTGGCACCCTATGGATCCTAATGGGTCTCCATGGCAACCTATGGTATGCTAGTGGCTCCTTAAGGCACCCTATGGGTCCCCATGGCGCCCTATGTATCCTAATGGGTTGCGAACGCCCCCTACGGGTCCCCATGTGTTGCAGTATGCGCCCGTTCTGCTCCCCGGGGAGACTGCAGCTTGGCCAGTTACTGAGGTGACACCACTGTGATGAGCAGCAAATGGCGTTTATTACACGTATTCACTAGCTTATATAGCCTAAGTGCTTCGTTTATGCCCCTAAGGGCACGAACCACCCATCTATCATAGAGCAGGGAGAGGGCCTAACGCGTCACACCCCGCGGGGGGGTCTCGCAGCCTCGCAGTTGCTGACAACATCTCCCCCCTCTCCATGCTCAAGAAAGTCTACTACAACTCAAGAGGACCCTAACCCGTACACCCCAAAATCCCCGCACTGCGCCTATACATGCCATTGTCCTCTCGGTTAAGCTTTGCCCCGTTACATCCCGATTCGCAAAATAATCCTACCCTAATAACTCTATAACCTATTAACCTAATGACAACCTCCTAACTTAATTATCCTAATGTCTTCAACCATACTTATATATGTAATATACCCATAAGTATGAAGCGTGTTAATATTAGACTTAGTGCAACTATAACCGAATATAGAATAGAGTTAAGCAGAGTTAAACATTCCCGTCGCTTTGATGGACCATCTCAGAAGCACTTCCCGTCAGTGGTGTTCTCCGTCCTTCTTTGCTCTCAGATGTGATGTCTCTCTCTTGTGTCGTGGTGAACAGTGATCAAGGTTTTCTGTCCATTATCTCTGACGCGTTTTAGCAGTTGGTACAAACCCTCATGTTGCAGAAGCTTCCTTACCAAAGCGAAATTCATTCCACTTGGAGTAGGTGATAGGTCTTGAATCACCGTGTAGGTAGCCTGCAAGAACTGATGTGATGTTACCGACACTTAACAATTAAAGCCTACGATACTGGTGAAGTTATAGACAAAGAGATTAGAGATTACTGATTAGAGTGATTGCTGATAGCTCTAGTGGCACTACCTATGCCCAATATATACCAACATTGTCTCAGGTACCTGTTGGAACGTACTTCAAAAATAACAAACGTCTGTTCAGTATCAAGGCAGATGTCTCAAGCCTTGAGAGCATTGCTCTCACAAACCCGCTGTATGGAATTGCTTGTTCTCCAGGCCTCAATCTGGCCACCTGTCCATGAAGGGAACCCATTCTAATGCCTACACTTAAAGCACGGGCCTTTATCCCTTTCTTCCCCGACCCGAGTAGCTGACATCACCGTGGTCTTAACCGCAGAACTAACCGAAGCGGCCATTCCCTGCATGGCGGCTGCTAGTCCCTCATAAGTTAATGGTGTGGCCCTCTGATGATCTAACACATACTTAATAAGCTCCCCTGGGGTAGTTAGAGTTCCCGGCGCTGCTCTGATGATTTGCTGGATGTCTGGCAACGATTTCTGCTTAAGACAATCCATTATGACTGGGGATTGGACCTCCCGTGGGAGATCAGATCCCTCCACTGCACGGATTCGCAAAGTCAGAAAATGACTCAGAGGGGCCCTGCTTGATGTCTGCCCACGGAAGCACAGGTTCCGCAACCTTAGCCAATTCTCGCAGGGCTTGAAGGGCCGCAGTTGTAACGGCTGCCAGCTCTCCTGCTCTAAGCAATGTTGCTTTGCCCTCCGGGGATCCCACCATTCCATCTGCCAGGCCCTGAAGACGTGCAAGATTAGTTCTATCGCCTCTGCGCTGGCCGTTGGCTGGATGGTGGGGGTCACGGGTGGCAGCAGCCACCACAGCTTGAAGTAGTCTATTCCATTCATCATACCACAGGGTGTATTGTACAGGCTCAAGAATAACATGCATAAGGTTCACCACATCGTGTGGCAAGAGACTAGAAGCCATGAGAGCTTCCACCGCTGCCATGGTAACAGGGGAATGCAGACCTTTGCTTTTAACTAAATCCGAGAGGCGAGTAATCGCTTTGGAATCCAAAGGAGTCCAAGCTGCACCCTCTGGTTTTACCACCACCGGGAGAGTAAGCGCGGTACCTGCCGGATCTGCAGCCCGTATGTCTTCTCTCACACGAGCCCAATCAGTGAGGGTAGGCGGGCCCCATGGAGCTGTCGATATGGGACCACGCCCCTCCTGAGCGGACCCCGGGGCCATCCCCGTCGGAACGCCCCCCCCACAGCAAAGCGGCGCGGGACAATCCACGCCCCTCAGGGGGTGGCCGCCATAGCAAGCGGAATCGGGCAGTAGGTGAGTCCCGCCCCCGCTGCCGCATTCCACAGGTCGCACCACAACTCCTCCAGACATCTCTCCCTCTCCAAGGACCCTCTTATCAGCTGTGCCAGAAGTTATACCGCATTCCTCCGCAGGCCCCCCTCCCCCTTTATCTTTGAAGGGCTTAAGTGAAGGATATAAGCTGCAAGCCGGGTAAGGAGGTGGGTCCTCCTCTTTATGGTGTGATTGTTCCTGCTCCGCTTCGTTCTTCTTTATCCCCAGGGTCGTTGTTTCTGGTGGGGCCGAAGGAGTCAGCGCCATCTTGCCCTCCAGCGAACCTGTAGGGGAGACAAGACCCCCCCCGGCCCTAACCCCAGCAGATCCCTAGCACGGTCACCTGCAATCTTCTCCTCTTTCGCTTTCCTAAGAGCTGTCAAAATTAATCCCCACACTTTAAACTCCGCAACTTTTTGAGTGGACATTGCCCTCTGTGAGAGCACAGCAGTAAATGAATCCCAATTATCAGGATCATATAAGTCAGAAGGGGATGATAATAGCCCCTCCTTCTCCAGCAACGAGAGTGTCGCTGAAACCTCCTTCTTAGAAGGAACATTTTTCCCGCAATAAATTTTGCATGCATGAAGAATCACCTTTATGACGGCTTCCATAACGCCTCTGGCCGAACGTATGTCTGGCCTTCTCCTGCCGTTTCCCCTAGTGCCAGAGGGATCCTGGCTCCTTTTCCCGAGCCTCCTGCCTGACAAGGAGTAATGCGCACTCCTCCCCGTCCCTGGGCTTCCACCACTCCGCGGATTTGAATTTACCGCTCTGCAGTGGGATCCTACAGAACAGCTGACTCACCCCCAGGTATCACGGCGGTCGGGGTCAACACTTGTTGCAGTAAACGCCCGTTCCGCTTCCCTGGGAGACCGTAGCTGGGCCAACTACTGAGGTGACACCAATGTGATGAGCAGCAAATGGCGTTTATTACACGTATACACTAGCTTATATAGCCTAAGTGCTTCGTTTACGCCCCTAAGGGCACGAACCACCCATCTATCATAGAGCAGGGAGAGGGCCTAACGCGTCACACCCCGCGGGGGGATCTCGCAGTCTCACAGTTGCTGACAACAATGGTGTCCCTATGTGTCCATGTGGGGTCCCTATGGGGTCTCTCTGCCGTCTGTGTTCCTATGGGGCCTCCATGGCGTCTCCAATGGGTTTCTCTGTGTCCCTGTGGTCCCTATGAGGTCCCTACGTGTCCCTATGGGGTCTTGCGGGGTCTCTTTCTGTCCCCATGGGGTCCCTATGGGGTCTCCCTCTGTCTCTATGTGGCCTCTGTGTGTCCATACGTGTCCCTCTGGGGTCCCTAATGGGTCCCTATGGGGTCCCTGCGTGTCCCTATGGGGCCTCTATGGAGTCTCCAATGGGTCTCTCTGAGTCCCAGTGGGGTCCCTATGTGCCCCTTTGTGTCCCTATGGGTCCCTATGGAGTCTCTCTGTGTCCCTTTTGGGTCTCTGTGGGGTCTCTCTGTGTCCCTCTGTGTCCCTATCGGGTCCCTATGTGTCCCTCTTGGTCCCTGTGGGGTCCCTATGGGGTCAGTGCGTGTCCCTATGGGGTTCCTATGTGCCTGTGTGTGTCTCTATGAGGTGCCTGTGGCGTGTCTGTGTGCCCCTGTGGGGACCCTGCAAGCAGCAGAGCGCAGAGAGAACCGCGCTCCCTGTTTTCCCCTCTTGCCGACGCTGCTCTCTTTCTCCCCCGGCTCCTCACCGGCTCAGTGCTGCAGGTTCGCCGTCCTTCGCGACGCTTCGCTCCTCGCACGAACGCCAAGTCAACCCGCCCCGAGCCGGCGCTCCGAGTCCCGGGGCCGCGCCACAGGGCCCCGCTCCTCTCCCGCGCCGCCGCCTCCTGGCGTCGCGACGCGATGACGTCACTCGACGGGGACGGCGCCGTCGCTATGGAGACGCCGCCGCGCAAGCGCCGTCGCCGCGGGGGCGGCTTCCCGCGCAGCAACGAGGGAGGCTCGCCGTCGCCACGGCAACGCGGCCGCACGAAGCCCCCGGGGGCGAACGGAGAGCCGTCAGGGATGGGGTGCGGAGGCGCGGGAGCGAGCGGGGCAGGGCGGAGCTCCGGGGATGGCGGCCGGGAGTGGGGCTGCGGGGGGGAGATCCGCAGGGAGATGCGGCGAGGGGAAGGTGGGGGAGGGGCGGGGAGGGAGGGAGGGAGGAAGGGAAGGGGTGCAGAGAGGTGGGGGGAGGGAGGGGGGAGAAGGGAGGGCTGGTGGTGACAGGACAAGGGGAACGGCTTAAACTGAGCCAGGGGAGGTTGAGGTCAGATGGGAGGGAGGAGGAAGTTTTTCCCCCCGAGGGCGGTGAGGCACTGGCACAGGCTGCCCAAGGAGGCTGTGGGTGCCGCAGCCCTGCAGGCGGTGGAGGCCAGGCTGGATGTGGCTCTGGGCAGCCTGGGCTGCTGGTTGGCGACCTGCACGCAGCAGGGGGTTGGAAGCAGGTGAGCGGTGCGGGGCTTTGCAGCTGGTCAGGGGGCTGCAAAGGCAGGCTGAGGGAGCTGGGCTTGTTCAGCCTGGAGGAAAGAAGGCTGCGGGGTGAGCTCCCTGCAGCCTGCAGCAGCTCAAGGGAGCCTGCAGACAGGAGGGGAGGGAAGTCTGGGGAAGGGGAGATGGCAGCAGGACGAGGGGAAATGGTTTGGAGTGGAGGGAGGGGAGATGGAGGTTGGACGTCAGGGGGAAGTTCTGCACCGAGAGATGGAGAGGGGCTGGAACAGCTGCCCAGAGAGGCTGTGGATGCAGAGCAACTGTCCTGTGATGTTGGGTGGTTTCCTTTCAGCTGTGTGTGTGCATCGGTGCCAGGCTGTCTGTGCGGAATCCTTCTCTTGTGGCCTCAGGCAGCAATCCGGGGGGCCCAAGTTTCAGCGCTGAAGGGAAGCAGTGAGCAGCTCAGTTCCTTCTGTCCTCGCAGGCCGTGCCTTCTGCCAGCTGCTTTCTCCTTTTGTGGCCTTCTGGGGTTTGATCGATGGCTGGAAGTGGGAGCCGAGTGGGAATTCTGAGAGGGGATCCTTGGGACGATGGCTGCCAGCACCAGGTATGGCGTGCAGAACTCAGGAGGGCGGTGAAGGTTTGCAAGGCTTCCTTTCGTATTCAGTTCTGGCCGAGGACTTGCTGCGTTGTTCCGGACGCCTTCTTCTCCGTTAAACTCCCAAAGGAACCTGGTGGCACGGATGCTGTGTGTGTTCCTGCTGGAAGCCGGCTGCTGCCTTGAGGATGGCGTCGTATCTGACCCATCTGCCGTGCTCCCGAGTCTCCTCGTGTCCTCAGAGAGCCCCAGTGCATCCATTCCGTCCGGGCTGCTTTATTCCCTGCTGAGACTGGAAGGGGCTTCAGAAAGCTCAGCACAACGGGCTGCTGCTCCAGCGTGGAAAGCAGAGAGCCCCCTCTGCGGGAATGGAACTCGATGATCTCGGGGGTCCCCTCCAACCCAAACCGTTCTATGATGCTGTGCTTTACAGACCCAGCCAGGTGAGAGAGCTGGGTGCCTGCGTTGGAAATGGGGCAGGGAGGTAAGCGTCCCCCTCTGCTCGGCATTAGGGACCATTGGGATCCGCAGGGTGACTATGAGCTAGAGCTATGGGGATCCATTAGAATCCATAGGGTGCCTTAGGAACCCATGAGGATATATAGGGTGCCACGGGGACCCACAGTGTGCCTTAGGGACTCATTAGGATTTGTAGGGTGCCAGGGGGAACCATTAGGATCCATTGGGTGCCAGGAGGACCCATAGGGTGCCTTAGGGAGCCATTAGGATCCTTAGGGTGCCATGAAGACCCCTAGGGTGCCTGAGGGAACCATTAGGATTCATAGGGTGCCATGGGGACCTTAAGGGAGCTTTAGAGACCCATTAGGATCTATAGAATGCCATGGGGTTCCATTAGGATGAATAATGTGCCAGGGAGACCCATTAGGATCCATGGGGTGCCATGCGGATCCCTAGTGTGCTTGAGGAACGCACTAGAATTGTAGGGTGCCGTGGGTACCCAAAGTGTGCTTTAGGGACCCATTAGGATTCATAGGGTGCCACAAGGACCCGTAGACTGCCTGAGGGACCTGTTAGGATCCATAAGGTGCAATGGGGATCCACAGGGTGCCTTAGGAACTCATTAGGATTTGTAGGGTGCTATGGGGACCCATTAGGATCCATTGGGTGCCATGGGGACCCCTAGGGTGCCTTAGGAGCCATTAGGATTCATAGGGTGCCATGAGGACCTGTAGGGTGCCTTAGGGACCCATTAGAATCCGTAGGGTGCCATGGGGACCCATAGAGTGTTATGGGGACACCTAGGGTGCCTTAGGGACCCACTAGAATTTTAGGATGCCTTGGGGATTCATAGGGTGCCTTAGGGACACTTTAGGAGCCATAAGGTGCTACGGGGACTTATATAGTGCCTTAGGGACCCATTAGAATCCATAGGGTGCTATGGGGACCCATAGGGTGCCTTAGGGACCAGTTAGGATGCATAGGATTCCATGGGGACACACAGAGTGCCTTAGGGACCCATTAGGATCCATCGGGTGCCATGGGGACCCACAGGGTGCCTTAGGGACACATTAGGATTTGTAGGGTGCTATGGGGACCCATTAGGATCCATAGGGTGCCTTAGGGACCCCTAGGGTGCCTTAGGGAGCCATTAGGATCCATCGGGTGCCATGGGGACCCACAGGGTGCCTTAGGGACTCATTAGGATCCATAGGGTGCCACGGGGACACACAGGGTGCCTTAGGGAGCCATTAGGATTCATAGGGTGCCATGGGGACCCATTAGGATCCATATGGTGCCATGGGGACCCATGGGGTGCCTTATGGACCCACTAGGAATTGTAGGGTGGCATGGGGACCCATAGGGTGCCTTTGGGACTCATTAGGATCCATAGGGTGCCATGAGGACACACAGGGTGCCTTAGGGACACGTTAGGAGCCATACGGTGTCATGGAAACATATAGAGTGCCTTAGAGACCCATTAGAATCCATAGGGTGCTATGGGGACCCATAGGGTGCCTTAGGGACTCGTTAGGATGCATAGGATTCCACGGGGACACACAGAGTGCCTTAGGGACCCATTTGGATCCATAAGGTGCCATGGGGACCCATAGGGTGCCTTAGGGACCCATTAGGATCAATAGGGTGCCACGGGGACCCACAGGGTGCCTTAGTGACTCATTAGGATTTGTAGGGTGCTATGGGGACCCGTTAGGATCCATATGGTGCCATGGGGACCCCTAGGGTGCCTTAGGGACCCACTAGAATTTTAGGATGCCTTGGGGATTCATAGGGTGCCTTAGGGACATTTTAGGAGCCACAGGGTGCCATGGAAACATATAGGGTGCCTTAGGGACCCATTAGAATCCATAGGGTGCTATGGGGACCCATAGGGTGCCTTAGGGACCAGTTAGGATGCATAGGATTCCATGGGGACACACAGAGTGCCTTAGGGACTCATTTGGATCCATAGGGTGCAAGGGGGATCCACAGGGTGCCTTAGTGACTCATTAGGATTTGTAGGGTGCTATGGGGACCCATTAGGATCCATAGGGTGCCATGGGGACACACAGGGTGCCTTAGGGAGCCATTAGGATCCGTAGGGTGCCATAGGGACCCATTAGGATCCATATGGTGCCATGGAGACCCGTAGGGTGCCTTATGGACCCACTAGGATTTGTAGGATGCCAGGGGGTCCCATAGGGTGCCTTAGGGACACATTAGGATCCATAGGGTGCCAGGGGGTCCCATAGGTTGCCACGAGAACACACAGGGTGCCTTAGGGACACGTTAGGAACCATAGGGTGCTATGTAAACATATAGGGTGCCTTAGGGACCCATTAGAATCCATAGGGTGCTATGGGGACATATAGGGTGCCTGAGGGACTTGTTAGGATGCATAGGGTTCCACGGGGACACACAGAGTGCCTTAGGGAGCCATTAGGATGCATCGGGTGCCATGAGGACATATAGGGTGCCTTAGGGACTCATTCGGATCCATAGGGTGCCACGGGGACACACAGGATGCCTTAGGGAGCCATTAGGATCCATAGGGTGCCATGGGGACCCCTAGGGTGCCTTATGGACCCATTAGGAATTGTAGGGTGCCATGGGGACCCATAGGGTGCCTTAGGGACCCATTAGGATCCATAGGGTGCCATGAGGACACACAGGGTGCCTTAGGGACACGTTAGGAGCCATACGGTGCCTTGGAATCATATAGGGAGCCTTAGAGACCCATTAGAATCCATAGGGTGCTATGGGGACCCATAGGGTGCCTGAGGGACTCGTTAGGATCATAGGATTCCACGGGGACACACAGAGTGCCTTCGGAACCCATTTGGATCCATAAGGTGCCATGGGGGACCCATAGGATGCCTTAGAAACCCATTAGGATCAATAGGGTGCCACGGGGACACACAGGGTGACTTAGGGACTCATTAGGATTTGTAGGGTGCTATGGGCACCCATTAGGATCCATATGGTGCCATGGGGACCCCTAGGGTGCTTTAGGGAGCCATTAGGATTTGTAGGGTGCCAGGGGGGCCCATAGGATGCCACAAGAACACACAGGGTGCCTTAGGGACATGTTAGGAGCCACAGGGTGCCATGGGGATCCATTAGAGTCCATATGGTGCCATGGGGACCCCTAGGCTGCCTTATGGACCCATTAGGAATTGTCGGGTGCCATGGGGACCCATAGGGTGCCTTAGGGACCCATTAGGATCTATAGGGTGCCAGGAAGACACACAGGGTGCCTTAGGGACACGTTAGGAGCCATACGGTGCCATGGAAACATATAGGGTGCCTTAGAGAGCCATTAGAATCCATAGGGTGCTATGGGGACCCATAGGGTGCCTGAGTGACTCGTTAGGATGCATAGGATTCAACGGGGACACACAAAGTGCCTTAGAGACCCTTTTGGATCCATAAGGTGCCATGGGGACCCATAGGGTGCCTTAGGGACCCATTAGGATCAATAGGGTGCCACGGGGACACACAGGGTGCCTTAGTGACTCATTAGAATTTGTAGGGTGCTATGGGGACTCGTTAGGATCCATATGGTGCCATGGGAACCCCTAGGGTGCCTTAGGGACCCACTAGAATTTTAGGATGCCTTGGGGATTCATAGGGTGCCTTAGGGACACTTTAGGAGCCATAGGATGCCATGGAAACATATAGGGTGCCTTAGGGACCCATTAGAATCCATAGGGTGCTATGGGGACCCATAGGGTGTATTAGGGACTCGTTAGGATGCATAGGATTCCATGGGGACACACAGAGTGCCTTAGGGAGCCATTAGGATCCATCGGGTGCCATGGGGACCCATAGGGTGCCTTAGGGACCAGTTAGGATCCATCGGGTGCCATGGGGACCCACAGGGTGCCTTAGGGACTCATTAGGATTTGTAGGGTGCCATGGGGACCCATTAGGATCCATAAGGTGCCATGGGGACCCCTAGGGTGCCTTAGGGAGCCATTAGGATCCGTAGGGTGCCATGGGGACCCATTAGGATCCATATGGTGCCATGGAGACCCGTAGGGTGCCTTATGGACCCACTAGGATTTGTAGGGTGCCAGGGGGACCCATAGGGTGCCTTAGGGACACATTAGGATCCATAGGGTGCCAGGGGGTCCCATAGGTTGCCACGAGAACACACAGGGTGCCTTAGGGACACGTTAGGAACCATAGGGTGCCATGTAAACATATAGGGTGCCTTAGGGACCCATTAGAATCCATAGGGTGCTATGGGGACATATAGGGTGCCTTAGGGACTTGTTAGGATGCATAGGGTTCCACGGGGACACACAGAGTGCCTTAGGGAGCCATTAGGATCCATATGGTGCCATGGGGACCCCTAGGGTGCCTTATGGACCCATTAGGAATTGTAGGGTGCCATGAGGACCCATAGGGTGCCTTAGGGACCTATTAGGATCCATAGGGTGCCATGAGGACACACAGGGTGCCTTAGGGACACGTTAGGAGCCATACGGTGCCATGGAAACATATATGGTGCCTTAGAGAGCTTTAGAATCCATAGGGTGCTATGGGGACCCATAGGGTGCCTGAGGGACTCATTAGGATGCATAGGATTCCACGGGGACACACAGAGTGCCTTAGGGACCCATTTGGATCCATAAGGTGCCATGGGGACCCATAGGGTGCCTTAGGGACCCGTTAGGATCAATAGGGTGCCACGGGGACCCACAGGGTGCCTTAGTGACTCATTAGGATTTGTGGTGTGCTATGGGGACCCGTTGGGATCCATATGGTGCCATGGGGACCCCTAGGGTGCCTTAGGGAGCCATTAGGATGCATAGGGTGCCATGGGGACCAGTTAGGATCCATATGGTTCCATGGGGACCCGTAGGGTGCCTTATGGACCCATTAGAATGTGTAGGATGCCAGGGGCACCATAGCATGCCACGAGAACACACAGGGTGCCTTAGGGACACGTTAGGAGCCATAGGGTGCCATGTAAACATATAGGGTGCCTTAGGGACCCATTAGAATCCATAGGGTGCTATGGGGACCCATAGGGTGCCTTAGGGACTTGTTTGGATGCATAGGGTTCCATGGGGACACACAGAGTGCCTTAGGGAGCCATTAGGATCCATAGGGTGCCATGGGGACCCCTAGGGTGCCTTAAGGACCCGTTAGGATCCATAGGGTTCAAGGGGGACCCATAGGGTGCCTTAGGGACACTTTAGGAGCCATAGGGTGCCAGGGGGATTCATAGGGTGCCTCAGGGAGCCATTAGGATCTGTAGGGTGCCATGGGAAACCATTAGAGTCCATATGGTGCCATAGGGACCACTAGCGTGCCTTATGGACCCATTAGGATTTGTAGGGTGCCATGGGGACACATAGGGTGCCCTAGGGACCCATTAGGATTCATAGTGTGCATTCGGAACCCATTAGGATCCCTAGGGTGCCACGGGTACCCAAAGGGTGCCTTAGTGACTCATTAGGATTTGTAGGGTGCCAGGAGGGCCCATCGGGTGCCTTAGGGACACATTAGGATACATAGGGTGTCAGGGGGATTCATAGGGTGCCTCAGGGAGCCATGAGGATACGTAGGGTGCCATGAGGACCCATTAGGATCCATATGGTGCCATGGGGACCCCTAGCGTGCCTTACGGACCCGTTAGGAATTGTAGGGTGCCAGGGGGACCCATAGGGTGCCTCAGGGAGCCATTAGGATCCATAGGGTGCCATGAGGACACACAGGGTGCCTTAGGGACACGTTAGGAGCCATACGGTGCCATGGAAACATATATGGTGCCTTAGGGACCCATTAGAATCCATAGGGTGCTATGGGGACCCATAGGGTGCATTAGGGACCCATTAGGATGCATAGGATTCCACGGGGACACACAGAGTGCCTTAGGGAGCCATTAGGATCTGTAGGGTTCAAGGAGGACCCATAGGGTGCCTTAGGGACCCATTAGGATACATAGGGTGCCACGGGGACACACAGGGTGACTTAGGGACTCATTAGGAATTGTAGGGTGCTATGGGCACCCATTGGGATCCATATGGCGCCATGGGGACCCCTAGGGTGCCTTATGGACCCATTAGGATTTGTAGGGTGCCAGGGGGACCCATAGGGTGCCTTAGGGACCCATTAGGATCAATAGGGTGCCACGGGGACCCACAGGGTGCCTTAGGGACTCATTAGGATTTGTAGGGTGCCTTAGGGAGCTATTAGGATCCATAGGGTGCCAGGGGGACCCATAGGGTTCCTTAGGGACACATTAGGATACATAGGGTGCCAGGGGGACCCATAGGGTGCCACGAGGACTCACAGGGAGCCTTAGGGACACGTTAGGAGCCATTGCGTTCCATGGAAACATATAGGGTGCCTTAGGGACCCATTAGAATCTATAGGGTGCTATGGGGACATATAGGGTGCCTTAGGAACCGGTTAGGATGCATAGGGTTCCACGGGGACACACAGAGTGACTTAGGGAGCCATTAGGATCCATCAGGTGCCATGGGGACCCATAGGGTGCCTTAGGGACCCGTTAGGATCCATAGGGTGCCACGGGGACACACAGGGTGCCTTAGGGAGCCATTAGGATCCATAGGATGCCATGGGGATCAGTTAGGATCCATGGGTGCTTTAGGGATCTCTTAGGATGCATAGGGTTCACCGGGGAAATGCAGAGTGACATGGGGACCCATTAGGATTCATAGGGTGCCATGGGGACTCATTAGGATCTATCGGGTGCCATGGGGACCCACAGCGTGCCTTAGGGACCCACTAGAATTTTAGGGTGGCATTGGGACCCATAGGATGCCACGAGGACGCACGGGGTGGCTTAGGGACACTTTAGGAGCCATACGGTGCCATGGAAACATATAGGGTGCCTTAGGGCAACATTAGAATTCATAGGGTGCTATGGGGACCCATAGGGTGCCTTAGGGACCCGTTAGGATCCATAGGTTTCCACGGGGATACGCAAAGTTCCTTAGGGAGCCATTAGGATCCATAGTGTGCCATGGGGACCATAGGGTGCTTTAGGGATCTGTTAGGATCCATAGAGTGACATGGGGACCCATTAGGATTCATAGGGTGCCTTAGGAACCCATTAGGATATATAGAGTGCCATGGGGATTCCTAGGGTGCCTGAGAGACCCAATAGAATTTTGGGGTGGCATTGGGACCTATAGGGTGCCACGAGGACACACAGGGTGCCTTAGGGACACGTTAGGAGCCATAGGGTTCCATGAAAACATATAGGGTGCCTTAGGGACCCATTAGAATCCATAGGGTGCTATGGGGACACATAGGGTGCCTTAGGGACTTGTTAGGATGCATAGGGTTCCACGGGGACACACAGAGTGACTTAGGGAGCCATTAGGATCCATAGGGAGCCATGGGGACCCATAGGGTGCCTTAGGGACCCATTAGGAATTGTAGGGTGCCATGAGGACCCATAGGGTGCCTTAGGGACCCATAAGGATCCATAGGGTGCCATGAGGACACACAGGGTGCCTTAGGGAAACGTTAGGAGCCATACGGTGCCATGGAAACATATATGGTGCCTTAGAGAGCCATTAGAATCCATAGGGTGCTATGGGGACCCCTAGGGTGCCTTAGGGACCCACTAGAATTTTAGGATGCCTTGGGGATTCATAGGGTGCCTTAGGGACACTTTAGGAGCCATAGGGTGCCATGGAAACATATAGGGTGCCTTAGGGACCCATTAGAATCCATAGGGTGCTATGGGGACCCATAGGGTGCCTTAGGGACCAGTTAGGATGCATAGGATTCCATGGGGACACACAGAGTGCCTTAGGGACCCATTAGGATCCATAGGGTGCAAGAGGGATCCACAGGGTGCCTTAGTGACTCATTAGGATTTGTAGGGTGCTATGGGGACACATTAGGATCCATAGGGTGCCTTGGGGACCCCTAGGGTGCCTTAGGGAGCCATTAGGATCCGTAGGTTGCCATGGGGACCCATTAGGATCCATATGGTGCCATGGAGACCCGTAGGGTGCCTTATGGACCCACTAGGATTTGTAGGGTGCCAGGGGGACCCATAGGGTGCCTTAGGGACACATGAGGATCCATAAAGTGCCAGGGGGTCCCATAGGTTGCCACGAGAACACACAGGGTGCCTTAGGGACACGTTAGGAACCATAGGGTGCCATGTAAACATATAGGGTGCCTTAGGGACCCATTAGAATCCATAGGGTGCTATGGGGACATATAGGGTGCCTTAGGGACTTGTTAGGATGCATAGGGTTCCACGGGGACACACAGAGTGCCTTAGGGAGCCAGTAGGATGCATCGGGTGCCATGAGGACCCATAGGGTGCCTTAGGGACTCATTCGGATCCATAGGGTGCCATGGGGACACACAGGGTGCCTTAGGGAGCCATTAGGATCCATAGGGTGCCATGAGGACACACAGGGTGCCTTAGGGACACGTTAGGAGCCATACAGTGCCTTGGAAACATATAGGGTGCCTTAGAGACCCATTAGAATCCATAGGGTGCTATGGGGACCCATAGGGTGCCTGAGGGACTCGTTAGGATGCATAGGATTCCACGGGGACACACAGAGTGCCTTAGGGACCCATTTGGATCCATAAGGTGCCATGGGGGACCCATAGGATGCCTTAGAAATCCATTAGGATCAATAGGGTGCCACGGGGACCCACAGGGTGCCTTAGTGACTCATTAGGATTTGAAGGGTGCCATGGGGACCCATTAGGATCCATATGGTGCCATGGGGACCCCTAGGGTGCCTTAGGGAGCCATTAGGATTTGTAGGGTGCCAGGGGGGCCCATAGGATGCCACAAGAACACACAGGGTGCCTTATGGACACGTTAGGAGCCTCAGGGTGCCATGGGGATCCATTGGAGTCCATATGGTGCCATGGGGACCCCTAGGGTGCCTTATGGACCCATTAGGAATTGTAGGGTGCCATGGGGACCCATAGGGTGCCTTAGGGACCCATTAGGATCCATAGGGTGCCAGGAAGACACACAGGGTGCCTTAGGGACACGTTAGGAGCCATACGGTGCCATGGAAACATATAGGGCACGGCTCAGGCCGTATTTTCCCTTAGTGATGAAGAAGGTGTCAGCACTCTGCCGTCCCAGCTCTGGCCCGACCTGGAAGCTGTCTGCAAACCTTGGCTGCCCGTTCCCTCCAACGTTTCTTCTTTCTCTCCTCAGAAGCAGCGCGGCGCGGTTCCCCGCGTTGGGGAGCAGCAGCCAGCAGGCTGCCAGAGATCCCACGGCGCCTGGCAGCGCACAGAGGGACGCGATGGGGACGGGCCGTCCTCAGTGCCGCGCAAAAGTGAGTTTCTGCAGTCCTCTGTCGTGAAGGATGGAGGGATGAATGTGGAGTGTTACTTCTGAGCGGGTGCAGTGCTGTAGGGATGTCCAGTAACCACGGTGGAAGCATGAGAAAGGCCGACAGCGACAGCCGATGGCAGCAGCGAGACAGAAGTCTGTGTGCAAGTGGTGCTGCTGAGAGCTGAGCGCATTCCCTCTAGGGACAAGAGATCCGTGTCTCGACGTTTGCAGCCGGTAGCGTTTTGTTTGCTGGTGCAGCTTTGCTCTGCATTCTGCAGAGCTGTCAGGCAGTCCGGGGTTCCTCTGCTGCCATCTGACAGGAAGGAGAGCAGTAGTGCTTAGTGTAAGCGCAGTGCAGTTTGAACATCAGTTTCTGCTCTGGCTGTAGAACAGCGTCTTTTGGATTTGGGGGGGGTGTGGGCTGACAGGACAGCGCTGCTCCTGGTGTCTGTGCAGTCACACTGGATCTGTTGTTGCAGGGACGGAGCCTGCGTGTCCGTGGGATGGTGCTGGGCACGGGGGGAAGCGGAAAGCCTCCGCAGGTAAGGAGCTGCTGTGAGCTGTGCTGCGGGTGCTGCCTCTAAGGAGGGCTGCGTGCAGGGCTGTGTGTGATGGAGGAGAGAGGAAAGGGCGCTGCAGATCTGTGCTGACTGCACAAGTGGCACAACGCTGTAGCAGTGGAAAGGAAATTGAAGAAACTGCGCTTGAAGAGCAGCAGTTTGTGTCTGACTGTGCCCAAGTCTTCCTCCAAGGAGCTGCTCTTCATGTCTTTCCTGCTTTCTTTCTGTCAGAAGCTGAGGCCAGCCTCCCTCTGAAGCGCAGCCATGCGGAAAGGCAGGGCAGGAGCACAGAATGGGACGTGGCAGCCAAGAGAGGTACAGACACCCAGCAGGCATCGGGGCTTGGTGCACTGCCTTTCTAATCAGGCTTTGTGCCTGTTCTTTCCTGGGACTGTTGTCACTGTGTGCTGGCTGTGGTCATAACCACAGTGAGCATTCCTGCACTGATTAGAAATGGGAGCCCACAGTTCACCTGAGATCCCAAGCTCCGTGACTGTGAACACTCCAGATGAGATGTCCCAGCATCGCGGCCCATTCTGCAGACTGAAAGCAGCAGTGCGCCCTGGTTCAATCTCGTTGCTTCTTGTCTTTTCACAGAGATCGGTGCTGAGCCAAACGGCCATCTCCACGTGAAGGTGGTGCAGCAGGGGCGTTCCGAGAGAGCTTGTCTCCCTGAGAGAGCTCCAGCTCCTCTCCAGGCTGGAGGGCTTCCTGGCAGAGCAGGTCCCAGCACAGGGGGAAGAGCTTCCCCTGCCGCGTGCCCCCGCTCCGTCGGCAAGGCCCAGGCTGGATGCAAACGCAAGGCCTTGGAGGAAGGGACACCAGCAGCAGCGCAGCTGCCTGCCCACAAGAGAGCGAGGGCTGAGAGCGGAGGCAGCGTGCCGGCTCCAGCAGCGCAGCCTGGGCCTGCCGCAGCGCGGAGCTCCGGGCGCAGAGGTGAGCAGGGCTGTGTACCGCTGTGCTGAGCTGCTGCCCTTTGCCAGCACGCTGAGTTTGCTCAGGGTCTGCTTTGCCTTTTCCTTTTGTGTCGAGGGGAAATGGGTTGAAGGCTGCCAAGTCTGAAGGCAGCCAGGTGCCAGAATGTGCAACCCCGTCTCTTTAACTGCATGGTGGTCTTCTGCACGTCCCACTGGAAAGGTCATTCACTGGGGGGTTCGTCATCCAATTTCCTTTGTCTTTTTTCTGCCGTCTGCTTTTACGGTACCCACGTTTCTGCAGTTTTGCTGTTGACAAAAGAAATTCCTCTTTTTTTTTTCTTGCCTGATAGCAAGAAGACAACGCCAGAAACAAAGGAGAGCAGAACTGAAGAAGGCTTCTCTGAGAGCCGCAGCTGCACGTGCAGAGGTGAGTCCTCGGTGAGCACAGACGCGGCTCTTGTTGTTGTCAGGGCCTCCGTCTGTCAGACATGGAAGAGATTTCCCAAGGGAAGCGCTGTCCTGTTTCTACACTCGCTCTGTTTCTTTCCAGTCCTCCGCCATGAACAGCCTGGTGGAGATGATGCAGAAGCTGCAGCTGCACGACTGAGAGGAGGAGCATCAGCAGGCAGCGCTGCAGTGCGCGGCGTTGCAGGGCAGCGCTCCGAGTGCCGCCCAACTCGGCACTCCAACTTTGGTTGTAGTCAATAAAAACATGGCATGCTAACTCAGAGAACGATGCCGTAGAGATTGCTGAGTTTCCCAGGGCAGCGCTGAGTACTTTTTGCTTTATGCTGAGTGTACAATGAGCCAAGTTCCCCAAAAGGACAGCGTTTCCTCTGGGCTGTTGGTCCAGAGCAGCATCTCTGCACTTAGGACCGCCACGCTGCCATCCCGGCACTGCTCTGCTCACAGACAGCGCTCCAGGTCGTGGCGCTCAGAAGGCGCCCCTCTGTCGTGCAGCCCTCCCCAGCGCCTGCCTGCCTGTCCCTGTGTGGGCTGCGATGGAGCTTTTCCTTTGCAGCGCCTGGTGTGACGCCGTGTCCTGGTTCCGTCGGTGCCATCCTGCAGGCTGCTGTGCACAGCGCAGTGCTGCGGAGCTGTGCTTCCCGGCCCTGTGCTCTCCGGCACTCTGGTGTGAGTTCTGCCTCTCCCAGGCATCTCCTGTTCCCAGGAACCTCCGCTGCTCCCTTGCACGCAGCTCTGTGTGCACAGCCCTGTGCAGAACCGCACACCCACGTGCAAGGACTTCCCTGCACACACCGCTGTGCATCCACACGCACAAGCACATCCTCGCACGGCCCTGTGTGCACACTCCATCCGTGTGCACACAACCGTGTGCAAAACCACACAGCCTTGTGCAAAGACCTCGATGCACAGCCCCGTGTTCGCGCACACACACACCCGTGTGCAAACCCACCCCTTTGCACAGCAACACGCATGAAGACACGAGCGCAGCTGCAGCCCTGCACACAGCCGTGCACACACACACACATGTGCAAAAGTGACATTCACGTGCAAACACCCTGCACACACCCTCGTGCAATGCACACTGATATGCAGCACCACCTCTAAGATGATAGGAGGGCTGGAGCACCTCTGCTACGAGGAAAGGCTGAGGGAGCTGGGCTTGTTTAGCTTGGAGAAGACAAGGCTCCAGGGAGACCTCATGGTGGCCTTGCAGTGCTTGAAGGAAGTGTATAAACAGGAGGGGGAACGGCTGCCTGTGAGGGAGGAGAGACCCCATAGGAACACAGAGAGACCCAATAGGGACACACGGACAACCCATAGGGACCCCATAGAGTTCCCATAGGGACACCTAGGGACAAATAGGGACCCCAAAGGTACACATAGGGACACATGGAGCCCCAAAGAGACGCATAGATACCCCATAGGGAACCCATAGGGACCCCATAGGGACGCTGTAGGGACAGAGAGAGACCCTATAGGGACACATAGGGACAAATAGGGACCCCATAGGGTCCCCAGGGGGACACATCGTGCCCCATAGAGATGCATAAAGACCCCTTAGATACCCCATAGGGACCCCATAGGGACACAGAGAGACCTCATAGGGAGCCAGCCGATAGAGATACATGGAGACACATAGGGACAAAGAGAGACCCCATAGAGACCCAATAGGGACCCAAAGGGACACACAGTGACACATAGGGATCCCAGAGGGACAAAGGGACAAACCTTAGGGGTCCCATAGAGTCCCCATAGGGACCCCATAGGGACCCCAAGGGACACATAGGGACACAGACAGACCCCATAGCATAGGGACCCCATAGGAAAATACAGGGACCCACAGGAGGACCCCATAGGGAAACACGGGGACCCCATAGGGACACAGAGAGACCCCATAGGGACCCCATAGGGACACATCGAGCCCCATAGAGACACATAAAGAACCCATAGGGACCCCATAGGGACCCCAAAGAGACCCCATAGGGTTCCTGTAGGGACACAGAGAGACCCCATAGTGACAAACAGACAACCCACAGGGACCCCATAGAGATCCGATAGGGACCCACAGGGACCCATAGGGACACAGGGAGCCCCATAGAGACGCATAAAGACCCCCGAGATCCCCCATCGGGACCCCAGAGGAGAAGCAGAGCTGCAGAGCAGGAGCAGAGCTGCGTTCCCAGGGCACTCTGTGCTCACGGAGGCAGCAGAGCTCCTGCAGGTCACCCCGTGCTCTTCTTCGCCCGCTCTTCTTCGTCGGCTCTTCTTCATCTCCCTGCTGCTCAGCTGCGCTGTGCCTCATGGTGAGGCCTGTCCTGTCGGACGTTCTCCCGTTCCATTGGACTCGCGGCTGCCAATTCTCATGACGCTGCATGGCGGCGTGTTACCTGGCGTTCTGAGCAATCCCTTGGCTTCTCCTCAGGCCGTTGCCGCTGCTTTTCATTCTGTTGGGGTCCCCTTTTTCCGGAGGCGCGGATTCTGCGACATCCCTCCGCCCCGCAGGTCGCAGAACCGGGCCGAAGCAGCCCTCAAAGCGCTGACCTGGGGAACCCTTAGGAGGCCCGAAGCCCCCTGGCAGCCAGCTGGGCCAGGCCGGAAGCCGGCGGGCCGCTCAGGGCAGCGCAGCCAGGCGAAAGGCGGTGGCCGGCCGGCCCGTGTAGCTCTGCTCTTCTGGAGCCCTCCGGGCCGGCCGGGGGACCGTGGCAGGCAAGAGCCGGCTGGCCTGGGTAGCCCGGACAGGCCAGCAGCCACCCGGCCAGGCTAGGAGCCGGCTGCCCGCTCAGGAAGGCAGTGCGAGGCCCAGGCCGCCCTGCCGGAGCAGATCCCGCCTGGCTGCCGTGCCCGAAGCGGCAGCCTGGTTGTCTGCCTATGGGGTCTCTATGGGTGTCTTTCCCTATGGGGGCTCTCTGTGTCCCTGTGTGTCCCTGTGGGGTCTCCATATGATTTCTCTGTGTCCCTACTGGGTCCCTATGTGTCCCTTTGATGTCTCTATGTATCCCTATGGGGTCCCTATGGGGTCCCTGTCTGTCCCTATGCTGTCCCTGTGGGGTCTCTCTGTGTCCCTGTTGGGTCTCTATGTCTCCCTCTTTGTCCCTAGGGGGTCTCTGTGGGGTCCCATGTCTGCCCACAGGCTCTGATGGACGCTCTGATGCCCTCCCGCAATGCTTTCTCCCTCCACCGGCGCAAACAGACGCAGTGACGCCATCGCAGGCAGTGTGGGGATGTTGAAAGGATGTTTATTGATGGTTCTGCCCCTCGACATTTTGCTCCAGGTCTCCTCGGTTGGTCTGCAGAAGGGAAGGCTGCGGGGGTGACGGCGTCGCAGCCTTCCATCCCGAAAGGGAGCCTTCGGACGGGAGGGGAGTCGGCTCTGATGGCGTGGCTGATGGTCAGCCAAGGGAAGTGGTGCCGAGTGGAAGATGGGATGTCGGGTCGGATCGCTGTGCGCAGCGCTGCGGGAACCGAACGCCCAGAGAGGCTGCGGGTGCCCCGTCCCTGGAGGCCGGGTCGGACGGGGCCCTGGGCAGCCCGCTTGCGTCGGAGATGCGCTGCGGCTGGGATTCACGCCTCTGTTCTGCGGCCTCTGCACTGGGCGCACCATGCCTGCATCAGCATGGCCAGCGTGGGGCACCTCCTGTGGGGGGGGGCCTCGCTCTGCGCAGCCTGACTCTCGGGAGCCTCCGTTTCTTCCCGTATGGGCGGCAGCGATCCAGAGCGGCGGACGGGAGGCTCCTCGGGCAGCCTGGGCTCCGCACGAGGCGCTGATGCTGCCGCCCGCTCCAGCGCTTCCTGCGCCGCCGCCCTCTTCTTCATCACCCTCTGCCTGAGGAGCCACACCGAGTCACACGTCAGCGGGAGCCTGGATGCTCTGCCGTGCGGCTCTGTGAACGCAGCCCTGGAGGCAGATCTTCGGGAACCTCCTTGGAACGCTGCTGTCCTCAAGGTGATCTGAGAGGGCGAGTGCTTGGCCACCGGCAGGATTCGCGCCGCACCCGCACGATGGGCTTTTCCTGCTTCCAGTTCCTCGGGGAATCTCACGTGTTTGCCTCCCGGTGCTCGGCGCAGCTCTTCCTGGCTCCACGTTCCTGCCTCCCCCTGCGGCTGGCAGCTCACCGGCTGCTCCTGGGCTTCGGGCAGCGGCCGGATCGGTGGCAGCAGACTGGAAGGACAGAGCGGGAGGGGGCCGCGTGAGTGGTCGATGGCTTTGGGCCGCACGCCGCCAGCCTGAGCCGGGAGCCTGGGCCGCAACATAGCCCTGCCCACAGGCTGCTCGCCGGCTGCCCTGCGGCTCCCGAGACGCGCAGAGGGGCGGCCCTGTGAGCCGGGGGGTCCCGGTCCTCATCCCCACCAACAGGGACCCTTTGGGGCTGGGGAATGGGCTCTCGTCGGGTCACCCCTGTGCGCACGGCAGCTTGGAGCCTCCAGCCTCACCTGGCCTTGGAGCTCTTCTTCAGCAGCAAGCTCCTGATCCGCCGGAGCCGTTCTCCATCCATGCTGTCCGAGCTCAGCCGCTTGATGAAGGTCGGCCGGGCAGCAAATCTCACTGCAATGGGGAAGGGGAGGCGTCGGCTTTGGGAAAGAGGAGCCGGGGTGCGACGACGAGGTGGCGGGGTGACTTTTGGGGGCCGGATCCTTCCGTCGGGGGAGGGCAGGGCCTGAGATCCGCCCGGGCCAAGCCGGGGCAGGGGGCACGGCACAGCCAGCGCCTTCGTTTGGGAGAGGCCGGCAGTCACTGATGGGAAGGGGCCGGGGGCCGATGGCTTCGGGGCCGTGCTGAGCTGGCGGGAAGCTGTGCCGCCATCAGAGCCCTGGGCTGATGGTCAGCGGGGCATTTCCCAGCTCCGCTTGGCTGCCCGTGCCGCGGGAAGGAGCCGGTGGCTGCTTTACCTGTCTTGCCCTGGTCGAGAGGTGGGAGAGGTGGCAAAGCGTCGTCTTGCTTTGTTTTCTCCCGACCAGAGAGGCTCGCTGAGGCCTTGCGGCGCGTTGTGGGCGGTGCTTTGGGCACCAACTCCATGTGACACCTGCGCGAGAGGAGAAGACGGAGCGGTGTGACGCAGCGCTCCAGCGCTCCTTGCTGCTCTCTGGCCGTCTGCTCCCAGGCATGTTGTCACGCTGCGTGCAGCACGCTGCTTTCTAAAGCCTCGAGCAGGGTCCGTCGGGACGGGGGCAGGGGAAATAGCTTCCAAGGGCAGGAGGGAAGGTTTGGGTCGGACGTAAGGAAGGAGCGCTGGACAGAAGGGCGGCGAGGCACCGCAGCATCTTGCCCAGAGAGCTGGTGGACGCCCAGACGGGCAGTCGAGGCCTGCTGGACCAGGCTCAGAGCAACCTCCTCTGGGGTCCCTGTTCCCCACAGGGGGGGTGGGCAAAGTGCCTTTTGGGGTTCCGTCCAGCCCAGCTCAGTCTGTGATCCCACGACACACGCTCACGGGCAGGACGGGCACGGACACGAGGAACAAGTGCTGCGCAACGAGAGCCGAGCGGCCGCACCAGGCAGCAGCCACCGCCACCAATGCACTCACATGGGAAAGACGACGAGGCAGCCGGAGAGCGCCAGGGAGGCCACCGGTGCCGCCGGGGACACCACCGCGTTCAGCAGCCAGGGGGCCTGTGGGGGAGAAACAGGGAGGAGGTGGGACGTCCTGGTCACGGCTGAGGCGCCGGGGACGCGGGGAGCCCGAGGCAGGGAGAGCCGGCAGCAGCTCGGCACTCGCACGGCCCGAGCGGCCAGCAGCTCCTGGTGGGCCGCATGCGGGCACCGCGAGGTCGCGGCTCCGCCTGGGCCGCGCAGAAACGGCGGCTCACCTTGAGAGCAGCTCTGCTGAGCTCCTCTTTCCCAGACAGCTGCTCCAGGAAGCTGTAGTAGAATCTCATGTGGAACGTCAGCCCGTCTATGAGCAGCACGCCGATGTCCTTCAGCACGACGGCCACGTTCTGCCCGTCCCGCAGGCAGCCGGAGAGCATGGACACGGTGCTCTGGATGCCGGTCTTCACGCTCTCCCAGCTCACGGCGGCGCCTGCGGCCACTCTGCTGTATCTCAGCGGCTCCAACTTCCTGTGCACTGAAAGATGTGAGGGACAGAATTGACGGCAGGGTTGGTTTCCCACAGGCGCTTCCCTAGAAGAGCTGCTGGTGGACCCCAGCCGGAACGGCCCCGCGTTTGGACAGGCTCCTCAGAGGGGGAGCTTTGCTGGTGGGCACAGAGGTGGTGGCCGTCGGCCCCGTCCACGCAGCCGGAAGCAGCGGAATCCCCCCTCCTACCTGGCAGGGGCTCCCTGCGGGCCTTGAGGTGGTGCGTGGCCATGAGGTTGGCGGCCAGGTGGAACACGGGCCACCGCAGAGTCACGGTCCCGTCCTCGGTCCAGACGTCTTTGGAGACGGTGTCAAAGGAGCCGAAGGTGGGAATCCAGACCCCCTGTGGGCGGAAGAGAAAAGCAGGGCAGAAGGGTTATGGGCCGGCCAGGGGGAAGAGGCGCAGGGGCTCCGACGCAGGGACAGAGCTCAGGAGCCTCTGCCGCCGCTCAGAGGCACGAGCCGGGGCGTGGGAACGGCTTTGGGAAGGGCCGCACGGCGCTCTCCTGCCCCTCGCCCTCCCAGATGCGGCACAGCAGGCGGGGTGGAAGCGGCCTCGCAGGATCCAGAGGCTTCCAGAGAGTGGCATCGGCCCCGAGATCCGACAGCGCCCGGCACGAGGGATCATGCGTCTGCAGGGAGCCCATGGGACGCCCAGGAGAGAAGTGCGGGGGGAGTCTCCCGCTGCGTATGCAGGGGAAGCCTCAGAGGAAGCCCAGGCCGGACGGGGAAAGGAGGAACCGCCGGCCAACGCACCTTGTGTGCCACGAGCTGCTCCCGGACGTAGGCGGCCACCGCGTCCCAGACGGCGACTCGCACTGCAGGACAGAGGAAAAGCAGGTCACGCTCCGATCCGCCGCTGCCCGGCGCCCCTCCGGCTGCCAGGCGGGAGCGGGGCGGCAGAGCGATGCGCCGTCTCTGCACCAAGGGCGGCCGCAGCCCCGCTCCAAGCTGGCCGCAGCCCTGCACACCTTTACTGTTCGTGTCCATGGGTCTGGAGGCGCGCCCCGCTGCGGGGCCAGCCTCGCTCCTCCTGTTCCGCCTCGTGCCGGCGGCTCGCTCCTCGTTCGCGCCAGCCATGCTGGAGCTCCTCCTGCGGACGCGTCTGCTCTCGGACAGATGCTCCTCCAGGATGCGGGACCCGCCGCCGCGCTCCGCCTTTATACTCCCCTGGGCGCCCGTGTCACAAACGTTGTCGCGGCGACGCCATGACGGCGCGGCCGGTGCTGGCCGCTGCCCATTGTGATGCTGGCGGCGGCAGCTGCTGCCCGGCCCGGCTGGGAGTGCCGGCCCCCCTCTGCCTGCTCTCCCTTCGTTCCTCTGCTCGCCATGCCATCGGCATCCTCAGCAGCCCTGTGCTCCAGACCCCTCACCCCTTTCGTTGCCCTTCCCTGCACACTGGGGCCTCAACATCTTTCCTGCAGTGAGGGGCCCAAAACTGAACACAGCGTTCGAGGTGCGGCCTCTACGGGTCCCCATGGCACCCTATGGATACTTATGGCACCCAAGGGTGGACTAGGGAGCCTCGTAGGTCCGCATGGCACCCTATAAATCCTAATGCATCCCTAAGGCACCCTACAGGTCCCCATAGCACTCTATGGATCCTAATGGGTCCCCCTGGTACCCTAAGGATCCTAATGGGTCCCTAAAGCACCCTACAGGTCACCATGTCACCCTGAGGATCCCAAAGGGTCTCTAAAGCACCCTATGGCTTTCCCTGGCACCCTATGGATCCTAATGGTTCTCCAAAACACGCAATGGGTCCCTGTGGCACCCTATGGGTCCTAACAGGTTCCCCTGGCACCCTATGGATGCTAAAGGGTCCCTAAGACACCCTATGGATCCCTATGGGTCCCCATGGCACCCTAAGGGTCCTAATAGGTCTCTAAGTCACCCTACGGTCCCCATAACACCCTACGGATTCTAATGGTCCATAAGGCACCCGGAGGATCCTAACGGGACCCTATGGCACCCCATGGATCCTAGTGGGTCCCCATGGCACCCTATGGATCCGAATGGGTCCCTATGGCACCCTATGGATCGTAATAGTTCCCTAAGGCACCCTAGAAGTCCCCATGGCACCCCATGGATTCTAATGGATCCCCATGGCACCCTATGAATCCTAGTGGGTCCCTAAGACACCCTATGGGTCACCATGGTACCATATTGATCCTAACCGGTTCCCCTGGAACGGTATGAATCCTAATGGGTCACCATAGCACCCTATGAATCCTAATGGGTCCCTTAGGCACACTACTGTCCCCATAGCACCCTATGGAACCTAATGGGTTTCTAAGACACCCTATGGGTCCTAATGGGTCCCTAAGGCATCCTACGGTCCGCATAGCACCCTCCGGATCCTAATGGTTCATGAGGCACCCTGAGGATCCCAATGTGTCCCTAAGGCACCCTATGGATCCTAATGTGTCCCTAAGGTACCCTATGAATCGCAATAGGTCCCTAAGGCACCGAATGTGTCCCCATGGCACCCTATGGATCCCTATGGGTCCCCATGGCACCCTATGGATCTTAATGGGTCCCTAAAGCACCCTAAGGGTCCCCATGACACCCTAGGCATCCTAATGGGTCCCTAAGGCACTCTGTGGGTCTCTGTTGCACCCTATAAATCCTAACAGGTCCCTAAGGCACCCTAGGGGTCCTGCAGCACCCTAGGGATCCTAATGGTCCCTAGGGCACCCTGTGGGTCCCAGTGGGTCCCTAAGGCACCCTATGGATCCTAAAGGGTCCCCATGGCACCCTATGGAACCTAATGGGTCCCTAAAGCACCCTGTGTGTTCCTATGGCACCCTATGAATCCTAAGGGGTCCCTGAGGCACCCTACGAGTCCCCGTGGCACCCTATGGATCCTAATGGGTCCCTAAGGCATCCTACGGATCCCTAAGGCACCCTATGGATCCTAATGGGCCTCCATGGCACCCTATGGTATGCTAGTGGCTGCCTAAGGCACCCTATGTGTCCCCATGGCATCCTACAGATCCTAATGGGTTGCGAACGCCCCCTTCGGGTCCCCATGGCAGCCTACGGATGCTAATAGGTCCCCAAGGCATTCTATGGGTTCCTATGCACCCTAAGGATCCTAATAGGTTCCCTTGGCACCCCATGGATCCTAATGGCTCCCTAAGGCACCCTACAGGTCCCCATGGCACCCTATGGATCCTAATGGGACCCTAAAGCACCCTAAGGGTCCCCATTACACCCTATGGATCCTAGTGGTTCCCTAAGGCACCCTACATTTCCCTGTGGCACCCTATAAATCCAAACAATTCCCTAAGGCACCCTAGAGGTCCTAAGGCGCCTGATGGGTCCTAATGCTCCTAAGGCACCCTGAGGATCCTTATGGGACCTTATGGCACCCTGTGGATCATAGTGGGTCCCTAAGGCATCCAATGGATACTATTGGGTACCTAAGGCACCCTAGAGTCCCCGTGGCACCCTATGGATCCTAATGGGTCTCCATGGCAACCTATGGTATGCTAGTGGCTCCTTAAGGCACCCTATGGGTCCCCATGGCACCCTATGTATCCTAATGGGTTGCGAACGCCCTCTACGGGTCCCCATGTGTTGCAGTATGCGCCCGTTCTGCTCCCCGGGGAGACTGCAGCTTGGCCAGTTACTGAGGTGACACCACTGTGATGAGCAGCAAATGGCGTTTATTACACGTATTCACTAGCTTATATAGCCTAAGTGCTTCGTTTATGCCCCTAAGGGCACGAACCACCCATCTATCATAGAGCAGGGAGAGGGCCTAACGCGTCACACCCCGCGGGGGGGTCTCGCAGCCTCGCAGTTGCTGACAACATCTCCCCCCTCTCCATGCTCAAGAAAGTCTACTACAACTCAAGAGGACCCTAACCCGTACACCCCAAAATCCCCGCACTGCGCCTATACATGCCATTGTCCTCTCGGTTAAGCTTTGCCCCGTTACATCCCGATTCGCAAAATAATCCTACCCTAATAACTCTATAACCTATTAACCTAATGACAACCTCCTAACTTAATTATCCTAATGTCTTCAACCATACTTATATATGTAATATACCCATAAGTATGAAGCGTGTTAATATTAGACTTAGTGCAACTATAACCGAATATAGAATAGTTAAGCAGAGTTAAACATTCCCGTCGCTTTGATGGACCATCTCAGAAGCACTTCCCGTCAGTGGTGTTCTCCGTCCTTCTTTGCTCTCAGATGTGATGTCTCCCTCTTGTGTCGTGGTGAACAGTGATCAAGGTTTTCTGTCCATTATCTCTGACGCGTTTTAGCAGTTGGTACAAACCCTCATGTTGCAGAAGCTTCCTTACCAAAGCGAAATTCATTCCACTTGGAGTAGGTGATAGGTCTTGAATCACCGTGTAGGTAGCCTGCAAGAACTGATGTGATGTTACCGACACTTAACAATTAAAGCCTACGATACTGGTGAAGTTATAGACAAAGAGATTAGAGATTACTGATTAGAGTGATTGCTGATAGCTCTAGTGGCACTACCTATGCCCAATATATACCAACATTGTCTCAGGTACCTGTTGGAACGTACTTCAAAAATAACAAACGTCTGTTCAGTATCAAGGCAGATGTCTCAAGCCTTGAGAGCATTGCTCTCACAAACCCGCTGTATGGAATTGCTTGTTCTCCAGGCCTCAATCTGGCCACCTGTCCATGAAGGGAACCCATTCTAATGCCTACACTTAAAGCACGGGCCTTTATCCCTTTCTTCCCCGACCCGAGTAGCTGACATCACCGTGGTCTTAACCGCAGAACTAACCGAAGCGGCCATTCCCTGCATGGCGGCTGCTAGTCCCTCATAAGTTAATGGTGTGGCCCTCTGATGATCTAACACATACTTAATAAGCTCCCCTGGGGTAGTTAGAGTTCCCGGCGCTGCTCTGATGATTTGCTGGATGTCTGGCAACGATTTCTGCTTAAGACAATCCATTATGACTGGGGATTGGACCTCCCGTGGGAGATCAGATCCCTCCACTGCACGGATTCGCAAAGTCAGAAAATGACTCAGAGGGGCCCTGCTTGATGTCTGCCCACGGAAGCACAGGTTCCGCAACCTTAGCCAATTCTCGCAGGGCTTGAAGGGCCGCAGTTGTAACGGCTGCCAGCTCTCCTGCTCTAAGCAATGTTGCTTTGCCCTCCGGGGATCCCACCATTCCATCTGCCAGGCCCTGAAGACGTGCAAGATTAGTTCTATCGCCTCTGCGCTGGCCGTTGGCTGGATGGTGGGGGTCACGGGTGGCAGCAGCCACCACAGCTTGAAGTAGTCTATTCCATTCATCATACCACAGGGTGTATTGTACAGGCTCAAGAATAACATGCATAAGGTTCACCACATCGTGTGGCAAGAGACTAGAAGCCATGAGAGCTTCCACCGCTGCCATGGTAACAGGGGAATGCAGACCTCTGCTTTTAACTAAATCCGAGAGGCGAGTAATCGCTTTGGAATCCAAAGGAGTCCAAGCTGCACCCTCTGGTTTTACCACCACCGGGAGAGTAAGCGCGGTACCTGCCGGATCTGCAGCCCGTATGTCTTCTCTCACACGAGCCCAATCAGTGAGGGTAGGCGGGCCCCATGGAGCTGTCGATATGGGACCACGCCCCTCCTGAGCGGACCCCGGGGCCATCCCCGTCGGAACGCCCCCCCCACAGCAAAGCGGCGCGGGACAATCCACGCCCCTCAGGGGGTGGCCGCCATAGCAAGCGGAATCGGGCAGTAGGTGAGTCCCGCCCCCGCTGCCGCATTCCACAGGTCGCACCACAACTCCTCCAGACATCTCTCCCTCTCCAAGGACCCTCTTATCAACTGTGCCAGAAGTTATACCGCATTCCTCCGCAGGCCCCCCTCCCCCTTTATCTTTGAAGGGCTTAAGTGAAGGATATAAGCTGCAAGCCGGGTAAGGAGGTGGGTCCTCCTCTTTATGGTGTGATTGTTCCTGCTCCGCTTCGTTCTTCTTTATCCCCAGGGTCGTTGTTTCTGGTGGGGCCGAAGGAGTCAGCGCCATCTTGCCCTCCAGCGAACCTGTAGGGGAGACAAGACCCCCCCCGGCCCTAACCCCAGCAGATCCCTAGCACGGTCACCTGCAATCTTCTCCTCTTTCGCTTTCCTAAGAGCTGTCAAAATTAATCCCCACACTTTAAACTCCGCAACTTTTTGAGTGGACATTGCCCTCTGTGAGAGCACAGCAGTAAATGAATCCCAATTATCAGGATCATGTAAGTCAGAAGGGGATGATAATAGCCCCTCCTTCTCCAGCAACGAGAGTGTCGCTGAAACCTCCTTCTTAGAAGGAACATTTTTCCCGCAATAAATTTTGCATGCATGAAGAATCACATTTATGACGGCTTCCATAACGCCTCTGGCCGAACATATGTCTGGCCTTCTCCTGCCGTTTCCCCTAGTGCCAGAGGGATCCTGGCTCCTTTTCCCGAGCCTCCTGCCTGACAAGGAGTAATGCGCACTCCTCCCCGTCCCTGGGCTTCCACCACTCCGCGGATTTGAATTTACGGCTCTGCAGTGGGATCCTACAGAACAGCTGACTCACCCCCAGGTATCACGGCGGTCGGGGTCAACACTTGTTGCAGTAAACGCCCGTTCCGCTTCCCTGGGAGACCGTAGCTGGGCCAACTACTGAGGTGACACCAATGTGATGAGCAGCAAATGGCGTTTATTACACGTATACACTAGCTTATATAGCCTAAGTGCTTCGTTTACACCCCTAAGGGCACGAACCACCCATCTATCATAGAGCAGGGAGAGGGCCTAACGCGTCACACCCCGCGGGGGGATCTCGCAGTCTCACAGTTGCTGACAACAATGGTGTCCCTATGTGTCCATGTGGGGTCCCTATGGGGTCTCTCTGCCGTCTGTGTTCCTATGGGGCCTCCATGGCGTCTCCAATGGGTTTCTCTGTGTCCCTGTGGTCCGAATGAGGTCCCTACATGTCCCCATGGGGTCCCTATGGGGTCTCCCTCTGTCTCTATGTGGCCTCTGTGTGTCCATACGTGTCCCTCTGGGGTCCCTAATGGGTCCCTGCGTGTCCCTATGGGGCCTCTACGGAGTCTCCAATGGGTCTCTCTGTGTCCCAGTGGGGTCCATATGTGCCCCTGTGTGTCCCTATGGGGTCCCTATGGAGTCGCTCTGTGTCCCTTTAGGGTCTCTGTGGGGTCTCTCTGTGTCCCTCTGTGTCCCTATCGGGTACCTATGTGTCCCTCTTGGTCCCTGTGGGGTCCCTATGGGGTCAGTGCGTGTCCCTATGGGGTCCCTATGTGCCTGTGTGTGTCTCTATGAGGTGCCTGTGGCGTCTCTGTGTGCCCCTGTGGGGACCCTGCAAGCAGCAGAGCGCAGAGAGAACCGCGCTCCCTGTTTTCCCCTCTTGCCGACGCTGCTCTCTTTCTCCCCTGTCTCCTCACCGGCTCAGTGCTGCAGGTTCGCCGTCCTTCGCGACGCTTCGCTCCTCGCACGAACGCCAAGTCAACCCGCCCCGAGCCGGCGCTCCGAGTCCCGGGGCCGCGCCACAGGGCCCCGCTCCTCTCCCGCGCCGCCGCCTCCTGGCGTCGCGACGCGATGACGTCACTCGACGGGGACGGCGCCGTCGCTATGGAGACGCCGCCGCGCAAGCGCCGTCGCCGCGGGGGCGGCTTCCCGCGCAGCAACGAGGGAGGCTCGCCGTCGCCACGGTAACGCGGCCGCACGAAGCCCCCGGGGGCGAACGGAGAGCCGTCAGGGATGGGGTGCGGAGGCGCGGGAGCGAGCGGGGCAGGGCGGAGCTCCGGGGATGGCGGCCGGGAGTGGGGCTGCGGGGGGGAGATCCGCAGGGAGATGCGGCGAGGGGAAGGTGGGGGAGGGGCGGGGAGGGAGGGAGGGAGGAAGGGAAGGGGTGCAGAGAGGTGGGGGGAGGGAGGGGGGAGAAGGGAGGGCTGGTGGTGACAGGACAAGGGGAACGGCTTAAACTGAGCCAGGGGAGGTTGAGGTCAGATGGGAGGGAGGAGGAAGTTTTTCCCCCCGAGGGCGGTGAGGCACTGGCACAGGCTGCCCAAGGAGGCTGTTGGTGCCGCAGCCCTGCAGGCGGTGGAGGCCAGGCTGGATGTGGCTCTGGGCAGCCTGGGCTGCTGGTTGGCGACCTGCACGCAGCAGGGGGTTGGAAGCAGGTGAGCGGTGCGGGGCTTTGCAGCTGGTCGGGGGGCTGCAAAGGCAGGCTGAGGGAGCTGGGCTTGTTCAGCCTGGAGGAAAGAAGGCTGCGGGGTGAACTCGCTGCAGCCTGCAGCAGCTCAAGGGAGCCTGCAGACAGGAGGGGAGGGAAGTCTGGGGAAGGGGAGATGGCAGCAGGACGAGGGGAAATGGTTTGGAGTGGAGGGAGGGGAGATGGAGGTTGGACGTCAGGGGGAAGTTCTGCACCGAGAGATGGAGAGGGGCTGGAACAGCTGCCCAGAGAGGCTGTGGATGCAGAGCAACGGTCCTGTGATGTTGGGTGGTTTCCTTTCAGCTGTGTGTGTGCATCGGTGCCAGGCTGTCTGTGCAGAATCCTTCTCTTGTGGCCTCAGGCAGCAATCCGGGGGGCCCAAGTTTCAGCGCTGAAGGGAAGCAGTGAGCAGCTCAGTTCCTTCTGTCCTCGCAGGCCGTGCCTTCTGCCAGCTGCTTTCTCCTTTTGTGGCCTTCTGGGGTTTGATCGATGGCTGGAAGTGGGAGCCGAGTGGGAATTCTGAGAGGGGATCCTTGGGACGATGGCTGCCAGCACCAGGTATGGCGTGCAGAACTCAGGAGGGCGGTGAAGGTTTGCAAGGCTTCCTTTCGTATTCAGTTCTGGCCGAGGACTTGCTGCGTTGTTCCGGACGCCTTCTTCTCCGTTAAACTCCCAAAGGAACCTGGTGGCACGGATGCTGTGTGTGTTCCTGCTGGAAGCCGGCTGCTGCCTTGAGGATGGCGTCGTATCTGACCCATCTGCCGTGCTCCCGAGGCTCCTCGTGTCCTCAGAGAGCCCCAGTGCATCCATTCCGTCCGGGCTGCTTTATTCCCTGCTGAGACTGGAAGGGGCTTCAGAAAGCTCAGCACAACGGGCTGCTGCTCCAGCGTGGAAAGCAGAGAGCCCCCTGTGCGGGAATGGAACTGGATGATCTCGGGGGTCCCCTCCAACCCAAACCGTTCTACGATGCTGTGCTTTACAGACCCAGCCAGGTGAGAGAGCTGGGTGCCTTATGGCACGGCGTGCTTGGCCACAGGGAGCTTTGGCAGCAGAGGTTTGCTGTCAGGAGGCACGAAGGCCTCCTTCCTGACCATCGCAAGTCTCTCTGCTGCTTCACGAAGGTCAACTCGTCCATGTGGACACCAACAGTGGGATTTTCCGAGTGCCTTTAAGGACTGATCCCCCCTTGACGCCTGTTGGGTATCTCAGAGCAGCTGGGAGGAAGCAGACCGTACAGAAACGTCCTGAAAATGTTCCTGAATGTCCCTGAACTGTCGAGCTGCAACAAGAAATCTGCCTTAAGAAGAATTTGACTTCAGCAGAACTCAGGAATGATTCCTCTTCCTTTTATTTGTCTTCTCAGTAACTCCGTTTGCTCTGGCCTCTCTTCCTCTCCTCTGTGTCTTTTGTGTCTTGTGGGTGAGAGTCCAACCCACTGATGGAAGTGCTGTGATCCTCTTACAGCAGATGCTGTAAGCTGGCCGGACCCCCCAGACTCACACGAGCCCCCCCTGGACACCCCAGGACACCTTTGGGACCCTTCTGGATGACTCCGCCACGACTGGAACCCACATGAGGACTGCCTGGACCCTACCAGACCCTCCTGGGACGGCTCCAGACTCTTCTGGTTGAGTCCTGAACCCCCTGGAGGCCCACCAACCTCTCTAGGACTTCTCCTGCAGATCCTTCTGCATGATTGCGAGGGGGGATAAGGAGGGTTGCGGGGGGGAGCAAGGGGTAAGTAGGGCTTCTGTGGGCTGGAAAGGGGGGTGGTGTGGAAGCAGTGGGGAGGGGTGTGGGGTGGAAAGTGGGTCTGGTGATGGAGGAAGGGGTGGGAGGGGAAAACGGGGAGTTGTGGGGAGCTTCTGTGGGGTGTAAAGGGGGTGTGGGGGTTGTGGGGGGTGGAGGAAAGGAGAATGAGGCTTCCATGAGCGGAAAGGGGGGCTGGGGGATGGAGGGAGGGGAGCAGGGAGGTGTGCAGGGAGGAAGTTAGGAAGGCGAAAGCCCAGCTTGAGCTCAGGTTGGCCACTGCAGGAAAAGACAATCCAAAATCCTTTTCTCAATGTATCAACGGCAAAAGAAGACCGAGAGATAATTCTCATCCTCTCCTGGATGCAGCAGGGAATGCGGTCGCTGAGGACAAGGAGAGGGCTGAGCTCCTCAATGCCTTCTTTCCATCTGCCTTTCACAGCCAGGCCAGTCGTCCTCTGGGCTTTGATGCCCCGATCTGGCAGTCTGGGACGCTGCTCCGAATTTGCCCCCAGCGATTCCGGGGAGGACAGTCAGAGAGCTGGGGACAAGCGGCTGGAGGAGTGTGGAGAGGAGAAGGACCTGGCGGTGCTGGTTGGTGCTCGGCTCAACAGGAGCCGATGGCGTGCCCAGGTGGCCAAAGGGCCAACGGCATCCTGGCCTGCGTTGGAAATGGGGCATGGAGGTGAGCGTCCCCCTCTGCTCGGCATTAGGACCATTGCGATCCGTAGGGTGACATGGGGACCGGTAGGGTGCCTTAGGGAGCCATTAGGATCCATAGGGTGCAATGGGGACCCATAGAGTGCCATAGGGAGCCATTAGGATCCATAGGGTGCCAGGGGAACATAGGGTTCCACGGGGACCCACAGGGTGCTATGGGGACCCATTAGAATCCATAGGGTGCCTTAGGAACCCATTAGGATCAATAGGGTGCCACCGGGACCCACAGTGTGCCTTAGGGACTCATTAGGATTAGTAGGGTGCCTTAGGTCCCCGTTAGGATACATGGGGTGCCATGGGCACCCATCGGGTGCCTTAGGGACCTATTAGGATCCATAGTGTGCCATGGGCACCCATCGGGTGTCTTAGGGGCCCATTATGATAAATAGGGTGCCACGGGGACCCATGAGGACCCATAGGGAGCCACGGAGACCCTCAGGGTGCCTTAGGGACCCATTAGGACCCATAGGGTGCCATGAAGACCCCTAGGGAGCCTGAGGGACCCACTAGCACTTTAGGGTGCCTTGGGGACCTATAGGGAGCTTTAGAGACCCATTAGGATCTATAGAATGCGATGGGTTCCCATTAGGATGAATAGGGTGCCAGGGAAACCCATTAGGATCCATAGGGTGCCATGGGGACCCATAGGGTGCCTTAGGGCCCCCTTAGGATCCATAGGGTGCCACGAGGATCCCTAGGGTGCTTGAGGGACGCACTAGAATTGTAGGGTGCCATGGGTACCCATAGTGTGCTTTAGGGATCCATTAGGATTCATAGGGTGCCACAAGGACCTGTAGAGTGTCTGAGTTACCCGTTAGGATTCATAAAGTGCCATGGGGACCCATAATGTGCCTTATGGATCCATTTGGATCCGTCGGGTGCCATGGGGACCCATTAGGATCCATAGGGTGCCAGGGGGATCCATCGGGTGCCTTAGGGAACTATTAGGATCCATATGGTGCCATGGGGACCTGTAGGGGGCCTTGGGGACACATTAGGACCCATAGGGTGCCTTAGGGACCCATAGTGTGCCTTAGAGACCAACTAGGATCCATAGTGTGCCTTAGGGATACATCAGGATCTATAGGGTGCCACAGGGACCCATAGTGTGCCTTAGGGACCAACTAGGATCCATAGTGTGCCTTAGGGATACATCAGGATCTATACAGTGCCACGGGGACATACAGGGTGTCTTAGGGACTGACTCATTAGGATTCGTAGGGTGCCATAGGGACCTATTAGGAGCCATAGGGTGCCATGAGGACCCATAGGGTGCCTTAGGGACCAGCTAGGATCCATAGGGTGCCATGGGGACATGTAGGGTGCCTTGGGGAGCCATTAGGATCTGTAGGGTGCCTTGGGGATTAACAGGGTGCCTTAGGGACCCAGGAGGATCCATAGGGTGCCACGAACACCCGTAGGGTGCCTTAAGGACACATTAGGATCCATTGGGTGCCACAGGGACCCATAGGGGGCCTTAGGGACACATTAGGACCCATAGGGTGCCATAAAGACCTATAGTGTGCCTTAGGAACCCATTGGGATCCATAGGGTCCCATTGGGACCCATTAGGATTCATAGGGTGCCATGGGGACCCATTAGAACCCATAAGGTGCCATGGGAACCCATTAGGATTCATAGGGTTCCTTAGGAACCCATTAGAATCCATGGGGAGCCACAGGAACACACAGGGTGCTTTAGGGACCCGCTAATATCCATAGGGTGCCATGGGGACCCATTATGATCCATAGGGTGCCATGGGGAATTGTAGGGTGCCATAGGGACCCATTAGAATCCATAAGGTGCCATGGGGACCCCTAGGGTGCCTTAGGGACCCACTAGAATTTTAGGATGCTTTGGGGATTCATAGGGTGCCTTAGGGAACCTCTAGGATCCATAGAGTGCCATGGGGACCCATTAGGTTCTATTGGGTGCCTTGGGGACCCATTAGGATGCATAGGGTGTCATGGGGACCCATATGGATCCATAGGGTGCCATGGGGACCCATTCAGTGCCTTAGGGACCTATTACGATTCATAGGGTACCTTAGGGACACATTAGGATCCTCAAGGTGCCTCATGAACCATTAGGATCCAGAGGGTGCTATGGGGACCGTAGGGTGCCTTAGGGACCCTTTAGGACCCATAGGGTGTCTTAGAAACCCGTTAGGATCCATAGGGTGCTATGGGGACAGTAGTGTGCCTCTGGGACCCATTAGGACCCATAGGGTGCCTTAGGGACCCATTAGGATTCATAGGGGGCCATGGGGACCCATTAGGATTCATACGGTTCCAGGGGAACCGGTTAGGATCAATACGGTGCCATGGTGACCCATAGGGTGTCTTAGGGACCCACTAGGATTCATAGGGTGCCATGGGGACCCACTAGGATCCATGGGGTGCCATAGGGTCCCATTAGGATCCCCCGGGTGCCTTATGGACCATTAGGATCCGTAGGGTGCTATGGGGACCGTAGGGTGACTTAGAGACCCATTAAAACCCATAGCGTGCCATGGGGACCCATTAGGATCCATAGGGTGCCTTAGGGACCTGTTAGCATCCATAGGGTGCCAGGGGAACCTGTTAGGACCCATAGAGTGCCACGGGGACCCATTGGATGTTTTGGAGAACCATTAGGATCCATAGGGTGCCTGGGAAAGCCATAGGGTGCTTTAGAGACCCTTTGGGATCCTCAGGGTGACATGGTGACCTGTAGGGTGCTTTAGGGACCCATTAGGATCCTTAGGGTACCAGGGGGACCCATTAGGATCCATAGAGTGCTATGGGGACCTGTAGGGTGCCTTAGGGATGCATTAGGATTTATAGGGTGCCATGCGGACCTACGAGGCTCCCTAGTCCACCCTTGGGTGCCATAAGTATCCATAGGGTGCCATGGGGACCCGTAGAGGCCGCACCTCGAACGCTGTGTTCAGTTTTGGGCCCCTCACTGCAGGAAAGATGTTGAGGCCCCAGTGTGCAGAGAAGGGCAACGAAAGTGGTGAGGGGTCTGGAGCACAGGGCTGCTGAGGATGCCGATGGCATGGCGAGCAGAGGAACGAAGGGAGAGCAGGCAGAGGGGGGCCGGCACTCCCAGCCGGGCCGGGCAGCAGCTGCCGCCGCCAGCATCACAATGGGCAGCGGCCAGCACCGGCCGCGCCGTCATGGCGTCGCCGCGACGACGTTTGTGACACGGGCGCCCAGGGGGGTATAAAGGCGGAGCGCGGCGGCGGGTCCCGCATCCTGGAGGAGCATCTGTCCGAGAGCAGACGCGTCTGCAGGAGGAGCTCCAGCATGGCTGGCGCGAACGAGGAGAGAGCCGCCGGCACGAGGCGGAACAGGAGGAGCGAGGCCGGCCCCGCAGCGGGGCGCGCCTCCAGACCCATGGACACGAACAGCAAAGGTGTGCAGGGCTGCGGCCAGCTTGGAGCGGGGCTGCGGCCACCCTTGGTGCAGAGACGGCGCATCGCTCTGCCGCCTCGCTCCCGCCTGGCAGCCGGAGGGGCGCCGGGCAGCGGCAGATCGGAGCGTGACCTGCTTTTCCTCTGTCCTGCAGTGCGAGTCGCCGTCTGGGACGCGGTGGCCGCCTACGTCCGGGAGCAGCTCGTGGCACACAAGGTGCGTTGGCCGGCGGTTCCTCCTCTCCCCGTCCGGCCTGGGCTTCCTCTGAGGCTTCCCCTGCATACGCAGCGGGAGACTCCCCCCGCACTTCTCTCCTGGGCGTCCCACGGGCTCCCTGCAGACGCACGATCCCTCGTGCCGGGCGCTGTCGGATCTCGGGGCCGATGCCACTCTCTGGAAGCCTCTGGATCCCGCGAGGCCGCTTCCACCCCGCCTGCTGTGCCGCATCTGGGAGGGCGAGGGGCAGGAGAGCGCCGTGCGGCCCTTCCCAAAGCCGTTCCCACGCCCCGGCTCGTGCCTCTGAGCGGCGGCAGAGGCTCCTGAGCTCTGTCCCTGCGTCGGAGCCCCTGTGCCTCTTCCCCCTGGCCGGCCCGTAACCCTTCTGCCCTGCTTTTCTCTTCCGCCCACAGGGGGTCTGGATTCCCACCTTCGGCTCCTTTGACACCGTCTCCAAAGACGTCTGGACCGAGGACGGGACCGTGACTCTGCGGTGGCCCGTGTTCCACCTGGCCGCCAACCTCATGGCCACGCACCACCTCAAGGCCCGCAGGGAGCCCCTGCCAGGTAGGAGGGGGGATTCCGCTGCTTCCGGCTGCGTGGACGGGGCCGACGGCCACCACCTCTGTGCCCACCAGCAAAGCTCCCCCTCTGAGGAGCCTGTCCAAACGCGGGGCCGTTCCGGCTGGGGTCCACCAGCAGCTCTTCTAGGGAAGCGCCTGTGGGAAACCAACCCTGCCGTCAATTCTGTCCCTCACATCTTTCAGTGCACAGGAAGTTGGAGCCGCTGAGATACAGCAGAGCGGCCGCAGGCGCCGCCGTGAGCTGGGAGAGCGTGAAGACCGGCATCCAGAGCACCGTGTCCATGCTCTCCGGCTGCCTGCGGGACGGGCAGAACGTGGCCGTCGTGCTGAAGGACATCGGCGTGCTGCTCATAGACGGGCTGACGTTCCACATGAGATTCTACTACAGCTTCCTGGAGCAGCTGTCTGGGAAAGAGGAGCTCAGCAGAGCTGCTCTCAAGGTGAGCCGCCGTTTCTGCGCGGCCCAGGCGGAGCCGCGACCTCGCGGTGCCCGCACGCGGCCCACCAGGAGCTGCTGGCCGCTCGGGCCGTGCGAGTGCCGAGCTGCTGCCGGCTCTCCCTGCCTCGGGCTCCCCGCGTCCCCGGCGCCTCAGCCGTGACCAGGACGTCCCACCTCCTCCCCGTTTCTCCCCCGCAGGCCCCCTGGCTGCTGAACGCGGTGGTGTCCCCGGCGGCACCGGTGGCCTCCCTGGCGCTCTCCGGCTGCCTCATCGTCTTTCCCATGTGAGTGCGTTGGTGGCGGTGGCTGCTGCCTGGTGCGGCCGCTCGGCTCTCGTTGCGCAGCACTTGTTCCTCGTGTCCGTGCCCGTCCTGCCCGTGAGCGTGTGTCGTGGGATCACAGACTGAGCTGGGCTGGACGGAACCCCAAAAGGCACTTCGCCCACCCCCCTGCGGGGAACAGGGACCCCAGAGGAGGTTGCTCTGAGCCTGGTCCAGCAGGCCTCGACTGCCCGTCTGGGCGTCCAGCAGCTCTCTGGGCAAGATGCTGCGGTGCCTCGCCGCCCTTCTGTCCAGCGCTCCTTCCTTACGTCCGACCCAAACCTTCCCTCCTGCCCTTGGAAGCTATTTCCCCTGCCCCCGTCCCGATGAACCCTGCTCGAGGCTTTAGAAAGCAGCGTGCTGCACGCAGCGTGACAACATGCCTGGGAGCAGACGGCCAGAGAGCAGCAAGGAGCGCTGGAGCGCTGCGTCACACCGCTCCGTCTTCTCCTCTCGCGCAGGTGTCACATGGAGTTGGTGCCCAAAGCACCGCCCACAACACGCCGCAAGGCCTCAGCGAGCCTCTCTGGTCGGGAGAAAACAAAGCAAGACGACGCTTTGCCACCTCTCCCACCTCTCGACCAGGGCAAGACAGGTAAAGCAGCCACCGGCTCCTTCCCGCGGCACGGGCAGCCAAGCGGAGCTGGGAAATGCCCCGCTGACCATCAGCCCAGGGCTCTGATGGCGGCACAGCTTCCCGCCAGCTCAGCACGGCCCCGAAGCCATCGGCCCCCGGCCCCTTCCCATCAGTGACTGCCGGCCTCTCCCAAACGAAGGCGCTGGCTGTGCCGTGCCCCCTGCCCCGGCTTGGCCCGGGCGGATCTCAGGCCCTGCCCTCCCCCGACGGAAGGATCCGGCCCCCAAAAGTCACCCCGCCACCTCGTCGTCGCACCCCGGCTCCTCTTTCCCAAAGCCGACGCCTCCCCTTCCCCATTGCAGTGAGATTTGCTGCCCGGCCGACCTTCATCAAGCGGCTGAGCTCGGACAGCATGGATGGAGAACGGCTCCGGCGGATCAGGAGCTTGCTGCTGAAGAAGAGCTCCAAGGCCAGGTGAGGCTGGAGGCTCCGGGCTGCCGTGCGCACAGGGGCGACCCGACGAGAGCCCATTCCCCAGCCCCAAAGGGTCCCTGTTGGTGGGGATGAGGACCGGGACCCCCCGGCTCACAGGGCCGCCCCTCTGCGCGTCTCGGGAGCCGCAGGGCAGCCGGCGAGCAGCCTGTGGGCAGGGCTATGTTGCGGCCCAGGCTCCCGGCTCAGGCTGGCGGCGTGCGGCCCAAAGCCATCGGCCACTCACGCGGCCCCCTCCCGCTCTGTCCTTCCAGTCTGCTGCCACCGATCCGGCCGCTGCCCGAAGCCCAGGAGCAGCCGGTGAGCTGCCAGCCGCAGGGGGAGGCAGAAACGTGGAGCCAGGAAGAGCTGCGCCGAGCACCGGGAGGCAAACACGTGAGATTCCCCGAGGAACTGGAAGCAGGAAAAGCCCATCGTGCGGGTGCGGCGCGAATCCTGCCGGTGGCCAAGCACTCGCCCTCTCAGATCAGCTTGAGGACAGCAGCGTTCCAAGGAGGTTCCCGAAGATCTGCCTCCAGGGCTGCGTTCACAGAGCCGCACGGCAGAGCATCCAGGCTCCCGCTGACGTGTGACTCGGTGTGGCTCCTCAGGCAGAGGGTGATGAAGAAGAGGGCGGCGCAGGAAGCGCTGGAGCGGGCGGCAGCATCAGCGCCTCGTGCGGAGCCCAGGCTGCCCGAGGAGCCTCCCGTCCGCCGCTCTGGATCGCTGCCGCCCATACGGGAAGAAACGGAGGCTCCCGAGAGTCAGGCTGCGCAGAGCGAGGCCCCCCCCCACAGGAGGTGCCCCACGCTGGCCATGCTGATGCAGGCATGGTGCGCCCAGTGCAGAGGCCGCAGAACAGAGGCGTGAATCCCAGCCGCAGCGCATCTCCGACGCAAGCGGGCTGCCCAGGGCCCCGTCCGACCCGGCCTCCAGGGACGGGGCACCCGCAGCCTCTCTGGGCGTTCGGTTCCCGCAGCTCTGCGCACAGCGATCCGACCCGACATCCCATCTTCCACTCGGCACCACTTCCCTTGGCTGACCATCAGCCACGCCATCAGAGCCGACTCCCCCCCCGTCCGCAGGCTCCCTTTCGGGATGGAAGGCTGCGACGCCGTCACCCCCGCAGCCTTCCCTTCTGCAGACCAACCGAGGAGACCTGGAGCGAAATGTCGAGGGGCAGAACCATCAATAAACATCCTTTCAACATCCCCACACTGCCTGCGATGGCGTCACTGCGTCTGTTTGCGCCGGTGGAGGGAGAAAGCATTGCGGGAGGGCATCAGAGCGTCCATCAGAGCCTGTGGGCAGACATGGGACCCCACAGAGACCCCCTAGGGACAAAGAGGGAGACATAGAGACCCAACAGGGACACAGAGAGACCCCACAGGGACAGCATAGGGACAGACAGGGACCCCATAGGGACCCCATAGGGATACATAGAGACATCAAAGGGACACATAGGGACCCAGTAGGGACACAGAGAAATCATATGGAGACCCCACAGGGACACACAGGGACACAGAGAGCCCCCATAGGGAAAGACACCCATAGAGACCCCATAGGCAGACAACCAGGCTGCCGCTTCGGGCACGGCAGCCAGGCGGGATCTGCTCCGGCAGGGCGGCCTGGGCCTCGCACTGCCTTCCTGAGCGGGCAGCCGGCTCCTAGCCTGGCCGGGTGGCTGCTGGCCTGTCCGGGCTACCCAGGCCAGCCGGCTCTTGCCTGCCACGGTCCCCCGGCCGGCCCGGAGGGCTCCAGAAGAGCAGAGCTACACGGGCCGGCCGGCCACCGCCTTTCGCCTGGCTGCGCTGCCCTGAGCGGCCCGCCGGCTTCCGGCCTGGCCCAGCTGGCTGCCAGGAGGCTTCGGGCCTCCTAAGGGTTCCCCAGGTCAGCGCTTTGAGGGCTGCTTCGGCCCGGTTCTGCGACCTGCGGGGCGGAGGGACGTCGCAGAATCCGCGCCTCCGGAAAAAGGGGACCCCAACAGAATGAAAAGCAGCGGCAACGGCCTGAGGAGAAGCCAAGGGATTGCTCAGAACGCCAGGTAACACGCCGCCATGCAGCGTCATGAGAATTGGCAGCCGCGAGTCCAATGGAACGGGAGAACGTCCGACAGGACAGGCCTCACCATGAGGCACAGCGCAGCTGAGCAGCAGGGAGACGAAGAAGAGCCGACGAAGAAGAGCGGGCGAAGAAGAGCACGGGGTGACCTGCAGGAGCTCTGCTGCCTCCGTGAGCACAGAGTGCCCTGGGAACGCAGCTCTGCTCCTGCTCTGCAGCTCTGCTTCTCCTCTGGGGTCCCGATGGGGGATCTAGGGGGTCTTTATGCGTCTCTATGGGGCTCCCTGTGTCCCTATGGGTCCCTGTGGGTCCCTATCGGATATCTATGGGGTCCCTGTGGGTTGTCTGTTTGTCACTATGGGGTCTCTCTGTGTCCCTACAGGAACCCTATGGGGTCTCTCTGGGGTCCCTATGGGGTCTCTACGGGTTCTTTATGTGTCTCTATGGGGCTCGATGTGTCCCTATGGGGTCCCTATGGGGTCTCTCTGTGTCCCTATGGGGTCCCCATGTTTCCCTAGGGGGTCCTCCTGTGGGTCCCTGTATTTTCCTATCGGGTCCCTATGCTATGGGGTCTGTCTGTGTCCCTATGTGTCCCTTGGGGTCCCTATGGGGTGCCTATGGGGACTCTATGGGACCCCTAAGGTTTGTCCCTTTGTCCCTCTGGGATCCCTATGTGTCACTGTGTGTCCCTTTGGGTCCCTATTGGGTCTCTATGGGGCTCCATGTGTCCCTATGTGTACCTTTGGGGTCCCTATTTGTCCCTAGGTGTCCCTATGGGAACTCTATGGGGTCCCTATGGGTTGTCCGTGTGTCCCTATTGGGTCTCTCTGTGTTCCTATGGGGTCTCTCCTCCCTCACAGGCAGCCGTTCCCCCTCCTGTTTATACACTTCCTTCAAGCACTGCAAGGCCACCATGAGGTCTCCCTGGAGCCTTGTCTGCTCCAAGCTAAACAAGCCCAGCTCCCTCAGCCTTTCCTCATAGCAGAGGTGCTCCAGCCCTCCGATCATCTTAGAGGTGATGCTGCATATCAGTGTGCATTGCACGAGGGTGTGTGCAGGGTGTTTGCACGTGAATGTCACTTTTGCACGTGTGTGTGTGTGCGCACGGCTGTGTGCAGGGCTGCAGCTGCGCTCGTGTCTTCATGCGTGTTGCTGTGCAAAGGGGTGGGTTTGCACACGGGTGTGTGTGTGCGCGAACACGGGGCTGTGCATCGAGGTCTTTGCACAAGGCTGTGTGGTTTTGCACACGGTTGTGTGCACACGGATGGAGTGTGCACACAGGGCCGTGCGAGGATGTGCTTGTGCGTGTGGATGCACAGCGGTGTGTGCAGGGAAGTCCTTGCACGTGGGTGTGCGGTTCTGCACAGGGCTGCGCACACAGAGCTGCGTGCAAGGGAGCAGCGGAGGTTCCTGGGAACAGGAGATGCCTGGGAGAGGCAGAACTCACACCAGAGTGCCGGAGAGCACAGGGCCGGGAAGCACAGCTCCGCAGCACTGCGCTGTGCACAGCAGCCTGCAGGATGGCACCGACGGAACCAGGACACGGCGTCACACCAGGCGCTGCAAAGGAAAAGCTCCATCGCAGCCCACACAGGGACAGGCAGGCAGGCGCTGGGGAGGGCTGCACGACAGAGGGGCACCTTCTGAGCGCCACGACCAGGAGCGCTGTCTGTGGGCAGAGCAGTGCCGGGATGGCAGCGTGGCGGTCCTAAGTGCAGAGATGCTGCTCTGGACCAACAGCCCAGAGGAAACGCCGTCCTTTTGGGGAACTTGGCTCATTGTACACTCAGCATAAAGCAAAAAGTACTCAGCGCTGCCCTGGGAAACTCAGCAATCTCTACGGCATCGTTCTCTGAGTTAGCATGCCATGTTTTTATTGACTACAACCAAAGTTGGAGTGCCGAGTTGGGCGGCACTCGGAGCGCTGCCCTGCAACGCCGCGCACTGCAGCGCTGCCTGCTGATGCTCCTCCTCTCAGTCGTGCAGCTGCAGCTTCTGCATCATCTCCACCAGGCTGTTCATGGCGGAGGACTGGAAAGAAACAGAGCGAGTGTAGAAACAGGACAGCGCTTCCCTTGGGAAATCTCTTCCATGTCTGACAGACGGAGGCCCTGACAACAACAAGAGCCGCGTCTGTGCTCACCGAGGACTCACCTCTGCACGTGCAGCTGCGGCTCTCAGAGAAGCCTTCTTCAGTTCTGCTCTCCTTTGTTTCTGGCGTTGTCTTCTTGCTATCAGGCAAGAAAAAAAAAAGAGGAATTTCTTTTGTCAACAGCAAAACTGCAGAAACGTGGGTACCGTAAAAGCAGACGGCAGAAAAAAGACAAAGGAAATTGGACGAGGAACCCCCCAGTGAATGACCTTTCCAGTGGGACGTGCAGAAGACCACCATGCAGTTAAAGAGACGGGGTTGCACATTCTGGCACCTGGCTGCCTTCAGACTTGGCAGCCTTCAACCCATTTCCCCTCGACACAAAAGGAAAAGGCAAAGCAGACCCTGAGCAAACTCAGCGTGCTGGCAAAGGGCAGCAGCTCAGCACAGCGGTACACAGCCCTGCTCACCTCTGCGCCCGGAGCTCCGCGCTGCGGCAGGCCCAGGCTGCGCTGCTGGAGCCGGCACGCTGCCTCCGCTCTCAGCCCTCGCTCTCTTGTGGGCAGGCAGCTGCGCTGCTGCTGGTGTCCCTTCCTCCAAGGCCTTGCGTTTGCATCCAGCCTGGGCCTTGCCGACGGAGCGGGGGCACGCGGCAGGGGAAGCTCTTCCCCCTGTGCTGGGACCTGCTCTGCCAGGAAGCCCTCCAGCCTGGAGAGGAGCTGGAGCTCTCTCAGGGAGACAAGCTCTCTCGGAACGCCCCTGCTGCACCACCTTCACGTGGAGATGGCCGTTTGGCTCAGCACCGATCTCTGTGAAAAGACAAGAAGCAACGAGATTGAACCAGGGCGCACTGCTGCTTTCAGTCTGCAGAATGGGCCGCGATGCTGGGACATCTCATCTGGAGTGTTCACAGTCACGGAGCTTGGGATCTCAGGTGAACTGTGGGCTCCCATTTCTAATCAGTGCAGGAATGCTCACTGTGCTTATGACCACAGCCAGCACACAGTGACAACAGTCCCAGGAAAGAACAGGCACAAAGCCTGATTAGAAAGGCAGTGCACCAAGCCCCGATGCCTGCTGGGTGTCTGTACCTCTCTTGGGTGCCACGTCCCATTCTGTGCTCCTGCCCTGCCTTTCCGCATGGCTGCGCTTCAGAGGGAGGCTGGCCTCAGCTTCTGACAGAAAGAAAGCAGGAAAGACATGAAGAGCAGCTCCTTGGAGGAAGACTTGGGCACAGTCAGACACAAACTGCTGCTCTTCAAGCGCAGTTTCTTCAATTTCCTTTCCACTGCTACAGCGTTGTGCCACTTGTGCAGTCAGCACAGATCTGCAGCGCCCTTTCCTCTCTCCTCCATCACACACAGCCCTGCACGCAGCCCTCCTTAGAGGCAGCACCCGCAGCACAGCTCACAGCAGCTCCTTACCTGCGGAGGCTTTCCGCTTCCCCCCGTGCCCAGCACCATCCCACGGACACGCAGGCTCCGTCCCTGCAACAACAGATCCAGTGTGACTGCACAGACACCAGGAGCAGCGCTGTCCTGTCAGCCCACACCCCCCCCAAATCCAAAAGACGCTGTTCTACAGCCAGAGCAGAAACTGATGTTCAAACTGCACTGCGCTTACACTAAGCACTACTGCTCTCCTTCCTGTCAGATGGCAGCAGAGGAACCCCGGACTGCCTGACAGCTCTGCAGAATGCAGAGCAAAGCTGCACCAGCAAACAAAACGCTACCGGCTGCAAACGTCGAGACACGGATCTCTTGTCCCTAGAGGGAATGCGCTCAGCTCTCAGCAGCACCACTTGCACACAGACTTCTGTCTCGCTGCTGCCATCGGCTGTCGCTGTCGGCCTTTCTCATGCTTCCACCGTGGTTACTGGACATCCCTACAGCACTGCACCCGCTCAGAAGTAACACTCCACATTCATCCCTCCATCCTTCACGACAGAGGACTGCAGAAACTCACTTTTGCGCGGCACTGAGGACGGCCCGTCCCCATCGCGTCCCTCTGTGCGCTGCCAGGCGCCGTGGGATCTCTGGCAGCCTGCTGGCTGCTGCTCCCCAACGCGGGGAACCGCGCCGCGCTGCTTCTGAGGAGAGAAAGAAGAAACGTTGGAGGGAACGGGCAGCCAAGGTTTGCAGACAGCTTCCAGGTCGGGCCAGAGCTGGGACGGCAGAGTGCTGACACCTTCTTCATCACTAAGGGAAAATACGGCCTGAGCCGTGCCCACGCCATCAGCAGCGCGCGCAGCATCCAACTGGTTCCTGAGGTCCCAAAGCACCTGCAGGGCTCCCCCTGCTCCAGCCGTTCCCTTCAACATGAGAAAAAGGAAGAAGAGCCAAGCCAAGGAAACCCAGCCCTACCTTTCCTCTCCCAGAGCAGGAAGCGGAACTGCGGTCGTCCCCTGCCTGAGACATGGCCGCTGTCTCTGGGGAAGCTGAAGTTCCGAGGGCTGCGCGCAGGAACTTCTCTGCTCTTGGATCGAGCTGCTTCCCTCTGTCTTTGATTGCCTCGGTCTCTCAAAATCTCCTTTTGGACAGGAACCCTGCAGAAAGGATCCACCAGTGAAACATCAGGAGGAAGAAGCATCTTCCCAGCTTTCTTCTGCGTCTCTCGAGGAGGGCAGCGTCTGGACGTCAGCTGGCTGCCAGAGCTGCCTGCCACCACGTCCAGTTTGGGTCTGACTGCCACGGCTTGAGCCAGCAAGCGCCCTTCTCCATCTCCTCAACAGCTCTGCACCCAGCCACCCGTGGGGCAGGGGGCACGAGCTGTGCTCTGAGAAGCTTGTGCTCTCCCTGCTTTTCAATGTGCAACGTGAAGGCGGGGCTCAGCCGTGAATTTCCAGGGGAGGAAGGACGTCTCATCATCCTCACTGAAACGTGGGATGGAAGCTGAACAAGAACCATTTCCCCTGCAAACAGCCGTGCTGAGGGGCACCGCCGGAGCTGGCAACTGCTCCCCAGCCCAGCTTTTCTGCTGAGACACCTCCCGGCACCCAGCCGGCACCAACCCAGCTCACCTGGTCACTGCCCTGCCGGAGCGCTGCCCAGCTGATGCACACGCCGCAGCGCTGCTCCCAGCGGGCTCTCAAGGAAGATCTCTCAATGAAAGCACAGAGCTCAGTCTCCGTGTGCACCACGCTCGCCAGACCACCAGCTCTCCTCCCAGCTGGGCCACAAACGCTCCCAGCCCGGCCACCACTGTGACCTCAGCGAGTGCCTGCATCACCGCTGCACTTGCATCATAGGCAAAGGAGTGGTCACCTCCCACATCCAAAGTGTAGGAAACAGGAGATTCACCTATGGGGTGAATGGGGTTCATGGAATGGGCCTTAATTGAAGTAAAGCAACAGAGAAGTGAAGATGACCCTTGTGCAGCCCAGTAAAAACGCAGTATGGCCTCGTAGTGGTCAGCGGGGTCCCAGAGGAACAAGTAGGAGCTGGGAGGAGTGCCCAGCAGTACGGACCAGAAACGTGCAGCATGGCCAAGTGACAACCAGTATGGAGCAGCATGGCCTCCAAGCGGTCAGTGCAGCCCTACAGGAATCAGCAGAAAGCAACAGGAAGGCACAGCTGTGCCCAGGGCCAGTGCCGGCCTCTGCCTCTGGCTCTAGGCCCTATGGGTCCCCATGGCACCTTATGGATCCTAACGGGTCCCTCAGACACTCTACGGGTCTTTGTGGCACCCTATGGATCCTAAAGGGTCCCTAAGGCACCCTACGGGTTCCCAAGGCACCCAATGGATCCTAATGGGTCCCTTAAGGCACTCTGTTTGTCCCCGTGGAACCCTATGCATCCTAACGGGTCCCTAAGGCACCCTATGGGTCCCCATAGCACCCTATGGATTCTAATGGGTCCCTAAGGCACCCTATATGTTTCCATGGCACCCTATGGCTCCTAAAGTATCCCTAAGGCACCCTGTGTGTCCTCGTGGCACCCTACGGGTCCCAATGCCAACCTAAAATTCTAGTGGGTCTCTCAGGCACCCTACGGGTCCCCCTGGCACCCTACAAATCCTAATGGGTCCCTAAGGCACCCTACAAATCCTAATGAGTCCCTAAGGCATCCTGTGGGTCCCCGTGGCACCCTATATATCCTAAGTGGTTCCTAAGGCAACGTATGAACCCTAATGGGTCCCCATGTCACTCTATGGATCCTAACAGATCCCTAAAGCACCCTATGGTCCCCATGGCACCCTGCAGATCCTAATGGGTCCCTAAGGCACCCTACGGGTCCCCATGGCACCCTATGAATCATAATGGGTCCCTAAGGCACCCTACGGGTCCCCAAGGCACCCAATGGATCCTAATGGGTCCCCACGGCACCCTATGGATCCTAATGGCTCCCTAAGGCACCCTGTGTGTCCCCGTGGAACCCTATGCATCCTAACGGGTCCCTAAGGCATCCTACAGATCCCCCTGGCACCCTATGAATCCTAATGGGTCCCTAAGGCACCTGATGGGTGCCCATGACACCCTATGGATCCCTAAGGCACCGTACGGATCCTAATGGGTCCCCATAGCACCCTAGGGATCCTGATGGATCCCTAAAGCACCCGATAGATCCTAATGTGTTCCCTTGGCACCCTAAGGATCCTAATGGGTCCCCATAGCAAACTATGTATCATAGTTGGTCCCTAAGGCACACTATGGGTACCTATGGCACCCTACGGGTCCCCATGGCACCCTATGGGTCCTAAGGGGTCCCTAAGGCACCCTGTGGGTCCCCGTGGCACCCTATGTATCATAATGAATCCCTAAGGCACCCTATGAGTCCCCATTGCACCCCATGGATTCTAATGGGTCCCTAACACACCTTATGGGTCCTAATGGGTCCCCATGGCACCCTATGGATCCTAATGGATCCCCATGGCACCCTATGAATCCTAATGGGTCCCCATGGCACCCTATGAATCCTAAAGGAGACCTAAGGCACCCTATGGGTCCCCATGGCACCCTATGGATCCTAGTGGGTTTGCTAAGACACCCTGTGTATCTTAATCGGCTCCTAAGGCACCCTATGGATCCTAATGAGTCCCCCAGGCACCCTATTCATCCTAACGAGACCCCATAGCATTCTATAGATCCTAATGGGTCTCTAACGCTCCCTATAGGTCCCTAACGCACCCTAAAATGCTAGTGGGTCCCTCAGGCACCCTAGGGGTCTTCATGGCACCCTAGAGATCCTAATGGATCCCTAAGGCACCCTGAAGGTCTCAGTGGCACCCTGTGGGTCCTAATGGGTCCCCGTGGCACCCTATGGATCCTAATGGGCCCCTAAGACACCCTATGGGTGCCCATGGCACCCTATGGATCCTAATGGGTCCTTAAGGCACCCTATGGGTCCTCATGGCACCCTATGGATCATTATGGGTCCCTAACACATCCCATGAGTTTCCATGGCACCCTACGGATCCTATTGGGCCCCTAAGACACCCTATGTATATTAATGGACCCCTAAGGCACCCGATGGATGCACATGGCACCCTATGGATCCTACTAGGTCCCTAAGGCACCCTATGGAACCCCAAGGCACCCAATGGATCCTAATCAGTCCCCCTGGCACCCTATGGAACCTAACGGGTCCCCCTGGCACCCTATGGATCCAAACGGGTCCCCAAGGCACCCTACGGGTTCCCATGGCACCTTATGGATCCTAATGGGTCCCTATGGCACCCTATAGATCTTAATGGGTCCCTCAGGCACTCTACAGGTTCTCGTGGCACCCCATGGATCCTAATGGGACCCTATGGCATCCTAGGGGTTCCCATGGCACCTTATGGATCCTAATGGGTCCCTAAGGCACTCTGTGGGTCCCTGTGGCAACCTGCCCACGAGAGGAACTGCCCCACTAGACCTGCTGTTCACAAACAGGGAAGGTTTGGTGGGAGATGTGGAGGTTGGAGGCTGTCTTGGACAGAGTGATCATGAAATGATAGACTTCGTGATTCATGGTGGAGCCTGGAGGGGGAATAGTAATACTGCTACCTTGGACTTCAGGAGGGCGGACTTTGAATTGTTCAAGGGACTAATAGGGGGAGTCCCCTGGCATTCAGTCTTAGCGAGTAAAGGGGTCCAAGAGAGCTGGTTGCTCTTCAAGAAGGAAGTCTTAAGGGCGCAGGAGCAGGCAGTCCCCCTGAGCTGCAAAGTGAGCCGGCGGGGAAGAAGACCGGCGTGGATGAATAGGGAGCTATTCCTGAGGCTCCGGGAGAAAAAGAGAATCTACCGCCTGTGGAAAGAGGGACAGGCCACTCACAATGAATACAAGGAAGTTGTTAGGATGTGTAGAGGTGAAATCAGAAAGGCAAAAGCCCAGCTTGAATTTAACCTAGCCGCTGGTGTGGAAAGGAATAAGAAACTCTTTTATAAATACATTAACAGTAAGAGGAGGACAAAGGAGAATTTCCACTCTTTGCTGGATGAGGCTGGGAATGTGACCACTGAGGATAAGGAAAAGGCGGAGGTTCTGAATGCCCTCTTTACGTCTGTCTTTAAAAGTCAGACCAGTTATCCTCAGGATACCCCTCTCTCTGACCTGGTAATCTCGGTTGGGGAGCACACTAACCCCCCTGTGATTCTGAAAGAAACAGTCAGAGACCTACTGCTCCAGCTGGACTGTCACAAGTCGATGGGGCCAGATGAGATCCACCCGAGAGTGCTGAGGGAACTGGCGGAGGTGAGAGCCAAGCCGCTTTCCATCATCTGTCAGCGCTCCTTGTTGACTGGTGAGGTCCCAGAAGACTGGAGGCTTGCCAATGTGACTCCCATTTATAAGAAAGGTCGTAAGGAGGATCCGGGGAACTACAGGCCTGTCAGCCTGACCTCGGTGCCAGGGAAGGTGATGGAGCAGACTGTCTTGAGGGAGATCATGCAGCACGTGTGGGATGAGCGGGGGATCAGGCCTAGCCAGCATGGGTTCGTGAAGGGCAGGTCCTGTTTGACCAACCTGATCTCCTTCTACGATCTAGTGACCCATCTGGTGGATGAGGGAAAGGCTGTTGATGTGCTCTACCTAGACTCCAGCAAAGCCTTTGGCACTGTCTCCCACAGCATTCTCCTGCAGAAGCTGGCAGCCCGAGGCTTGGATGGGTGCACTCTTGGCTGGGTAAGGAGCTGGCTGGAGGGCCGGGCACAGAGAGTGGTGGTGAATGGAGTGAAATCCAGCTGGCGACCAGTCGTGAGCGGTGTTCCCCAGGGGTCGGTGCTGGGGCCTGTCCTCTTCAATATCTTTATTGATGACCTCGATGAGGGCATCGAGTGCACCCTCAGTACATTCGCAGATGGCACCAAATGGGCTGGAAGTGTGGATCTGCCTGGGGGTAGCAAGGCCCTACAGAGGGATCTGGACAGGCTGGAGAGCTGGGCTGGAGCCAATGGGATGAGTTTCAACAAGGCCAAATGCCGGGTCCTGCACTTCGGCCACAACAACCCCAGGCGACGCTGCAGGCTTGGGGCGGTGTGGCTGGAGGATGGCGTAAATGGCCCTGGGGGTATGGATGGATGCTGGGCTGAACGGGAGCCCACAGTGTGCCCAGGCGGCCAGGAAGGCCAGCGGCATCCTGGCCTGCATCAGAAACAGTGCTGCCAGCAGGAGCAGAGAGGTGATTGTTCCCCTATATTCAGCACTCGTGAGGCCGCACCTCGAGTGCTGTGTCCAGTTTTGGGCCCCTCACTGCAAGAAAGACATGGAGGCCCTGGAACGTGTTCAAAGGAGGGCAACAAAGCTGGTGAGGGGGCTGGAACACAGGGCTGCTGAGGAGAGGCTGAAGGAGCTGGGAATGTTCAGCCTGGAGAAGAGCAGCTCAGGGGAGACCTCACTGCTCTCTATAACTTCTGAAGGGAGGCTGTGGTGAGCTGGGGGTCAGCCTCTGCTCTCGTGTCAGTAGTGATGGGAGCAGAGGGAATGGTTTCAAGCTGTGGCAGGGGAGATTCAGGCTGGACATGAGGACGTATTACTTTTCCGAAAGGGTGGTCAGGCACTGGAATGGATGCCCAGGGAGGTGGTGGAGTCACCGACCCTGGGGTGTTCAAGGAAAGGCTGGATGTTGTGTTGAGGGACATGGTTTGGTAGGAGCTGTTGGGAATGGGTGAACGGTTGGACTGGGTGATCTTTTAGGTCTTTTCCAACCTTAGTGATTCTATGATTCTATGATTCTGTGGATCCTAATGGTCTGAAAGGCACGCTATGAGTCCCCCTGGCACCCTATGGATCCTAGTGTGTGCCTAAGGCACCCTATGGGTCCTCATGGCACCCCATGGATCCTAATGGGTCCCTAAGGTACCCTATGGATACTAACAGGTCCCTCAGGCACTCTACGGGTCCTTGTGGCACCCTATCGATCCTAACAGGTCCCTAAAGCACACTATGTGACACAATGCCACCCGAAAATTCTAGTGGGTCCCTCAGGCACCCTAGGGGTCCCCATGGCACACTATGGATCCTAATGGGTCCCTGAGGCACCCTGAGGGTCTCAGTGGCACCCTGTGGGTCCTAATGGGTCTCTATGGCACCCTATGGATCCTAATTGGTCCCTAAGGCACCCTGAGGGTCTCCGTGGAACCCTGTGGGTCTTCATGGGTCCCCGTGGCACCCTATGGATCCTAATGGGCCCCTAAGACACCCAATGGCTGCCCATGGCACACTATGGATCCTAATGGGTCCCTAAGGCACCCTATGGGTCCTCATGGCACCCCATGTATCCTAATGGGTCCCCACGGCACCCTATGGATCCTAACGGGTCCCTCAGACACTCTACGGGTCTTTGTGGCACCCTATGGATCCTAAAGGGTCCCTAAGGCACCCTACGGGTTCCCAAGGCACCCAATGGATCCTAATGGGTCCCTTAAGGCACTCTGTGTGTCCCCGTGGAACCCTATGCATCCTAACGGGTCCCTAAGGCACCCTATATGTTTACATGGCACCCTATGGCTCCTAAAGTATCCCTAAGGCACCCTGTGTGTCCTCGTGGCACCCTATGGGTCCCAATGCCAACCTAAAATTCTACTGGGTCTCTCAGGCACCCTACGGGTCCCCCTGGCACCCTACATATCCTAATGAGTCCCTAAGGCATCCTGTGGGTCCCCGTGGCACCCTATATATCCTAAGTGGTTCCTAAGGCAACGTATGAACCCTAATGGGTCCCCATGTCACTCTATGGATCCTAACAGATCCCTAAAGCACCCTATGGTCCCCATGGCACCCTGCAGATCCTAATGGGTCCCTAAGGCACCCTACGGGTCCCCATGGCACCCTATGAATCATAATGGGTCCCTAAGGCACCCTACGGGTCCCCAAGGCACCCAATGGATCCTAATGGGTCCCCACGGCACCCTATGGATCCTAATGGCTCCCTAAGGCACCCTGTGTGTCCCCGTGGAACCCTATGCATCCTAACGGGTCCCTAAGGCATCCTACAGATCCCCCTGGCACCCTATGAATCCTAATGGGTCCCTAAGGCACCTGATGGGTGCCCATGACACCCTATGGATCCCTAAGGCACCGTACGGATCCTAATGGGTCCCCATAGCACCCTAGGGATCCTGATGGATCCCTAAAGCACCCGATAGATCCTAATGTGTTCCCTTGGCACCCTAAGGATCCTAATGGGTCCCCATAGCAAACTATGTATCATAGTTGGTCCCTAAGGCACACTATGGGTACCTATGGCACCCTACGGGTCCCCATGGCACCCTATGGGTCCTAATGGGTCCCCATGGCACCCTATGGGTCCTAATGGGTCCCTAAGGCACCCTGTGGGTCCCCGTGGCACCCTATGTATCATAATGAATCCCTAAGGCACCCTATGAGTCCCCATGGCACCCCACAGATTCTAATGGGTCCCTAACACACCCTATGGGTCCTAATGGGTCCCCATGGCACCCTATGAATCCTAATGTGTCCTTTAGGCGCCCTACGGGTCTTTGTGGCTCCCTATGGATCCTCCTGGGTCCCTAAGGCACCCTGTGACTCCCCAAGGCACCCTACACATCCTGATGGCTCCTTAAGGCACCCTACACGTCCCCATGGCACCCTATGGATCCTAATGTGTCCCCATGGCACCCTATGGGTCCAAATGGATCTCTAAGGCACACTATGGATCCCCATTTCACCTTATGGATCCTAACGGGTCCCTCAGACACTCTATAGGTCCTTGTGGCACCCTATGAATTTTAATGGGTCCTTAAAGCACAGTATAGGTACCCATGGCACCCTACAATTCTAGTGCGTCCCTCAAGCACCCTAGGGATCCCCATGGCACCCTATGGATCCTAAAGGAGACATAAGGCACCCTATGGGTCCCCATGGCACCCTATGGATCCTAGTGGGTTGCTAAGACACCCTGTGTATCTTAATCGACTCCTAAGGCACCCTATGGATCCCCATGGCACCCTATGGATCCTAATGTGTCCCCCAGGCACCTTATTCATCCTAACGAGACCCCATAGCATTCTATAGATCCTAATGGGTCTCTAACGCTCCCTATAGGTCCCTAACGCACCCTAAAATGCTAGTGGGTCCCTCAGGCACCCTAGGGGTCTTCATGGCACCCTAGAGATCCTAATGGATCCCTAAGGCACCCTGAAGGTCTCAGTGGCACCCTGTGGGTCCTAATGGGTCCCCGTGGCACCCTATGGATCCTAATGGGCCCCTAAGACACCCTATGGGTGCCCATGGCACCCTATGGATCCTAATGGGTCCTTAAGGCACCCTATGGGTCCTCATGGCACCCTATGGATCATTATGGGTCCCTAACACATCCCATGAGTTTCCATGGCACCCTACGGATCCTATTGGGCCCCTAAGACACCCTATGTATATTAGTGGACCCCTAAGGCACCCGATGGATGCACATGGCACCCTATGGATCCTACTAGGTCCCTAAGGCACCCTATGGAACCCCAAGGCACCCAATGGATCCTAATGAGTCCCCCTGGCACCCTATGGAACCTAACGGGTCCCCCTGGCACCCTATGGATCCAAACGGGTCCCCAAGGCACCCTACGGGTTCCCATGGCACCTTATGGATCCTAATGGGTCCCTATGGCACCCTATAGATCTTAATGGGTCCCTCAGGCACTCTACAGGTTCTCGTGGCACCCCATGGATCCTAATGGGACCCTATGGCATCCTAGGGGTTCCCATGGCACCCTATGAATCCTAATGGGTCCCTAAGGCACTCTGTGGGTCCCTGTGGCAACCTGCCCACGAGAGGAACTGCCCCACTAGACCTGCTGTTCACAAACAGGGAAGGTTTGGTGGGAGATGTGGAGGTTGGAGGCTGTCTTGGACAGAGTGATCATGAAATGATAGACTTCGTGATTCATGGTGGAGCCTGGAGGGGGAATAGTAATACTGCTACCTTGGACTTCAGGAGGGCGGACTTTGAATTGTTCAAGGGACTAATAGGGGGAGTCCCCTGGCATTCAGTCTTAGCGAGTAAAGGGGTCCAAGAGAGCTGGTTGCTCTTCAAGAAGGAAGTCTTAAGGGCGCAGGAGCAGGCAGTCCCCCTGAGCTGCAAAGTGAGCCGGCGGGGAAGAAGACCGGCGTGGATGAAGAGGGAGCTATTCCTGAGGCTCCGGGAGAAAAAGAGAATCTACCGCCTGTGGAAAGAGGGACAGGCCACTCACAATAAATACAAGGAAGTTGTTAGGATGTGTAGAGGTGAAATCAGAAAGGCAGAAGCCCCGCTTGAATTTAACCTAGCCGCTGGTGTGGAAAGGAATAAGAAACTCTTTTATAAATACATTAACAGTGAGTGGAGGACAAAGGAGAATTTCCACTCTTTGCTGGATGAGGCTGGGAATGTGACCACTGAGGATAAGGAAAAGGCGGAGGTTCTGAATGCCTTCTTTACGTCTGTCTTTAAAAGTCAGACCAGTTATCCTCAGGATACCCCTCTCTCTGACCTGGTAATCTCGGTTGGGGAGCACACTAACCCCCCTGTGATTCTGAAAGAAACAGTCAGAGACCTACTGCTCCAGCTGGACTGTCACAAGTCGATGGGGCCAGATGAGATCCACCCGAGAGTGCTGAGGGAACTGGCGGAGGTGAGAGCCAAGCCGCTTTCCATCATCTGTCAGCGCTCCTTGTTGACTGGTGAGGTCCCAGAAGACTGGAGGCTTGCCAATGTGACTCCCATTTATAAGAAAGGTCGTAAGGAGGATCCGGGGAACTACAGGCCTGTCAGCCTGACCTCGGTGCCAGGGAAGGTGATGGAGCAGACTGTCTTGAGGGAGATCATGCAGCACGTGTGGGATGAGCGGGGGATCAGGCCTAGCCAGCATGGGTTCGTGAAGGGCAGGTCCTGTTTGACCAACCTGATCTCCTTCTATGATCTAGTGACCCATCTGGTGGATGAGGGAAAGGCTGTTGATGTGCTCTACCTAGACTCCAGCAAAGCCTTTGGCACTGTCTCCCACAGCATTCTCCTGCAGAAGCTGGCAGCCCGAGGCTTGGATGGGTGCACTCTTGGCTGGGTAAGGAGCTGGCTGGAGGGCCGGGCACAGAGAGTGGTGGTGAATGGAGTGAAATCCAGCTGGCGACCAGTCGTGAGCGGTGTTCCCCAGGGGTCGGTGCTGGGGCCTGTCCTCTTCAATATCTTTATTGATGACCTCGATGAGGGCATCGAGTGCACCCTCAGTACATTCGCAGATGGCACCAAATGGGCTGGAAGTGTGGATCTGCCTGGGGGTAGCAAGGCCCTACAGAGGGATCTGGACAGGCTGGAGAGCTGGGCTGGAGCCAATGGGATGAGTTTCAACAAGGCCAAATGCCGGGTCCTGCACTTCGGCCACAACAACCCCAGGCGACGCTGCAGGCTTGGGGCGGTGTGGCTGGAGGATGGCGTAAATGGCCCTGGGGGTATGGATGGATGCTGGGCTGAACGGGAGCCCACAGTGTGCCCAGGCAGCCAGGAAGGCCAGCGGCATCCTGGCCTGCATCAGAAACAGTGCTGCCAGCAGGAGCAGAGAGGTGATTGTTCCCCTATATTCAGCACTCGTGAGGCCGCACCTCGAGTGCTGTGTCCAGTTTTGGGCCCCTCACTGCAAGAAAGACATGGAGGCCCTGGAACGTGTTCAAAGGAGGGCAACAAAGCTGGTGAGGGGGCTGGAACACAGGGCTGCTGAGGAGAGGCTGAAGGAGCTGGGAATGTTCAGCCTGGAGAAGAGCAGCTCAGGGGAGACCTCACTGCTCTCTATAACTTCTGAAGGGAGGCTGTGGTGAGCTGGGGGTCGGCCTCTGCTCTCGTGTCAGTAGTGATGGGAGCAGAGGGAATGGTTTCAAGCTGCGGCAGGGGAGATTCAGGCTGGACATGAGGACGTATTACTTTTCCGAAAGGGTGGTCAGGCACTGGAATGGATGCCCAGGGAGGTGGTGGAGTCACCGACCCTGGGGTGTTCAAGGAAAGGCTGGATGTTGTGTTGAGGGACATGGTTTGGTAGGAGCTGTTGGGAATGGGTGAACGGTTGGACTGGGTGATCTTTTAGGTCTCTTCCAACCTTAGTGATTCTATGATTCTATGATTCTATGATTCTGTGGATCCTAATGGTCTGAAAGGCACGCTATGAGTCCCCCTGGCACCCTATGGATCCTAGTGTGTGCCTAAGGCACCCTATGGGTCCTCATGGCACCCCATGGATCCTAATGGGTCCCTAAGGTACCCTATGGATACTAACAGGTCCCTCAGGCACTCTACGGGTCCTTGTGGCACCCTATCGATCCTAACAGGTCCCTAAAGCACACTATGTGACACAATGCCACCCGAAAATTCTAGTGGGTCCCTCAGGCACCCTAGGGGTCCCCATGGCACACTATGGATCCTAATGGGTCCCTGAGGCACCCTGAGGGTCTCAGTGGCACCCTGTGGGTCCTAATGGGTCTCTATGGCACCCTATGGATCCTAATTGGTCCCTAAGGCACCCTGAGGGTCTCCGTGGAACCCTGTGGGTCTTCATGGGTCCCCGTGGCACCCTATGGATCCTAATGGGTCCCTAAGAAACCCAATGGCTGCCCATGGCACACTATGGATCCTAATGGGTCCCTAAGGCACCCTATGGGTCCTCATGGCACCCCATGTATCCTAATGGGTCCCTAAGGCACCCTACTAATCCTAATGAGTCCTTAAGGCACACTGTGGGTTCCGGTGGCACCCTATTGATCCTAATGGGTTCCTAAGGCACCCTATGGATTCTAATGGGTCCCCATAGCACCCTGTGGGTCCCCGTGGAACCCTATGTTCCCCTGGCACCCTATGGATCCTAATGGCTCCCTATGGCACTCTATGGGTCCCCATTGTACCCTATGGATCCTAATGGCTCCCTAAGGCACCCTAACGGTCCCCATGTCACCCTAAGGATCCCAATGGTCCTAATACCGAGCAGAGGGGGACGCTCACCTCCATGCCCCATTTCCAACGCAGGCCAGGATGCCGTTGGCCCTTTGGCCACCTGGGCACGCCGTCGGCTCCTGTTGAGCCGAGCACCAACCAGCACCGCCAGGTCCTTCTCCTCTCCACACTCCTCCAGCCGCTCGTCCCCAGCTCTCTGACTGTCCTCCCCGGAATCGCTGGGGGCAAATTCGGAGCAGCGTCCCAGACTGCCAGATCGGGGCATCAAAGCCCAGAGGACGACTGGCCTGGCTGTGAAAGGCAGATGGAAAGAAGGCATTGAGGAGCTCAGCCCTCTCCTTGTCCTCAGCGACCGCATTCCCTGCTGCATCCAGGAGAGGATGAGAATTATCTCTGGGTCTTCTTTTGCCATTGATACATTGAGAAAAGGATTTTGGATTGTCTTTTCCTGCAGTGGCCAACCTGAGCTCAAGCTGGGCTTTCGCCTTCCTAACTTCCTCCCTGCACACCTCCCTGCTCCCCTCCCTCCATCCCCCAGCCCCCCTTTCCGCTCATGGAAGCCTCATTCTCCTTTCCTCCACCCCCCACAACCCCCACACCCCCTTTACACCCCACAGAAGCTCCCCACAACTCCCCATTTTCCCCTCCCACCCCTTCCTCCATCACCAGACCCACTTTCCACCCCACACCCCTCCCCACTGCTTCCACACCACCCCCCTTTCCAGCCCACAGAAGCCCTACTGACCCCTTGCTCCCCCCCCCAACCCTCCTTATCCCCCCTCGCAATCATGCAGAAGGATCTGCAGGAGAAGTCCTAGAGAGGTTGGTGGGCCTCCAGGGGGTTCAGGACTCAACCAGAAGAGTCTGGAGCCGTCCCAGGAGGGTCTGGTAGGGTCCAGGCAGTCCTCATGTGGGTCTCAGCGGTGGCGGAGTCATCCAGAAGGGTCCCAGAGGTGTCCTGGGGTGTCCAGGGGGGGCTCGTGTGAGTCTGGGGGGTCCGGCCAGCTTACAGCATCTGCTGTAAGAGGATCACAGCACTTCCATCAGTGGGTTGGACTCTCACCCACAAGACACACAAGACACAGAGGAGAGGAAGAGAGGCCAGAGCAAACGGTGTTACTGAGAAGAGAAATAAAAGGAAGAGGAATCATTCCTGAGTTCTGCTGAAGTCAAATTCTTCTTAAGGCAGATTTCTTGTTGCAGCTCGACAGTTCAGGGACATTCAGGAACATTTTCAGGACGTTTCTGTACGGTCTGCTTCCTCCCAGCTGCTCTGAGATACCCAACAGGCGTCAAGGGGGGATCAGTCCTTAAAGGCACTCGGAAAATCCCACTGTTGGTGTCCACATGGACGAGCTGACCTTCGTGAAGCAGCAGAGAGACTTGCGATGGTCAGGAAGGAGGCCTTCGTGCCTCCTGACAGCAAACCTCTGCTGCCAAAGCTCCCTGTGGCCAAGCACGCCGTGCCATAAGGCACCCAGCTCTCTCACCTGGCTGGGTCTGTAAAGCACAGCATCGTAGAACGGTTTGGGTTGGAGGGGACCCCCGAGATCATCGAGTTCCATTCCCGCAGAGGGGGCTCTCTGCTTTCCACGCTGGAGCAGCAGCCCGTTGTGCTGAGCTTTCTGAAGCCCCTTCCAGTCTCAGCAGGGAATAAAGCAGCCCGGACGGAATGGATGCACTGGGGCTCTCTGAGGACACGAGGAGACTCGGGAGCACGGCAGATGGGTCAGATACGACACCATCCTCAAGGCAGCAGCCGGCTTCCAGCAGGAACACACACAGCATCCGTGCCACCAGGTTCCTTTGGGAGTTTAACGGAGAAGAAGGCGTCCGGAACAACGCAGCAAGTCCTCGGCCAGAACTGAATACGAAAGGAAGCCTTGCAAACCTTCACCGCCCTCCTGAGTTCTGCACGCCATACCTGGTGCTGGCAGCCATCGTCCCAAGGATCCCCTCTCAGAATTCCCACTCGGCTCCCACTTCCAGCCATCGATCAAACCCCAGAAGGCCACAAAAGGAGAAAGCAGCTGGCAGAAGGCACGGCCTGCGAGGACAGAAGGAACTGAGCTGCTCACCGCTTCCCTTCAGCGCTGAAACTTGGGCCCCCCGGATTGCTGCCTGAGGCCACAAGAGAAGGATTCCGCACAGACAGCCTGGCACCGATGCACACACACAGCTGAAAGGAAACCACCCAACATCACAGGACAGTTGCTCTGCATCCACAGCCTCTCTGGGCAGCTGTTCCAGCCCCTCTCCATCTCTCGGTGCAGAACTTCCCCCTGACATCCAACCTCCATCTCCCCTCCCTCCACTCCAAACCATTTCCCCTCGTCCTGCTGCCATCTCCCCTTCCCCAGACTTCCCTCCCCTCCTGTCTGCAGGCTCCCTTGAGCTGCTGCAGGCGGCAGGGAGCTCACCCCGCAGCCTTCTTTCCTCCAGGCTGAACAAGCCCAGCTCCCTCAGCCTGCCTTTGCAGCCCCCCGACCAGCTGCAAAGCCCCGCACCGCTCACCTGCTTCCAACCCCCTGCTGCGTGCAGGTCGCCAACCAGCAGCCCAGGCTGCCCAGAGCCACATCCAGCCTGGCCTCCACCGCCTGCAGGGCTGCGGCACCCACAGCCTCCTTGGGCAGCCTGTGCCAGTGCCTCACCGCCCTCGGGGGGAAAAACTTCCTCCTCCCCCCCATCTGACCTCAACCTCCCCTGGCTCAGTTTAAGCCGTTCCCCTTGTCCTGTCACCACCAGCCCTCCCTTCTCCCCCCTCCCTCCCCCCACCTCTCTGCACCCCTTCCCTCCCTCCCTCCCCGCCCCTCCCCCACCTTCCCCTCGCCGCATCTCCCTGCGGAGGCTCTCCGTTCGCCCCCCGGGGGCTTCGTGCGGCCGCGTTGCCGTGGCGACGGCGCGCCTCCCTCGTTGCGGCGCGGGAAGCCGCCCCCGCGGCGACGGCGCTTGCGCGGCGGCGTCTCCATAGCGACGGCGCCGTCCCCGCCGAGTGACGTCATCGCGTCGCGACGCCAGGAGGCGGTGGCGCGGGAGAGGAGCGGGGCCCTGTGGCGCGGCCCCGGGATTCGGAGCGCCGGCTCGGGGCGGGTTGACTTGGCGTTCGTGCGAGGAGCGAAGCGTCGCGAAGGACGGCGAACCTGCAGCACTGAGCCGGTGAGGAGCCGGGGGAGAAAGAGAGCAGCGTCGGCAAGAGGGGAAAACAGGGAGCGCGGTTCTCTCTGCGCTCTGCTGCTTGCAGGGACCCCACAGGGGCACACAGAGACGCCACAGGCACCTCATAGAGACACACACAGGCACATAGGGACCCCATAGGGACACGCAGGGACCCCATAGGGACCCCACAGGGACCAAGAGGGACACATAGGGACCCGATAGGGACACAGAGGGACACAGAGAGACCCCACAGAGACCCAAAAGGGTCACAGAGCGACTCCATAGGGACCCCATAGGGACACAAAGGGGCACATAGGGACCCCACTGGGACTCAGAGAGACCCATTGGAGACTCCATAGAGGCCCCATAGGGACACGCAGGGACCCCATAGAGACCCATTAGGGACCCCAGAGGGACACGTATGGACACACAGAGGCCACATAGAGACAGAGGGAGACCCCATAGGGACCCCATGGGGACAGAAAGAGACCCCGCAAGACCCCATAGAGACACGTAGGGGCCTCATAGGGACCACAGGGACACAGAGAAACCCATTGGAGACGCCATGGAGGCCCCATAGGAACACAGACGGCAGAGAGACCCCATAGGGACCCCACATGGACACATAGGGACACCATTGTTGTCAGCAACTGTGAGACTGCGAGAACCCCCCGCGGGGTGTGACGCGTTAGGCCCTCTCCCTGCTCTATGATAGATGGGTGGTTCGTGCCCTTAGGGGCATAAACGAAGCACTTAGTCTATATAAGCTAGTGTATACGTGTAATAAACGCCATTTGCTGCTCATCACATTGGTGTCACCTCAGTAGTTGGCCCAGCTACGGTCTCCCAGGGAAGCGGAACGGGCGTTTACTGCAACAAGTGTTGACCCCGACCGCCGTGATACCTGGGGGTGAGTCAGCTGTTCTGTAGGATCCCACTGCAGAGCCGTAAATTCAAATCCGCGGAGTGGTGGAAGCCCAGGGACGGGGAGGAGTGCGCATTACTCCTTGTCAGGCAGGAGGCTCGGGAAAAGGAGCCAGGATCCCTCTGGCACTAGGGGAAACGGCAGGAGAAGGCCAGACATATGTTCGGCCAGAGGCGTTATGGAAGCCGTCATAAATGTGATTCTTCATGCATGCAAAATTTATTGCGGGAAAAATGTTCCTTCTAAGAAGGAGGTTTCAGCGACACTCTCGTTGCTGGAGAAGGAGGGGCTATTATCATCCCCTTCTGACTTACATGATCCTGATAATTGGGATTCATTTACTGCTGTGCTCTCACAGAGGGCAATGTCCACTCAAAAAGTTGCGGAGTTTAAAGTGTGGGGATTAATTTTGACAGCTCTTAGGAAAGCGAAAGAGGAGAAGATTGCAGGTGACCGTGCTAGGGATCTGCTGGGGTTAGGGCCAGGGGGGGGTCTTGTCTCCCCTACAGGTTCGCTGGAGGGCAAGATGGCGCTGACTCCTTCGGCCCCACCAGAAACAACGACCCTGGGGATAAAGAAGAACGAAGCGGAGCAGGAACAATCACACCATAAAGAGGAGGACCCACCTCCTTACCCGGCTTGCAGCTTATATCCTTCACTTAAGCCCTTCAAAGATAAAGGGGGAGGGGGGCCTGCGGAGGAATGCGGTATAACTTCTGGCACAGTTGATAAGAGGGTCCTTGGAGAGGGAGAGATGTCTGGAGGAGTTGTGGTGCGACCTGTGGAATGCGGCAGCGGGGGCGGGACTCACCTACTGCCCGATTCCGCTTGCTACGGCGGCCACCCCCCGAGGGGCGTGGATTGTCCCGCGCCGCTTTGCTGTGGGGGGGGGCGTTCCGACGGGGATGGCCCCGGGGTCCGCTCAGGAGGGGCGTGGTCCCATATCGACAGCTCCATGGGGCCCGCCTACCCTCACTGATTGGGCTCGTGTGAGAGAAGACATACGGGCTGCAGATCCGGCAGGTACCGCGCTTACTCTCCCGGTGGTGGTAAAACCAGAGGGTGCAGCTTGGACTCCTTTGGATTCCAAAGCGATTACTCGCCTCTCGGATTTAGTTAAAAGCAAAGGTCTGCATTCCCCTGTTACCATGGCAGCGGTGGAAGCTCTCATGGCTTCTAGTCTCTTGCCACACGATGTGGTGAACCTTATGCATGTTATTCTTGAGCCTGTACAATACACCCTGTGGTATGATGAATGGAATAGACTACTTCAAGCTGTGGTGGCTGCTGCCACCCGTGACCCCCACCATCCAGCCAACGGCCAGCGCAGAGGCGATAGAACTAATCTTGCACGTCTTCAGGGCCTGGCAGATGGAATGGTGGGATCCCCGGAGGGCAAAGCAACATTGCTTAGAGCAGGAGAGCTGGCAGCCGTTACAACTGCGGCCCTTCAAGCCCTGCGAGAATTGGCTAAGGTTGCGGAACCTGTGCTTCCGTGGGCAGACATCAAGCAGGGCCCCTCTGAGTCATTTTCTGACTTTGCGAATCCGTGCAGTGGAGGGATCTGATCTCCCACGGGAGGTCCAATCCCCAGTCATAATGGATTGTCTTAAGCAGAAATCGTTGCCAGACATCCAGCAAATCATCAGAGCAGCGCCGGGAACTCTAACTACCCCAGGGGAGCTTATTAAGTATGTGTTAGATCATCAGAGGGCCACACCATTAACTTATGAGGGACTAGCAGCCGCCATGCAGGGAATGGCCGCTTCGGTTAGTTCTGCGGTTAAGACCACGGTGATGTCAGCTACTCGGGTCGGGGAAGAAAGGGATAAAGGCCCGTGCTTTAAGTGTAGGCATTAGAATGGGTTCCCTTCATGGACAGGTGGCCAGATTGAGGCCTGGAGAACAAGCAATTCCATACAGCGGGTTTGTGAGAGCAATGCTCTCAAGGCTTGAGACATCTGCCTTGATATTGAACAGACGTTTGTTATTTTTGAAGTACGTTCCAACAGGTACCTGAGACAATGTTGGTATATATTGGGCATAGGTAGTGCCACTAGAGCTATCAGCAATCACTCTAATCAGTAATCTCTAATCTCTTTGTCTATAACTTCACCAGTATCGTAGGCTTTAATTGTTAAGTGTCGGTAACATCACATCAGTTCTTGCAGGCTACCTACACGGTGATTCAAGACCTATCACCTACTCCAAGTGGAATGAATTTCGCTTTGGTAAGGAAGCTTCTGCAACATGAGGGTTTGTACCAACTGCTAAAACGCGTCAGAGATAATGGACAGAAAACCTTGATCACTGTTCACCACGACACAAGAGAGAGACATCACATCTGAGAGCAAAGAAGGACGGAGAACACCACTGACGGGAAGTGCTTCTGAGATGGTCCATCAAAGCGACGGGAATGTTTAACTCTGCTTAACTCTATTCTATATTCGGTTATAGTTGCACTAAGTCTAATATTAACACGCTTCATACTTATGGGTATATTACATATATAAGTATGGTTGAAGACATTAGGATAATTAAGTTAGGAGGTTGTCATTAGGTTAATAGGTTATAGAGTTATTAGGGTAGGATTATTTTGCGAATCGGGATGTAACGGGGCAAAGCTTAACCGAGAGGACAATGGCATGTATAGGCGCAGTGCGGGGATTTTGGGGTGTACGGGTTAGGGTCCTCTTGAGTTGTAGTAGACTTTCTTGAGCATGGAGAGGGGGGAGATGTTGTCAGCAACTGCGAGGCTGCGAGACCCCCCCGCGGGGTGTGACGCGTTAGGCCCTCTCCCTGCTCTATGATAGATGGGTGGTTCGTGCCCTTAGGGGCATAAACGAAGCACTTAGGCTATATAAGCTAGTGAATACGTGTAATAAACGCCATTTGCTGCTCATCACAGTGGTGTCACCTCAGTAACTGGCCAAGCTGCAGTCTCCCCGGGGAGCAGAACGGGCGCATACTGCAACACATGGGGACCCGTAGGGGGCGTTCGCAACCCATTAGGATACATAGGGTGCCATGGGGACCCATAGGGTGCCTTAAGGAGCCACTAGCATACCATAGGTTGCCATGGAGACCCATTAGGATCCATAGGGTGCCACGGGGACTCTAGGGTGCCTTAGGTACCCAATAGTATCCATTGGATGCCTTAGGGACCCACTATGATCCACAGGGTGCCATAAGGTCCCATAAGGATCCTCAGGGTGCCTTAGGAGCATTAGGACCCATCAGGCGCCTTAGGACCTCTAGGGTGCCTTAGGGAATTGTTTGGATTTATAGGGTGCCACAAGGAAATGTAGGGTGCCTTAGGGAACCACTAGGATCCATAGGGTGTAATGGGGACCCTTAGGGTGCTTTAGGGTCCCATTAGGATCCATAGGGTGCCATGGGGACCTGTAGGGTGCCTTAGGGAGCCATTAGGATCCATGGGGTGCCAAGGGAACCTATTAGGATCCTTAGGGTGCATCGGAACCCATAGAATGCCTTGGGGACCTATTAGCATCCGTAGGCTGCCATGGGGACCCGAAGGGGGCGTTCGCAACCCATTAGGATCCGTAGGATGCCATGGGGACACATAGGGTGCCTTAGGCAGCCACTAGCATACCATAGGGTGCCATGGAGGCCCATTAGGATCCATAGGGTGCCTTAGGGATCCGTAGGATGCCTTAGGGACCCATTAGGATCCATAGGGTGCCACGGGGACTCGTAGGGTGCCTCAGGGACCCCTTAGGATTCATAGGGTGCCATAGGAACACACAGGGTGCTTTAGGGACCCATTAGGTTCCATAGGGTGCCATGGGGACCCTTTAGGATCCATAGGGTGCCTTAGGGACCCACTGGGACCCACAGGGTGCCCTAGGGACCATTAGGATCCCTAGGGTGCTGCAGGACCCCTAGGGTGCCTTAGGGACCTGTTAGGATTTATAGGGTGCAACAGAGACCCACAGAGTGCCTTAGGGACCCATTAGGATGCCTAGGGTGTCATGGGGACCCTTAGGGTGCTTTAGGGACCCATTAAGATCCATAGGGTGCCATGGGGACCCATAGGGATCCATAGGGTGCCATGGGGACACATTCGGTGCCTTAGGGACCTATTGCGATTCATAGGGTACCTTAGGGACACATTAGGATCCATAGGGTGCCTTAGGGACACATTGGGATCCTCAGGGTGCCTCATGAGCCATTAGGATTCGTAGGGTGCTATGCGGACCGTAGGATGCCTTAGGGACCCATTAGGACCCATAGGGTGTCTTAGAAACCCATTAGGTTCCATAGGGTGCTATGGGGACAGTAGTGTGCCTCAGGGACCCATTAGGACCCATAGGGTGCCTAAGGGACCCATTAGGATTCATAGGGTAATATGGTGAACCATTAGGATTCATACCGTTCCAGGGGAACCGGTTAGGATCAATATGGTACCATGGTGACCCATAGGGTGTCTTAGGGACCCACTAGGATTCATAGGGTGCCATGGGGATCCATTAGAATCCATGGGGTGCCATGGGGACTTCTAGGGTGCCTTAGGGAACTATTACGATCCATAGGGTGCCATAGGGACCCATTCGGATCCATAGGGTGCCATGGGGTCTCACTAGGATCCATGGGGTGCCATAGGTTCCCGTTAGGATCCTCCGGGTGCCTTATGGACCATTAGAATCCGTAGGGTGCTATGGGGACCGTAGGGTGACTTAGAGACCTATTAGGACCCTTAGGGTGCCATGGGGACCCATAGGGATCCATAGGGTGTCTTAGGGACCCTTTAGCATCCATAGGGTGCCAGGGGAACCTGTTAGAACCCATAGGGTGCCACAGGGACCCATTGGGTGTTTTGGAGAACCATTAGGATCCATCGGGTGCCAGGGAAAGCCATAGGGTGCTTTAGAGACCCTTTGGGATCCTCAGGGTGACATGGTGACCTGTAGGGTGCTTTAGGGACCCATTAGGATCCTTAGGGTACCAGGGGGACCCATTAGGATCCATAGAGTGCTATGGGGACCTGTAGGGTGCCTTAGGGATGCATTAGGATTTATAGGGTGCCATGCGGACCTACAAGGCTCCCTAGTCCACCCTTGGGTGCCATAAGTATCCATAGGGTGCCATGGGGACCCGTAGAGGCCACACCTCGAATGCTGTATTCAGTTTTGGGCCCCTCACTGCAGGACAGATGTTGAGGCCCCAGTGTGCAGAGAAGGGCAACGAAAGTGGTGAGGGGTCTGGAGCACAGGGCTGCTGAGGATGCCGATGGCATGGCGAGCAGAGGAACGAAGGGAGAGCAGGCAGAGGGGGGCCGGCACTCCCAGCCGGGCCGGGCAGCAGCTGCCGCCGCCAGCATCACAATGGGCAGCGGCCAGCACCGGCCGCGCCGTCATGGCGTCGCCGCGACAACGTTTGTGACACGGGCGCCCAGGGGAGTATAAAGGCGGAGCGCGGCGGCGGGTCCCGCATCCTGGAGGAGCATCTGTCCGAGAGCAGACGCGTCTGCAGGAGGAGCTCCAGCATGGCTGGCGCGAACGAGGAGAGAGCCGCCGGCACGAGGCGGAACAGGAGGAGCGAGGCCGGCCCCGCAGCGGGGCGCGCCTCCAGACCCATGGACACGAACAGCAAAGGTGTGCAGGGCCGCGGCCAGCTTGGAGCGGGGCTGCGGCCGCCCTTGGTGCAGAGACGGCACATCGCTCTGCCGCCTCGCTCCCGCCTGGCAGCCGGAGGGGCGCCGGGCAGCGGCGGATCGGAGCGTGACCTGCTTTTCCTCTGTCCTGCAGTGCGAGTCGCCGTCTGGGACGCGGTGGCCGCCTACGTCCGGGAGCAGCTCGTGGCACACAAGGTGCGTCGGCCGGCGGTTCCTCCTCTCCCCGTCCGGCCTGGGCTTCCTCTGAGGCTTCCCCTGCATACGCAGCGGGAGACTCCCCCCGCACTTCTCTCCTGGGCGTCCCACGGGCTCCCTGCAGACGCACGATCCCTCGTGCCGGGCGCTGTCGGATCTCGGGGCCGATGCCACTCTCTGGAAGCCTCTGGATCCCGCGAGGCCGCTTCCACCCCGCCTGCTGTGCCGCATCTGGGAGGGCGAGGGGCAGGAGAGCGCCGTGCGGCACTTCCCAAAGCCGTTCCCACGCCCCGGCTCGTGCCTCTGAGCGGCGGCAGAGGCTCCTGAGCTCTGTCCCTGCGTCGGAGCCCCTGCGCCTCTTCCCCCTGGCCGGCCCGTAACCCTTCTGCCCTGCTTTTCTCTTCCGCCCACAGGGGGTCTGGATTCTCACCTTCGGCTCCTTTGACACCGTCTCCAAAGACGTCTGGACCGAGGACGGGACCGTGACTCTGCGGTGGCCCGTGTTCCACCTGGCCGCCAACCTCATGGCCACGCACCACCTCAAGGCCCGCAGGGAGCCCCTGCCAGGTAGGAGGGGGGATTCCGCTGCTTCCGGCTGCGTGGACGGGGCTGACGGCCACCACCTCTGTGCCCACCAGCAAAGCTCCCCCTCTGAGGAGCCTGTCCAAACGCGGGGCCGTTCCGGCTGGGGTCCACCAGCAGCTCTTCTAGGGAAGCGCCTGTGGGAAACCAACCCTGCCGTCAATTCTGTCCCTCACATCTTTCAGTGCACAGGAAGTTGGAGCCGCTGAGATACAGCAGAGTGGCCGCAGGCGCCGCCGTGAGCTGGGAGAGCGTGAAGACCGGCATCCAGAGCACCGTGTCCCTGCTCTCCGGCTGCCTGCGGGACGGGCAGAACGTGGCCGTCGTGCTGAAGGACATCGGCGTGCTGCTCATAGACGGGCTGACGTTCCACATGAGATTCTACTACAGCTTCCTGGAGCAGCTGTCTGGGAAAGAGGAGCTCAGCAGAGCTGCTCTCAAGGTGAGCCGCCGTTTCTGCGCGGCCCAGGCGGAGCCGCGACCTCGCGGTGCCCGCATGCGGCCCACCAGGAGCTGCCGGCCGCTCGGGCCGTGCGAGTGCCGAGCTGCTGCCGGCTCTCCCTGCCTCGGGCTCCCCGCGTCCCCGGCGCCTCAGCCGTGACCAGGACGTCCCACCTCCTCCCTGTTTCTCCCCCACAGGCCCCCTGGCTGCTGAACGCGGTGGTGTCCCCGGCGGCACCGGTGGCCTCCCTGGCGCTCTCCGGCTGCCTCATCGTCTTTCCCATGTGAGTGCGTTGGTGGCGGTGGCTGCTGCCTGGTGCGGCCGCTCGGCTCTCGTTGCGCAGCACTTGTTCCTCGTGTCCGTGCCCGTCCTGCCCGTGAGCGTGTGTCGTGGGATCGCAGACTGAGCTGGGCTGGACGGAACCCCAAAAGGCACTTTGCCCACCCCCCTGTGGGGAACAGGGACCCCAGAGGAGGTTGCTCTGAGCCTGGTCCAGCAGGCCTCGACTGCCCGTCTGGGCGTCCACCAGCTCTCTGGGCAAGATGCTGCGGTGCCTCGCCGCCCTTCTGTCCAGCGCTCCTTCCTTACGTCCGACCCAAACCTTCCCTCCTGCCCTTGGAAGCTATTTCCCCTGCCCCCGTCCCGACGGACCCTGCTCGTGGCTTTAGAAAGCAGCGTGCTGCACGCAGCGTGACAACATGCCTGGGAGCAGACGGCCAGAGAGCAGCAAGGAGCGCTGGAGCGCTGCGTCACACCGCTCCGTCTTCTCCTCTCGCGCAGGTGTCACATGGAGTTGGTGCCCAAAGCACCGCCCACAACACGCCGCAAGGCCTCAGCGAGCCTCTCTGGTCGGGAGAAAACAAAGCAAGACGACGCTTTGCCACCTCTCCCACCTCGCGACCAGGGCAAGACAGGTAAAGCAGCCACCGGCTCCTTCCCGCGGCACGGGCAGCCAAGCGGAGCTGGGAAATGCCCCGCTGACCATCAGCCCAGGGCTCTGATGGCGGCACAGCTTCCCGCCAGCTCAGCACGGCCCCGAAGCCATCGGCCCCCGGCCCCTTCCCATCAGTGACTGCCGGCCTCTCCCAAACGAAGGCGCTGGCTGTGCCGTGCCCCCTGCCCCAGCTTGGCCCGGGCGGATCTCAGGCCCTGCCCTCCCCCGACGGAAGGATCCGGCCCCCAAAAGTCACCCCGCCACCTCGTCGTCGCCCCCCGGCTCCTCTTTCCCAAAGCCGACGCCTCCCCTTCCCCATTGCAGTGAGATTTGCTGCCCGGCCGACCTTCATCAAGCGGCTGAGCTCGGACAGCATGGATGGAGAACGGCTCCGGCGGATCAGGAGCTTGCTGCTGAAGAAGAGCTCCAAGGCCAGGTGAGGCTGGAGGCTCCGGGCTGCCGTGTGCACAGGGGCGACCCGACGAGAGCCCATTCCCCAGCCCCAAAGGGTCCCTGTTGGTGGGGATGAGGACCGGGACCCCCCGGCTCACAGGGCCGCCCCTCTGCGCGTCTCGGGAGCCGCAGGGCAGCCGGCGAGCAGCCTGTGGGCAGGGCTATGTTGCGGCCCAGGCTCCCGGCTCAGGCTGGCGGCGTGCGGCCCAAAGCCATCGACCACTCACGCGGCCCCCTCCCGCTCTGTCCTTCCAGTCTGCTGCCACCGATCCGGCCGCTGCCCGAAGCCCAGGAGCAGCCGGTGAGCTGCCAGCTGCAGGGGGAGGCAGAAACGTGGAGCCAGGAAGAGCTGCGCCGAGCACCGGGAGGCAAACACGTGAGATTCCCCGAGGAACTGGAAGCAGGAAAAGCCCATCGTGCGGGTGCGGCGCGAATCCTGCCGGTGGCCAAGCACTCGCCCTCTCAGATCACCTTGAGGACAGCAGCGTTCCAAGGAGGTTCCCGAAGATCTGCCTCCAGGGCTGCGTTCACAGAGCCGCACGGCAGAGCATCCAGGCTCCCGCTGACGTGTGACTCGGTGTGGCTCCTCAGGCAGAGGGTGATGAAGAAGAGGGCGGCGGCGCAGGAAGCGCTGGAGCGGACAGCAGCATCAGCGCCTCGTGCGGAGCCCAGGCTGCCCGAGGAGCCTCCCGTCCGCCGCTCTGGATCGCTGCCGCCCATACGGGAAGAAACGGAGGCTCCCGAGAGTCAGGCTGCGCAGAGCGAGGCCCCCCCCCACAGGAGGTGCCCCACGCTGGCCATGCTGATGCGGGCATGGTGCGCCCAGTGCAGAGGCCGCAGAACAGAGGCGTGAATCCCAGCCGCAGCGCATCTCCGACGCAAGCGGGCTGCCCAGGGCCCCGTCCGACCCGGCCTCCAGGGACGGGGCACCCGCAGCCTCTCTGGGCGTTCGGTTCCCGCAGCTCTGCGCACAGCGATCCGACCCGACATCCCATCTTCCACTCGGCACCATTTCCCTTGGCTGACCATCAGCCACGCCATCAGAGCCGACTTCCCCCCCGTCCGCAGGCTCCCTTTCGGGATGGAAGGCTGCGACACCGTCACCCTGCAGCCTTCCCTTCTGCAGACCAACCGAGGAGACCTGGAGCAAAATGTCGAGGGGCAGAACCATCAATAAACATCCTTTCAACATCCCCACACTGCCTGCGATGGCGTCACTGCGTCTGTTTGCGCCGGTGGAGGGAGAAAGCATTGCGGGAGGGCATCAGAGCGTCCATCAGAGCCTGTGGGCAGACATGGGACCCCACAGAGACCCCCTAGGGACAAAGAGGGAGACATAGAGACCCAACAGGGACACAGAGAGACCCCACAGGGACAGCATAGGGACAGACAGGGACCCCATAGGGACCCCATAGGGATACATAGAGACATCAAAGGGACACATAGGGACCCAGTAGGGACACAGAGAAATCATATGGAGACCCCACAGGGACACACAGGGACACAGAGAGCCCCCATAGGGAAAGACACCCATAGAGACCCCATAGGCAGACAACCAGGCTGCCGCTTCGGGCACGGCAGCCAGGCGGGATCTGCTCCGGCAGGGCGGCCTGGGCCTCGCACTGCCTTCCTGAGCGGGCAGCCGGCTCCTAGCCTGGCCGGGTGGCTGCTGGCCTGTCCGGGCTACCCAGGCCAGCCGGCTCTTGCCTGCCACGGTCCCCCGGCCGGCCCGGAGGGCTCCAGAAGAGCAGAGCTACACGGGCCGGCCGGCCACCGCCTTTCGCCTGGCTGCGCTGCCCTGAGCGGCCCGCCGGCTTCCGGCCTGGCCCAGCTGGCTGCCAGGGGGCTTCGGGCCTCCTAAGGGTTCCCCAGGTCAGCGCTTTGAGGGCTGCTTCGGCCCGGTTCTGCGACCTGCGGGGCGGAGGGACGTCGCAGAATCCGCGCCTCCGGAAAAAGGGGACCCCAACAGAATGAAAAGCAGCGGCAACGGCCTGAGGAGAAGCCAAGGGATTGCTCAGAACGCCAGGTAACACGCCGCCATGCAGCGTCATGAGAATTGGCAGCCGCGAGTCCAATGGAACGGGAGAACGTCCGACAGGACAGGCCTCACCATGAGGCACAGCGCAGCTGAGCAGCAGGGAGACGAAGAAGAGCCGACGAAGAAGAGCGGGCGAAGAAGAGCACGGGGTGACCTGCAGGAGCTCTGCTGCCTCCGTGAGCACAGAGTGCCCTGGGAACGCAGCTCTGCTCCTGCTCTGCAGCTCTGCTTCTCCTCTGGGGTCCCAATGGGGGATCTTGGGGGTCTTTATGCGTCTCTATGGGGCTCCCTGTGTCCCTATGGGTCCCTGTGGGTCCCTATCGGATCTCTATGGGGTCCCTGTGGGTTGTCTGTTTGTCACTATGGGGTCTCTCTGTGTCCCTACAGGAACCCTATGGGGTCTCTTTGGGGTCCCTATGGGGTCCCTATGGGTTCTTTATGTGTCTCTATGGGGCTCGATGTGTCCCTATGGGGTCCCTATGGGGTCTCTCTGTGTCCCTATGGGGTCCCCATGTTTCCCTATGGGGTCCTCCTGTGGGTCCCTGTATTTTCCTATGGGGTCCCTATGCTATGGGGTCTGTCTGTGTCCCTATGTGTCCCTTGGGGTCCCTATGGAGTCCCTATGGGGACTCTATGGGACCCCTAAGGTTTGTCCCTTTGTCCCTCTGGGATCCCTATGTGTCACTGTGTGTCTCTATGGGTCCCTATTGGGTCTCTATGGGGTCTCTCTTTGTCCCTATGTGTCTCCATGTATCTCTATTGGCTGGCTCCCTATGAGGTCTCTCTGTGTCCCTATGGGGTCCCTATGGGGTATCTAAGGGGTCTTTATGCATCTCTATGGGGCACGATGTGTCCCCCTGGGGACCCTATGGGGTCCCTATTTGTCCCTATGTGTCCCTATAGGGTCTCTCTCTGTCCCTACAGCGTCCCTATGGGGTCCCTATGGGTTCCCTATGGGGTACCTATGCGTCTCTTTGGGGCTCCATGTGTCCCTATGTGTACCTTTGGGGTCCCTATTTGTCCCTAGGTGTCCCTATGGGAACTCTATGGGGTCCCTATGGGTTGTCCGTGTGTCCCTATTGGGTCTCTCTGTGTTCCTATGGGGTCTCTCCTCCCTCACAGGCAGCCGTTCCCCCTCCTGTTTATACACTTCCTTCAAGCACTGCAAGGCCACCATGAGGTCTCCCTGGAGCCTTGTCTTCTCCAAGCTAAACAAGCCCAGCTCCCTCAGTCTTTCCTCATAGCAGAGGTGCTCCAGCCCTCCGATCATCTTAGAGGTGATGCTGCATATCAGTGTGCATTGCACGAGGGTGTGTGCAGGGTGTTTGCACGTGAATGTCACTTTTGCACATGTGTGTGTGTGTGCACGGCTGTGTGCAGGGCTGCAGCTGCGCTCGTGTCTTCATGCGTGTTGCTGTGCAAAGGGGTGGGTTTGCACACGGGTGTGTGTGTGCGCGAACACGGGGCTGTGCATCGAGGTCTTTGCACAAGGCTGTGTGGTTTTGCACACGGTTGTGTGCACACGGATGGAGTGTGCACACAGGGCCGTGCGAGGATGTGCTTGTGCGTGTGGATGCACAGCGGTGTGTGCAGGGAAGTCCTTGCACGTGGGTGTGCGGTTCTGCACAGGGCTGTGCACACAGAGCTGCGTGCAAGGGAGCAGCGGAGGTTCCTGGGAACAGGAGATGCCTGGGAGAGGCAGAACTCACACCAGAGTGCCGGAGAGCACAGGGCCGGGAAGCACAGCTCCGCAGCACTGCGCTGTGCACAGCAGCCTGCAGGATGGCACCGACGGAACCAGGACACGGCGTCACACCAGGCGCTGCAAAGGAAAAGCTCCATCGCAGCCCACACAGGGACAGGCAGGCAGGCGCTGGGGAGGGCTGCACGACACAGGGGCGCCTTCTGAGCGCCACGACCTGGAGCGCTGTCTGTGGGCAGAGCAGTGCCGGGATGGCAGCGTGGCGGTCCTAAGTGCAGAGATGCTGCTCTGGACCAACAGCCCAGAGGAAACGCTGTCCTTTTGGGGAACTTGGCTCATTGTACACTCAGCATAAAGCAAAAAGTACTCAGCGCTGCCCTGGGAAACTCAGCAATCTCTACGGCATCGTTCTCTGAGTTAGCATGCCATGTTTTTATTGACTACAACCAAAGTTGGAGTGCCGAGTTGGGCGGCACTCGGAGCGCTGCCCTGCAACGCCGCGCACTGCAGCGCTGCCTGCTGATGCTCCTCCTCTCAGTCGTGCAGCTGCAGCTTCTGCATCATCTCCACCAGGCTGTTCATGGCGGAGGACTGGAAAGAAACAGAGCGAGTGTAGAAACAGGACAGCGCTTCCCTTGGGAAATCTCTTCCATGTCTGACAGACGGAGGCCCTGACAACAACAAGAGCCGCGTCTGTGCTCACCGAGGACTCACCTCTGCACGTGCAGCTGCGGCTCTCAGAGAAGCCTTCTTCAGTTCTGCTCTCCTTTGTTTCTGGCGTTGTCTTCTTGCTATCAGGCAAGAAAAAAAAAAGAGGAATTTCTTTTGTCAACAGCAAAACTGCAGAAACGTGGGTACCGTAAAAGCAGACGGCAGAAAAAAGACAAAGGAAATTGGACGAGGAACCCCCCAGTGAATGACCTTTCCAGTGGGACGTGCAGAAGACCACCATGCAGTTAAAGAGACGGGGTTGCACATTCTGGCACCTGGCTGCCTTCAGACTTGGCAGCCTTCAACCCATTTCCCCTCGACACAAAAGGAAAAGGCAAAGCAGACCCTGAGCAAACTCAGCGTGCTGGCAAAGGGCAGCAGCTCAGCACAGCGGTACACAGCCCTGCTCACCTCTGCGCCCGGAGCTCCGCGCTGCGGCAGGCCCAGGCTGCGCTGCTGGAGCCGGCACGCTGCCTCCGCTCTCAGCCCTCGCTCTCTTGTGGGCAGGCAGCTGCGCTGCTGCTGGTGTCCCTTCCTCCAAGGCCTTGCGTTTGCATCCAGCCTGGGCCTTGCCGACGGAGCGGGGGCACGCGGCAGGGGAAGCTCTTCCCCCTGTGCTGGGACCTGCTCTGCCAGGAAGCCCTCCAGCCTGGAGAGGAGCTGGAGCTCTCTCAGGGAGACAAGCTCTCTCGGAACGCCCCTGCTGCACCACCTTCACGTGGAGATGGCCGTTTGGCTCAGCACCGATCTCTGTGAAAAGACAAGAAGCAACGAGATTGAACCAGGGCGCACTGCTGCTTTCAGTCTGCAGAATGGGCCGCGATGCTGGGACATCTCATCTGGAGTGTTCACAGTCACGGAGCTTGGGATCTCAGGTGAACTGTGGGCTCCCATTTCTAATCAGTGCAGGAATGCTCACTGTGCTTATGACCACAGCCAGCACACAGTGACAACAGTCCCAGGAAAGAACAGGCACAAAGCCTGATTAGAAAGGCAGTGCACCAAGCCCCGATGCCTGCTGGGTGTCTGTACCTCTCTTGGCTGCCACGTCCCATTCTGTGCTCCTGCCCTGCCTTTCCGCATGGCTGCGCTTCAGAGGGAGGCTGGCCTCAGCTTCTGACAGAAAGAAAGCAGGAAAGACATGAAGAGCAGCTCCTTGGAGGAAGACTTGGGCACAGTCAGACACAAACTGCTGCTCTTCAAGCGCAGTTTCTTCAATTTCCTTTCCACTGCTACAGCGTTGTGCCACTTGTGCAGTCAGCACAGATCTGCAGCGCCCTTTCCTCTCTCCTCCATCACACACAGCCCTGCACGCAGCCCTCCTTAGAGGCAGCACCCGCAGCACAGCTCACAGCAGCTCCTTACCTGCGGAGGCTTTCCGCTTCCCCCCGTGCCCAGCACCATCCCACGGACACGCAGGCTCCGTCCCTGCAACAACAGATCCAGTCTGACTGCACAGACACCAGGAGCAGCGCTGTCCTGTCAGCCCACACCCCCCCCAAATCCAAAAGACGCTGTTCTACAGCCAGAGCAGAAACTGATGTTCAAACTGCACTGCGCTTACACTAAGCACTACTGCTCTCCTTCCTGTCAGATGGCAGCAGAGGAACCCCGGACTGCCTGACAGCTCTGCAGAATGCAGAGCAAAGCTGCACCAGCAAACAAAACGCTACCGGCTGCAAACGTCGAGACACGGATCTCTTGTCCCTAGAGGGAATGCGCTCAGCTCTCAGCAGCACCACTTGCACACAGACTTCTGTCTCGCTGCTGCCATCGGCTGTCGCTGTCGGCCTTTCTCATGCTTCCACCGTGGTTACTGGACATCCCTACAGCACTGCACCCGCTCAGAAGTAACACTCCACATTCATCCCTCCATCCTTCACGACAGAGGACTGCAGAAACTCACTTTTGCGCGGCACTGAGGACGGCCCGTCCCCATCGCGTCCCTCTGTGCGCTGCCAGGCGCCGTGGGATCTCTGGCAGCCTGCTGGCTGCTGCTCCCCAACGCGGGGAACCGCGCCGCGCTGCTTCTGAGGAGAGAAAGAAGAAACGTTGGAGGGAACGGGCAGCCAAGGTTTGCAGACAGCTTCCAGGTCGGGCCAGAGCTGGGACGGCAGAGTGCTGACACCTTCTTCATCACTAAGGGAAAATACGGCCTGAGCCGTGCCCACGCCATCAGCAGCGCGCGCAGCATCCAACTGGTTCCTGAGGTCCCAAAGCACCTGCAGGGCTCCCCCTGCTCCAGCCGTTCCCTTCAACATGAGAAAAAGGAAGAAGAGCCAAGCCAAGGAAACCCAGCCCTACCTTTCCTCTCCCAGAGCAGGAAGCGGAACTGCGGTCGTCCCCTGCCTGAGACATGGCCGCTGTCTCTGGGGAAGCTGAAGTTCCGAGGGCTGCGCGCAGGAACTTCTCTGCTCTTGGATCGAGCTGCTTCCCTCTGTCTTTGATTGCCTCGGTCTCTCAAAATCTCCTTTTGGACAGGAACCCTGCAGAAAGGATCCACCAGTGAAACATCAGGAGGAAGAAGCATCTTCCCAGCTTTCTTCTGCGTCTCTCGAGGAGGGCAGCGTCTGGACGTCAGCTGGCTGCCAGAGCTGCCTGCCACCACGTCCAGTTTGGGTCTGACTGCCACGGCTTGTGCCAGCAAGCGCCCTTCTCCATCTCCTCAACAGCTCTGCACCCAGCCACCCGTGGGGCAGGGGGCACGAGCTGTGCTCTGAGAAGCTTGTGCTCTCCCTGCTTTTCAATGTGCAACGTGAAGGCGGGGCTCAGCCGTGAATTTCCAGGGGAGGAAGGACGTCTCATCATCCTCACTGAAACGTGGGATGGAAGCTGAACAAGAACCATTTCCCCTGCAAACAGCCGTGCTGAGGGGCACCGCCGGAGCTGGCAACTGCTCCCCAGCCCAGCTTTTCTGCTGAGACACCTCCCGGCACCCAGCCGGCACCAACCCAGCTCACCTGGTAACCCAGGCAACATATGGATCCTAATGGCTCCCTAAGGCACCCTATGGTTCCCTAAGGCACACTACAAATCCTAATGGGTCCCTAAGGCAACCTATGGGTCCCCATGGCTCCCTATGGATCCTAATGGCTCCCTAAGGCACTCTGTATTTCCCCGTGGAACCCTATGCATCCTAACAAGTCCCTAAGGCACCCTATGTGTCCCCATAGCACCCTATGGATTCTAATGGGTCCCTAAGGCACCCTATATGTTTTCATGGAACCCTATGGCTCCTAACGTGTCCCTAAGGCACCCTGTGTGTCCTCGTGGCACCCTATAGGTCCCAATGCCACCCCAAAATTCTATTGGGTCTCTCAGGCACCCTAGGGATCCCCATGGCACTCTATATATCCTAATGGGTTCCTAAGGCACCCTATGAATCCTAATGGGTCCCCATGTCACTCTATGGATCCTAACAGATCCCTAAAGCACCCTATCGTCCCCATGGCACACTATGGATCCTAATGGCTCCCTAAGGAACTTTGCGTATCCCCGTGGAAACCTATGGATCCTAACGGGTCCCTAAGGCACCCTATGGGCCCCCATAGCACCCTATGGATTCTAATGTTGCCCTAAGGCACCCTATATGTTTCCATGGCACCGTATGGCTCCTAAAGTGTCCCTAAGCCACCCTGTGCGTCCTCGTGGCACCCTATGGGTCCCAATGCCACCCTAAAATTCTAGTGGGTCCCTAAGGCACGCTGTGGGTCCCCATGGCACCCGATAGATCCTAATGAGTCCCCATGGCACACTATGAATCCTAATGGGTCCCCATGTCACTCTGCATTTCCCCGGTGAACCCTATGCATCCTAACGGGTCCCTAAAGCACCCATGGATCCTAACTGATCCCCATGGCATCCTATGGATCCTAATGGCTCCCTAAGGCACCCTGTGTGTCCCCGTGGCACCCTATGGATCCTAACGGGTCCCTAAGGCACCCTATGGGTCCCCATGGCACCCGATGGATCCTAATGGCTCCCTAAGTCACTCTGTGTGTCCCCGTGGAACCCTATGCATCCTAACCGGTTCCTAAGGCACCCTATATGTCCTCATAGCACCCTATAGATTCTAATGGGTCCCTAAGGCACCCTATATGTTTCCATGGAACGCAATGGCTCCTAACGTGTCCCTAAGGCTCCCTGTGAGTCCTCGTGGCACCCTATGGGTCCCCCTGGCACCCTATGTATCCTAATGTGTCCCTAAGGAACCCTAGGGGTCCCCCTGGCACCCTATGGATCCTAATAGCTCCCTAAGGCACCCTACAAATCCTAATGAGTCCCTAAGGCACCCTGTGGGTCCCCGTGGCACCCTATTGATCCTAATGGGTCCCTAAGGCACCCTATGGGTCTCCCTGGCACCCTACAAATCCTAATGGGTCCATAAGGCACTCTAGGGGTCCCCATGGCACCATATGGATCCCAATGGGTGCCCATAGCACCCTACAATTCCTAATGAGTCCCTAAGTCACCCTGGGTGTCCCCGTGGCACCCTATGTATCCTAATGGGTCCCTAAGGCACCCTATGGGTCCCCCTTGAACCCTATAGATCCTAATGGCTCCCTAAGGCACTCTGTGTGTCCCCGTGGAATCCTATGCATCCTAATGGGTCCCTAAGGCACCCTATGGGTCCCCATAGCACCCTATGGATTCTAATGGGTCCCTAAGGCACCATATATGTTTCCATGGCACCGTATGGCTCCTAACGTGTCCCTAAGGCACCCTATGTGTTCTCATGGCACCCTACGTATCCTAATGGCTCCCTGAGGCACCCTATGAATCCCCCTGGCACCCTATGGCTCCTAAAGTGTCCCTAAGGCACCCTATGGGTCCCCCTTGAACCCTATGGATCCTAACGGGTCCTTAAGGCACCCTAGGGGTCCCCATGGCACCCTATGGTTCCTAATGGCTCCCTAAGGCACTCTGTGTGTCCCCATGGAACCCTATGCATCCAAACAAGTCCCTAAGGCACCCTATGGGTCCCCATAGCACCCTATGGATTCTAATGGGTCGCTAAGGCACCCTATATGTTTACATGGCACCCTATGGCTCCTAACGTGTCCCTAAGGCACCCTGTGTGTTCTTGTGGCACGCTATGGTCCCCCTGACACCCTACACATTCTAATGGGTCCATAAGGCACCCTACGGGTCCCCATGGAACCATATGGATCCTAATTGGTCCCCATGGCACCCTATGCATCCTAATGGCTCCCTAAGGCACCCTAGGGGTCCCCATGGCACCATATGGATCCCAACGGGTCCCCATAGCACCCTACAAATCCTAATGAGTCACTAAGGCACCCTGTGTGTCCCCGTGGCACCCTATTGATCCTAACGGGTCCCTAAGGCACCCTATGGGTCCCCATGGCACCTTATGGATCCAAATGGGTCCCTAAGGCACTCTGTGTGTCCCCGTGGAATCCTATGCATCCTAACGAGTCCCTCAGGCACCCTATGGGTCCCCATAGCACCCTATGGATTCTAATGGCTCTCTAAGGCACCGTATATGTTTCCATGGCACCGTATGGCTCCTAACGTGTCCCTAAGGCACCCTGTGTGTCCTCATGGCACCCTATGGATCCTAATGGCTCCCTAAGGCACTCTGTGTGTCCCCGTGGAACCCTATGCATCCTAACAAGTCCCTAAGGCACCCTATATGTCCCCATAGCACCCTATGGATTCTAATGGGTCCCTAAGGCACCCTATATGTTTACATGGCACCCTATGGTTCCTAACGTGTCCCTAAGGCACCCTGTGTGTTCTCGTGGCAACCTATGGGACCCCCTGGCACCCTATGGATCCTAATGTGTCCGTAAGGCACCCTATGGGTCCCCCTTGCACCCTACACATCCTAGTGGGTCCCTAAGGCACCCTACGGGTCTCCATGGCACCTTATGGATCCTAATGGGTCCCCATGGCACCCTACAAATCCTAATGAGTCCCTAAGGCACCCTGTGGGTCCCCATGGCACCCGATGGATCCTAACTGGTCCCTAAGGCACCCTATGGGTCCCCATGGCACCCAATGGATCCTAATGGCTCCCTAAGGCACTCTGTGTGTCCCCATGGAATCCTATGCATCCTAACGAGTCCCTAATACACCCTATGGGTCCCCATAGCACCCTATGGATTCTAATGGGTCCCTAAGGCACCCTATATGTTTCCATGGCATCCCATGGCTCCTAAAGTGTCCCTAAGGCACCCTATGAATCCCCAAGGCATCCTAAAATTCTAGTGGGTCCCTAAGGCACCCTAGGGGTCCCCATGGCACCATATGGATCCTAACGGGTCCCCATAGCACCCTACAAATTCTAATGAGTCACTAAGGCACCCTGTGTGTCCCCATGGCACCCTATTGATCCTAATGGGTCCCTAAGGCACCCTATGGGTCCCCATGGCACCTTATGGATCCAAATGGGTCCCTAAGGCACTCTGTGTGTCCCCGTGGAATCCTATGCATCCTAACGAGTCACTCAGGCACCCTATGGGTCCCCATAGCACCCTATGGATTCTAATGGCTCTCTAAGGCACCCTATATGTTTCCATGGCACCGTATGGCTCCTAACGTGTCCCTAAGGCACCCTGTGTGTCTTCCTGGCACCCTATAGATCCTAATGGGTCCCTAAGGCACCCTATGGGTCCCCATGGCACCCTACAATTCCTAATGGGTCCATAAGGCACCCCATGGGTCCCCATGGCACCCTATGAATCCTAATGGCTCCCTAAGGCACCCTGTGTGTCCCCGTGGCACCCTATGGATCCTAATGAGTCCCTAAGGCACCCTATGGGTCCCCATGGCACCCGATGGATCCTAATGGCTCCCTAAGGCACCCTAGGGGTCCCTAAGGCACCCTATGGATCCTAATGGGTCCCCATATCACCCTACAAATCCTAATGTGTCCCTAAGGCACCCTATGGGTCCCCCTGGCACCCTACAAATCCTAGTGGGTCCCTAAGGCACCCTACGGGTCTCCATGGCACCATATGGATCCTAATGGGTCCCCATGGCACCCTACAAATCCTAATGAGTCCCTACGGCACCCTGTGGGTCCCCATGGCACCCGATGGATCCTAACTGGTCCCTAAGGCACCCTATGGGTCCCCATGGCACCCGATGGATCCTAATGGGTCCCTAAAGCACTCTGTGTGTCCCCATGGAATCCTATGCATCCTAACGAGTCCCTAATACACCCTATGGGTCCCCATAGCACCCTATGGATTCTAATGGGTCCCTAAGGCACCCTATATGTTTCCATGGCACCCTATGGCTCCTAAAGTGTCCCTAAGGCACCCTATGAATCCCCAAGGCATCCTAAAATTCTAGTGGGTCCCTAAGGCACCCTAGGGGTCCCCATAACACTCTATGGGTCCCCAAGGCACCCTACGGATTCTAATGGGTCCCTAAGGCACCCTACAGGTCCCCATGGCACCCTATGAATCCTAATGGCTCCTAAGGCACCCTAGGGGTCCCCATGGCACCCTATGGATTCTAATGGGTCCCCATAGCACCCTACAAATTATAATGAGTTCCTAAGGCACCCTGTGGATCCCCCTTGCACCTTATGGATCCTAACAGGTCCCTCAGGCACTCTACGGGTCCTTGTGGCACCCTATGAATCCTAATGGGTCCCTAAAGCACACTTTGGGTACCCATGGCACCCTACAATTCTAGTGCGTCCCTCAAGCACCCTAGGGATCCCCATGGCACCCCATGGATCCTAATGGGTCTCCCTGGCACACTATTCATCCTAATGGAACCCCATGGCATTCTATAGATCATAATGGGTCTCTAAAGCTCCCTAAAGGTCCCCATGGCACCCTATGAATCCTAATGGTTCCCTCAGGCACCCTAGGAGTCTTCATGGCACCCTAAGGATCCTAATGGCTCCCTAAGGCACCCTATGGGTCCTCCTGGCACCCAATGGATCCTAATGGTTCCCCCTGGCACCCTACAAATCCTAATGAGTCCCTAAGGCACACTGTGGGTCCCCGTGGCACCCTATATATCCTCATGGGTTCCTAAGGCACCCTATGGATTCTAATGGATCCCCATAGCTCCCTTTGGATCCTAATGGCTCCCTAAGGCACCCTACCGGTCCCCATGTCACCCTGCGGATCCCAGTGGTCTCTAATGCCGAGCAGAGGGGGACGCTTACCTCCCTGCCCCATTTCCAACGCAGGCACCCAGCTCTCTCACCTGGCTGGGTCTGTAAAGCACAGCATCATAGAACGGTTTGGGTTGGAGGGGACCCCCGAGATCATCGAGTTCCATTCCCGCAGAGGGGGCTCTCTGCTTTCCACGCTGGAGCAGCAGCCCGTTGTGCTGAGCTTTCTGAAGCCCCTTCCAGTCTCAGCAGGGAATAAAGCAGCCCGGACGGAATGGATGCACTGGGGCTCTCTGAGGACACGAGGAGACTCGGGAGCACGGCAGATGGGTCAGATACGACGCCATCCTCAAGGCAGCAGCTGGCTTCCAGCAGGAACACACACAGCATCCGTGCCACCAGGTTCCTTTGGGAGTTTAACGGAGAAGAAGGCGTCCGGAACAACGCAGCAAGTCCTCGGCCAGAACTGAATACGAAAGGAAGCCTTGCAAACCTTCACCGCCCTCCTGAGTTCTGCACGCCATACCTGGTGCTGGCAGCCATCGTCCCAAGGATCCCCTCTCAGAATTCCCACTCGGCTCCCACTTCCAGCCATCGATCAAACCCCAGAAGGCCACAAAAGGAGAAAGCAGCTGGCAGAAGGCACGGCCTGCGAGGACAGAAGGAACTGAGCTGCTCACCGCTTCCCTTCAGCGCTGAAACTTGGGCCCCCCGGATTGCTGCCTGAGGCCACAAGAGAAGGATTCCGCACAGACAGCCTGGCACCGATGCACACACACAGCTGAAAGGAAACCACCCAACATCACAGGACTGTTGCTCTGCATCCACAGCCTCTCTGGGCAGCTGTTCCAGTCCCTCTCCATCTCTCGGTGCAGAACTTCCCCCTGACGTCCAACCTCCATCTCCCCTCCCTCCACTCCAAACCATTTCCCCTCGTCCTGCTGCCATCTCCCCTTCCCCAGACTTCCCTCCCCTCCTGTCTGCAGGCTCCCTTGAGCTGCTGCAGGCGGCAGGGAGCTCACCCCGCAGCCTTCTTTCCTCCAGGCTGAACAAGCCCAGCTCCCTCAGCCTGCCTTTGCAGCCCCCCGACCAGCTGCAAAGCCCCGCACCGCTCACCTGCTTCCAACCCCCTGCTGCGTGCAGGTCGCCAACCAGCAGCCCAGGCTGCCCAGAGCCACATCCAGCCTGGCCTCCACCGCCTGCAGGGCTGCGGCACCCACAGCCTCCTTGGGCAGCCTGTGCCAGTGCCTCACCGCCCTCGGGGGGAAAAACTTCCTCCTCCCTCCCATCTGACCTCAACCTCCCCTGGCTCAGTTTAAGCCGTTCCCCTTGTCCTGTCACCACCAGCCCTCCCTTCTCCCCCCTCCCTCCCCCCACCTCTCTGCACCCCTTCCCTTCCTCCCTCCCTCCCCGCCCCTCCCCCACCTTCCCCTCGCCGCATCTCCCTGCGGATCTCCCCCCCGCAGCCCCACTCCCGGCCGCCATCCCCGGAGCTCCGCCCTGCCCCGCTCGCTCCCCGCGCCTCCGCACCCCATCCCTGAAGGCTCTCCGTTCGCCCCCGGGGGCTTCGTGCGGCCGCGTTGCCGTGGCGACGGCGAGCCTCCCTCGTTGCTGCGCGGGAAGCCGCCCCCGCGGCGACGGCGCTTGCGCGGCGGCGTCTCCATAGCGACGGCGCCGTCCCCGCCGAGTGACGTCATCGCGTCGCGACGCCAGGAGGCGGTGGCGCGGGAGCGGAGCGGGGCCCTGTGGCGCGGCCCCGGGACTCGGAGCGGGTTGACTTGGCGTTCGTGCGAGGAGCGAAGCGTCGCGAAGGACGGCGAACCTGCAGCACTGAGCCGGTGAGGAGCCGGGGGAGAAAGAGAGCAGCGTCGGCAAGAGGGGAAAACAGGGAGCGCGGTTCTCTCTGCGCTCTGCTGCTTGCAGGGTCCCCACAGGGGCACATAGACACGCCACAGGCACCTCATAGAGACACACACAGGCACATAGGAACCCCATAGGGACACGCACTGACCCCATAGGGACCCCACAGGGACCAAGAGGGACACATAGGGACCCGATAGGGACACAGAGGGACACAGAGAGACCCCACAGAGACCCAAAAGGGACACAGAGAGACTCCATAGGGACCCATAGGGACACAAAGGGGCACATAGGGACCCCACTGGGACTCAGAGAGACCCATTGGAGACTCCATAGAGGCCCCATAGGGACACGCAGGGACCCCATAGGGACCCATTAGGGACCCCAGAGGGACACGTATGGACACACAGAGGCCACATAGAGACAGAGGGAGACCCCATAGGGACCCCATGGGGACAGAAAGAGACCCCGCAAGACCCCATAGGGACACGTAGGGACCTCATAGGGACCACAGGGACACAGAGAAACCCATTGGAGACGCCATGGAGGCCCCATAGGAACACAGACGGCAGAGAGACCCCATAGGGACCCCACATGGACACATAGGGACACCATTGTTGTCAGCAACTGTGAGACTGCGAGACCCCCCCCGCGGGGTGTGACGCGTTAGGCCCTCTCCCTGCTCTATGATAGATGGGTGGTTCGTGCCCTTAGGGGCGTAAACGAAGCACTTAGGCTATATAAGCTAGTGTATACGTGTAATAAACGCCATTTGCTGCTCATCACATTGGTGTCACCTCAGTAGTTGGCCCAGCTACGGTCTCCCAGGGAAGCGGAACGGGCGTTTACTGCAACAAGTGTTGACCCCGACCGCCGTGATACCTGGGGGTGAGTCAGCTGTTCTGTAGGATCCCACTGCAGAGCCGTAAATTCAAATCCGCGGAGTGGTGGAAGCCCAGGGACGGGGAGGAGTGCGCATTACTCCTTGTCAGGCAGGAGGCTCGGGAAAAGGAGCCAGGATCCCTCTGGCACTAGGGGAAACGGCAGGAGAAGGCCAGACATACGTTCGGCCAGAGGCGTTATGGAAGCCGTCATAAAGGTGATTCTTCATGCATGCAAAATTTATTGCGGGAAAAATGTTCCTTCTAAGAAGGAGGTTTCAGCGACACTCTCGTTGCTGGAGAAGGAGGGGCTATTATCATCCCCTTCTGACTTATATGATCCTGATAATTGGGATTCATTTACTGCTGTGCTCTCACAGAGGGCAATGTCCACTCAAAAAGTTGCGGAGTTTAAAGTGTGGGGATTAATTTTGACAGCTCTTAGGAAAGCGAAAGAGGAGAAGATTGCAGGTGACCGTGCTAGGGATCTGCTGGGGTTAGGGCCGGGGGGGGTCTTGTCTCCCCTACAGGTTCGCTGGAGGGCAAGATGGCGCTGACTCCTTCGGCCCCACCAGAAACAACGACCCTGGGGATAAAGAAGAACGAAGCGGAGCAGGAACAATCACACCATAAAGAGGAGGACCCACCTCCTTACCCGGCTTGCAGCTTATATCCTTCACTTAAGCCCTTCAAAGATAAAGGGGGAGGGGGGCCTGCGGAGGAATGCGGTATAACTTCTGGCACAGCTGATAAGAGGGTCCTTGGAGAGGGAGAGATGTCTGGAGGAGTTGTGGTGCGACCTGTGGAATGCGGCAGCGGGGGCGGGACTCACCTACTGCCCGATTCCGCTTGCTACGGCGGCCACCCCCCGAGGGGCGTGGATTGTCCCGCGCCGCTTTGCTGTGGGGGGGGCGTTCCGACGGGGATGGCCCCGGGGTCCGCTCAGGAGGGGCGTGGTCCCATATCGACAGCTCCATGGGGCCCGCCTACCCTCACTGATTGGGCTCGTGTGAGAGAAGACATACGGGCTGCAGATCCGGCAGGTACCGCGCTTACTCTCCCGGTGGTGGTAAAACCAGAGGGTGCAGCTTGGACTCCTTTGGATTCCAAAGCGATTACTCGCCTCTCGGATTTAGTTAAAAGCAAAGGTCTGCATTCCCCTGTTACCATGGCAGCGGTGGAAGCTCTCATGGCTTCTAGTCTCTTGCCACACGATGTGGTGAACCTTATGCATGTTATTCTTGAGCCTGTACAATACACCCTGTGGTATGATGAATGGAATAGACTACTTCAAGCTGTGGTGGCTGCTGCCACCCGTGACCCCCACCATCCAGCCAACGGCCAGCGCAGAGGCGATAGAACTAATCTTGCACGTCTTCAGGGCCTGGCAGATGGAATGGTGGGATCCCCGGAGGGCAAAGCAACATTGCTTAGAGCAGGAGAGCTGGCAGCCGTTACAACTGCGGCCCTTCAAGCCCTGCGAGAATTGGCTAAGGTTGCGGAACCTGTGCTTCCGTGGGCAGACATCAAGCAGGGCCCCTCTGAGTCATTTTCTGACTTTGCGAATCCGTGCAGTGGAGGGATCTGATCTCCCACGGGAGGTCCAATCCCCAGTCATAATGGATTGTCTTAAGCAGAAATCGTTGCCAGACATCCAGCAAATCATCAGAGCAGCGCCGGGAACTCTAACTACCCCAGGGGAGCTTATTAAGTATGTGTTAGATCATCAGAGGGCCACACCATTAACTTATGAGGGACTAGCAGCCGCCATGCAGGGAATGGCCGCTTCGGTTAGTTCTGCGGTTAAGACCACGGTGATGTCAGCTACTCGGGTCGGGGAAGAAAGGGATAAAGGCCCGTGCTTTAAGTGTAGGCATTAGAATGGGTTCCCTTCATGGACAGGTGGCCAGATTGAGGCCTGGAGAACAAGCAATTCCATACAGCGGGTTTGTGAGAGCAATGCTCTCAAGGCTTGAGACATCTGCCTTGATACTGAACAGACGTTTGTTATTTTTGAAGTACGTTCCAACAGGTACCTGAGACAATGTTGGTATATATTGGGCATAGGTAGTGCCACTAGAGCTATCAGCAATCACTCTAATCAGTAATCTCTAATCTCTTTGTCTATAACTTCACCAGTATCGTAGGCTTTAATTGTTAAGTGTCGGTAACATCACATCAGTTCTTGCAGGCTACCTACACGGTGATTCAAGACCTATCACCTACTCCAAGTGGAATGAATTTCGCTTTGGTAAGGAAGCTTCTGCAGCATGAGGGTTTGTACCAACTGCTAAAACGCGTCAGAGATAATGGACAGAAAACCTTGATCACTGTTCACCACGACACAAGAGGGAGACATCACATCTGAGAGCAAAGAAGGACGGAGAACACCACTGACGGGAAGTGCTTCTGAGATGGTCCATCAAAGCGACGGGAATGTTTAACTCTGCTTAACTCTATTCTATATTCGGTTGTAGTTGCACTAAGTCTAATATTAACACGCTTCATACTTATGGGTATATTACATATATAAGTATGGTTGAAGACATTAGGATAATTAAGTTAGGAGGTTGTCATTAGGTTAATAGGTTATAGAGTTATTAGGGTAGGATTATTTTGCGAATCGGGATGTAACGGGGCAAAGCTTAACCGAGAGGACAATGGCATGTATAGGCGCAGTGCGGGGATTTTGGGGTGTACGGGTTAGGGTCCTCTTGAGTTGTAGTAGACTTTCTTGAGCATGGAGAGGGGGGAGATGTTGTCAGCAACTGCGAGGCTGCGAGACCCCCCCGCGGGGTGTGACGCGTTAGGCCCTCTCCCTGCTCTATGATAGATGGGTGGTTCGTGCCCTTAGGGGCATAAACGAAGCACTTAGGCTATATAAGCTAGTGAATACGTGTAATAAACGCCATTTGCTGCTCATCACAGTGGTGTCACCTCAGTAACTGGCCAAGCTGCAGTCTCCCCGGGGAGCAGAACGGGCGCATACTGCAACACATGGGGACCCGTAGGGGGCGTTCGCAACCCATTAGGATACATAGGGTGCCATGGGGACCCATAGGGTGCCTTAAGGAGCCACTAGCATACCATAGGTTGCCATGGAGACCCATTAGGATCCATAGGGTGCCACGGGGACTCTAGGGTGCCTTAGGTACCCAATAGTATCCATTGGATGCCTTAGGGACCCACTATGATCCACAGGGTGCCATAAGGTCCCATAAGGATCCTCAGGGTGCCTTAGGAGCATTAGGACCCATCAGGTGCCTTAGGACCTCTAGGGTGCCTTAGGGAATTGTTTGGATTTATAGGGTGCCACAGGGAAATGTAGGGTGCCTTAGGGAACCACTAGGATCCATAGGGTGTAATGGGGACCCTTAGGGTGCTTTAGGGTCCCATTAGGATCCATAGGATGCCATGGGGACACATAGGATGCCTTAGGCAGCCACTAGCATACCATAGGGTGCCATGGAGGCCCATTAGGATCCATAGGGTGCCTTAGGGATCTGTAGGATGCCTTAGGGACCCATTAGGATCCATAGGGTGCCACGGGGACTCGTAGGGTGCCTCAGGGACCCCTTAGGATTCATAGGGTGCCATAGGAACACACAGGGTGCTTTAGGGACCCATTAGGTTCCATAGGGTGCCATGGGGACCCTTTAGGATCCCTAGGGTGCCTTATGGACCCACTGGGACCCACAGGGTGCCCTAGGGACCATTAGGATCCCTAGGGTGCTTCAGCACCCCTAGGGTGCTTTAGGGACCTGTTAGCATTTATAGGGTGCAACAGAGACCCACAGAGTGCCTTAGGGACCCATTAGGATGCCTAGGGTGTCATGGGGACCCTTAGGGTGCTTTAGGGACCCATTAAGATCCATAGGGTGCCATGGGGACCCATAGGGATCCATAGGGTGCCATGGGGACCCATTCAGTGCCTTAGGGACCTATTGCGATTCATAGGGTACCTTAGGGACACATTAGGATCCATAGGGTGCCTTAGGGACACATTAGGATCCTCAGGGTGCCTCATGAACCATTAGGATCCGTAGGGTGCTATGGGGAACTTAGGGTGCCTTAGGGACCCATTAGGACCCATAGGGTGTCTTAGAAACCCATTAGGATCCATAGGGTGCTATGGGGACAGTAGTGTGCCTCAGGGACCCATTAGGACCCATAGGGTGCCTTAGGGACCCATTAGGATTCATAGGGTAATATGGTGAACCATTAGGATTCATACGGTTCCAGGGGAACCGGTTAGGATCAATATGGTGCCATGGTGACCCATAGGGTGTCTTAGGGACCCACTAGGATTCATAGGGTGCCATGGGGACCCATTAGAATCCATGGGGTGCCATGGGGACTTCTAGGGTGCCTTAGGGAACTATTATGATCCATAGGGTGCCATAGGGACCCATTCGGATCTATAGGGTGCCATGGGGTCTCACTAGGATCCATGGGGTGCCATAGGGTCCCATTAGGATCCTCAGGGTTCCTTATGGACCATTAGAATCCGTAGGGTGCTATGGGGACCGTAGGGTGACTTAGAGACCTATTAGGACCCTTAGGGTGCCATGGGGACCCATAGGGATCCATAGGGTGTCTTAGGGACCCGTTAGCATCCATAGGGTGCCAGGGGAACCTGTTAGGACCCATAGGGTGCCACGGGGACCCACTGGGTGTTTTAGAGAACCATTAGGATCCATAGGGTGCCAGGGAAACCCATAGGGTGCTTTAGAGACCCTTTGGGATCCTCAGGGTGACATGGTGACCTGTAGGGTGCTTTAGGGACCCATTAGGATCCTTAGGGTACCAGGGGGACCCATTAGGATCCATAGAGTGCTATGGGGACCTGTAGGGTGCCTTAGGGATGCATTAGGATTTATAGGGTGCCATGCGGACCTACGAGGCTCCCTAGTCCACCCTTGCTTGGGTGCCATAAGTATCCATAGGGTGCCATGGGGACCCGTAGAGGCCGCACCTTGAACGCTGTGTTCAGTTTTGGGCCCCTGACTGCAGGACAGATGTTGAGGCCCCAGTGTGCAGAGAAGGGCAACGAAAGTGGTGAGGGGTCTGGAGCACAGGGCTGCTGAGGATGCCGATGGCATGGCGAGCAGAGGAACGAAGGGAGAGCAGGCAGAGGGGGGCCGGCACTCCCAGCCGGGCCGGGCAGCAGCTGCCGCCGCCAGCATCACAATGGGCAGCGGCCAGCACCGGCCGCGCCGTCATGGCGTCGCCGCGACGACGTTTGTGACACGGGCGCCCAGGGGGGTATAAAGGCAGAGCGCGGCGGCGGGTCCCGCATCCTGGAGGAGCATCTGTCCGAGAGCAGACGCGTCTGCAGGAGGAGCTCCAGCATGGCTGGCGCGAACGAGGAGAGAGCCGCCGGCACGAGGCGGAACAGGAGGAGCGAGGCCGGCCCCGCAGCGGGGCGCGCCTCCAGACCCATGGACACGAACAGCAAAGGTGTGCAGGGCTGCGGCCAGCTTGGAGCGGGGCTGCGGCCGCCCTTGGTGCAGAGACGGCGCATCGCTCTGCCGCCTCGCTCCCGCCTGGCAGCCGGAGGGGCGCCGGGCAGCGGCGGATCGGAGCGTGACCTGCTTTTCCTCTGTCCTGCAGTGCGAGTCGCCGTCTGGGACGCGGTGGCCGCCTACGTCCGGGAGCAGCTCGTGGCACACAAGGTGCGTTGGCCGGCGGTTCCTCCTCTCCCCGTCCGGCCTGGGCTTCCTCTGAGGCTTCCCCTGCATACGCAGCGGGAGACTCCCCCCGCACTTCTCTCCTGGGCGTCCCACGGGCTCCCTGCAGACGCACGATCCCTCGTGCCGGGCGTTGTCGGATCTTGGGGCCGATGCCACTCTCTGGAAGCCTCTGGATCCTGCGAGGCCGCTTCCACCCCGCCTGCTGTGCCGCATCTGGGAGGGCGAGGGGCAGGAGAGCGCCGTGCGGCCCTTCCCAAAGCCGTTCCCACGCCCCGGCTCGTGCCTCTGAGCGGCGGCAGAGGCTCCTGAGCTCTGTCCCTGCGTCGGAGCCCCTGCGCCTCTTCCCCCTGGCCGGCCCGTAACCCTTCTGCCCTGCTTTTCTCTTCCGCCCACAGGGGGTCTGGATTCCCACCTTCGGCTCCTTTGACACCGTCTCCAAAGACGTCTGGACCGAGGACGGGACCGTGACTCTGCGGTGGCCCGTGTTCCACCTGGCCGCCAACCTCATGGCCACGCACCACCTCAAGGCCCGCAGGGAGCCCCTGCCAGGTAGGAGGGGGGATTCCGCTGCTTCCGGCTGCGTGGACGGGGCCGACGGCCACCACCTCTGTGCCCACCAGCAAAGCTCCCCCTCTGAGGAGCCTGTCCAAACGCGGGGCCGTTCCGGCTGAGGTCCACCAGCAGCTCTTCTAGGGGAGCGCCTGTGGGAAACCAACCCTGCCGTCAATTCTGTCCCTCACATCTTTCAGTGCACAGGAAGTTGGAGCCGCTGAGATACAGCAGAGTGGCCGCAGGCGCCGCCGTGAGCTGGGAGAGCGTGAAGACCGGCATCCAGAGCACCGTGTCCCTGCTCTCCGGCTGCCTGCGGGACGGGCAGAACGTGGCCGTCGTGCTGAAGGACATCGGCGTGCTGCTCATAGACGGGCTGACGTTCCACATGAGATTCTACTACAGCTTCCTGGAGCAGCTGTCTGGGAAAGAGGAGCTCAGCAGAGCTGCTCTCAAGGTGAGCCGCCGTTTCTGCGCGGCCCAGGCGGAGCCGCGACCTCGCGGTGCCCGCATGCGGCCCACCAGGAGCTGCCGGCCGCTCGGGCCGTGCGAGTGCCGAGCTGCTGCCGGCTCTCCCTGCCTCGGGCTCCCCGCGTCCCCGGCGCCTCAGCCGTGACCAGGACGTCCCACCTCCTCCCTGTTTCTCCCCCACAGGCCCCCTGGCTGCTGAACGCGGTGGTGTCCCCGGCGGCACCGGTGGCCTCCCTGGCGCTCTCCGGCTGCCTCATCGTCTTTCCCATGTGAGTGCGTTGGTGGCGGTGGCTGCTGCCTGGTGCGGCCGCTCGGCTCTCGTTGCGCAGCACTTGTTCCTCGTGTCCGTGCCCGTCCTGCCCGTGAGCGTGTGTCGTGGGATCGCAGACTGAGCTGGGCTGGACGGAACCCCAAAAGGCACTTTGCCCACCCCCCTGTGGGGAACAGGGACCCCAGAGGAGGTTGCTCTGAGCCTGGTCCAGCAGGCCTCGACTGCCCGTCTGGGCGTCCACCAGCTCTCTGGGCAAGATGCTGCGGTGCCTCGCCGCCCTTCTGTCCAGCGCTCCTTCCTTACGTCCGACCCAAACCTTCCCTCCTGCCCTTGGAAGCTATTTCCCCTGCCCCCGTCCCGACGGACCCTGCTCGTGGCTTTAGAAAGCAGCGTGCTGCACGCAGCGTGACAACATGCCTGGGAGCAGACGGCCAGAGAGCAGCAAGGAGCGCTGGAGCGCTGCGTCACACCGCTCCGTCTTCTCCTCTCGCGCAGGTGTCACATGGAGTTGGTGCCCAAAGCACCGCCCACAACGCGCCGCAAGGCCTCAGCGAGCCTCTCTGGTCGGGAGAAAACAAAGCAAGACGACGCTTTGCCACCTCTCCCACCTCGCGACCAGGGCAAGACAGGTAAAGCAGCCACCGGCTCCTTCCCGCGGCACGGGCAGCCAAGCGGAGCTGGGAAACGCCCCGCTGACCATCAGCCCAGGGCTCTGATGGCGGCACAGCTTCCCGCCAGCTCAGCACGGCCCCGAAGCCATCGGCCCCCGGCCCCTTCCCATCAGTGACTGCCGGCCTCTCCCAAACGAAGGCGCTGGCTGTGCCGTGCCCCCTGCCCCGGCTTGGCCCGGGCGGATCTCAGGCCCTGCCCTCCCCCGACGGAAGGATCCGGCCCCCAAAAGTCACCCCGCCACCTCGTCGTCGCCCCCCGGCTCCTCTTTCCCAAAGCCGACGCCTCCCCTTCCCCATTGCAGTGAGATTTGCTGCCCGGCCGACCTTCATCAAGCGGCTGAGCTCGGACAGCATGGATGGAGAACGGCTCCGGCGGATCAGGAGCTTGCTGCTGAAGAAGAGCTCCAGGGCCAGGTGAGGCTGGAGGCTCCGGGCTGCCGTGCGCACAGGGGCGACCCGACGAGAGCCCATTCCCCAGCCCCAAAGGGTCCCTGTTGGTGGGGATGAGGACCGGGACCCCCCGGCTCACAGGGCCGCCCCTCTGCGCGTCTCGGGAGCCGCAGGGCAGCCGGCGAGCAGCCTGTGGGCAGGGCTATGTTGCGGCCCAGGCTCCCGGCTCAGGCTGGCGGCGTGCGGCCCAAAGCCATCGACCACTCACGCGGCCCCCTCCCGCTCTGTCCTTCCAGTCTGCTGCCACCGATCCGGCCGCTGCCCGAAGCCCAGGAGGAGCCGGTGAGCTGCCAGCCGCAGGGGGAGGCAGAAACGTGGAGCCAGGAAGAGCTGCGCCGAGCACCGGGAGGCAAACACGTGAGATTCCCCGAGGAACTGGAAGCAGGAAAAGCCCATCGTGCGGGTGCGGCGCGAATCCTGCCGGTGGCCAAGCACTCGCCCTCTCAGATCACCTTGAGGACAGCAGCGTTCCAAGGAGGTTCCCGAAGATCTGCCTCCAGGGCTGCGTTCACAGAGCCGCACGGCAGAGCATCCAGGCTCCCGCTGACGTGTGACTCGGTGTGGCTCCTCAGGCAGAGGGTGATGAAGAAGAGGGCGGCGCAGGAAGCGCTGGAGCGGGCGGCAGCATCAGCGCCTCGTGTGGAGCCCAGGCTGCCCGAGGAGCCTCCTGTCCGCCGCTCTGGATCGCTGCCGCCCATACGGGAAGAAACGGAGGCTCCCGAGAGTCAGGCTGCGCAGAGCGAGGCCCCCCCCCGCAGGAGGTGCCCCACGCTGGCCATGCTGATGCAGGCATGGTGCGCCCAGTGCAGAGGCCGCAGAACAGAGGCGTGAATCCCAGCCGCAGCGCATCTCCGACGCAAGCGGGCTGCCCAGGGCTCCGTCCGACCCGGCCTCCAGGGACGGGGCACCCGCAGCCTCTCTGGGCGTTCGGTTCCCGCAGCGCTGCGCACAGCGATCCGACCCGACATCCCATCTTCCACTCGGCACCACTTCCCTTGGCTGACCATCAGCCACGCCATCAGAGCCGACTCCCCTCCCGTCCGCAGGCTCCCTTTCGGGATGGAAGGCTGCGACGCCGTCACCCCCGCAGCCTTCCCTTCTGCAGACCAACCGAGGAGACCTGGAGCGAAATGTCGAGGGGCAGAACCATCAATAAACATCCTTTCAACATCCCCACACTGCCTGCGATGGCGTCACTGCGTCTGTTTGCGCCGGTGGAGGGAGAAAGCATTGCGGGAGGGCATCAGAGCGTCCATCAGAGCCTGTGGGCAGACATGGGACCCCACAGAGACCCCCTAGGGACAAAGAGGGAGACATAGAGACCCAACAGGGACACAGAGAGACCCCACAGGGACAGCATAGGGACAGACAGGGACCCCATAGGGACCCCATAGGGATACATAGAGACATCAAAGGGACACATAGGGACCCAGTAGGGACACAGAGAAAGCATATGGAGACCCCACAGGGACACACAGGGACACAGAGAGCCCCCATAGGGAAAGACACCCATAGAGACCCCATAGGCAGACAACCAGGCTGCCGCTTCGGGCACGGCAGCCAGGCGGGATCTGCTCCGGCAGGGCGGCCTGGGCCTCGCACTGCCTTCCTGAGCGGGCAGCCGGCTCCTAGCCTGGCCGGGTGGCTGCTGGCCTGTCCGGGCTACCCAGGCCAGCCGGCTCTTGCCTGCCACGGTCCCCCGGCCGGCCCGGAGGGCTCCAGAAGAGCAGAGCTACACGGGCCGGCCGGCCACCGCCTTTCGCCTGGCTGCGCTGCCCTGAGTGGCCCGCCGGCTTCCGGCCTGGCCCAGCTGGCTGCCAGGAGGCTTCGGGCCTCCTAAGGGTTCCCCAGGTCAGCGCTTTGAGGGCTGCTTCGGCCCGGTTCTGCGACCTGCGGGGCGGAGGGATGTCGCAGAATCCGCGCCTCCGGAAAAAGGGGACCCCAACAGAATGAAAAGCAGCGGCAACGGCCTGAGGAGAAGCCAAGGGATTGCTCAGAACGCCAGGTAACACGCCGCCATGCAGCGTCATGAGAATTGGCAGCCGCGAGTCCAATGGAACGGGAGAACGTCCGACAGGACAGGCCTCACCATGAGGCACAGCGCAGCTGAGCAGCAGGGAGATGAAGAAGAGCCGACGAAGAAGAGCGGGCGAAGAAGAGCACGGGGTGACCTGCAGGAGCTCTGCTGCCTCCGTGAGCACAGAGTGCCCTGGGAACGCAGCTCTGCTCCTGCTCTGCAGCTCTGCTTCTCCTCTGGGGTCCCGATGGGGGATCTAGGGGGTCTTTATGCGTCTCTATGGGGCTCCCTGTGTCCCTATGGGTCCCTGTGGGTCCCTATCGGATCTCTATGGGGTCCCTGTGGGTTGTCTGTTTGTCACTATGGGGTCTCTCTGTGTCCCTACAGGAACCCTATGGGGTCTCTCTGGGGTCCCTATGGGGTCTCTATGGGTTCTTTATGTGTCTCTATGGGGCTCGATGTGTCCCTATGGGGTCCCTATGGGGTCTCTCTGTGTCCCTATGGGGTCCCCATGTTTCCCTATGGGGTCCTCCTGTGGGTCCCTGTATTTTCCTATGGGGTCCCTATGCTATGGGGTCTGTCTGTGTCCCTGTGTGTCCCTTGGGGTCCCTATGGGGTCCCTATGGGGACTCTATGGGACCCCTAAGGTTTGTCCCTTTGTCCCTCTGGGATCCCTATGTGTCACTGTGTGTCCCTTTGGGTCCCTATTGGGTCTCTATGGGGCTCCATGTGTCCCTATGTGTACCTTTGGGGTCCCTATTTGTCCCTAGGTGTCCCTATGGGAACTCTATGGGGTCCCTATGGGTTGTCCGTGTGTCCCTATTGGGTCTCTCTGTGTTCCTATGGGGTCTCTCCTCCCTCACAGGCAGCCGTTCCCCCTCCTGTTTATACACTTCCTTCAAGCACTGCAAGGCCACCATGAGGTCTCCCTGGAGCCTTGTCTGCTCCAAGCTAAACAAGCCCAGCTCCCTCAGCCTTTCCTCGTAGCAGAGGTGCTCCAGCCCTCCTATCATCTTAGAGGTGATGCTGCATATCAGTGTGCATTGCACGAGGGTGTGTGCAGGGTGTTTGCACGTGAATGTCACTTTTGCACATGTGTGTGTGTGTGCACGGCTGTGTGCAGGGCTGCAGCTGCGCTCGTGTCTTCATGCGTGTTGCTGTGCAAAGGGGTGGGTTTGCACACGGGTGTGTGTGTGCGCGAACACGGGGCTGTGCATCGAGGTCTTTGCACAAGGCTGTGTGGTTTTGCACACGGTTGTGTGCACACGGATGGAGTGTGCACACAGGGCCGTGCGAGGATGTGCTTGTGCGTGTGGATGCACAGCGGTGTGTGCAGGGAAGTCCTTGCACGTGGGTGTGCGGTTCTGCACAGGGCTGTGCACACAGAGCTGCGTGCAAGGGAGCAGCGGAGGTTCCTGGGAACAGGAGATGCCTGGGAGAGGCAGAACTCACACCAGAGTGCCGGAGAGCACAGGGCCGGGAAGCACAGCTCCGCAGCACTGTGCTGTGCACAGCAGCCTGCAGGATGGCACCGACGGAACCAGGACACGGCGTCACACCAGGCGCTGCAAAGGAAAAGCTCCATCGCAGCCCACACAGGGACAGGCAGGCAGGCGCTGGGGAGGGCTGCACGACAGAGGGGCGCCTTCTGAGCGCCACGACCTGGAGCGCTGTCTGTGGGCAGAGCAGTGCCGGGATGGCAGCGTGGCGGTCCTAAGTGCAGAGATGCTGCTCTGGACCAACAGCCCAGAGGAAACGCTGTCCTTTTGGGGAACTTGGCTCATTGTACACTCAGCATAAAGCAAAAAGTACTCAGCGCTGCCCTGGGAAACTCAGCAATCTCTACGGCATCGTTCTCTGAGTTAGCATGCCATGTTTTTATTGACTACAACCAAAGTTGGAGTGCCGAGTTGGGCGGCACTCGGAGCGCTGCCCTGCAACGCCGCGCACTGCAGCGCTGCCTGCTGATGCTCCTCCTCTCAGTCGTGCAGCTGCAGCTTCTGCATCATCTCCACCAGGCTGTTCATGGCGGAGGACTGGAAAGAAACAGAGCGAGTGTAGAAACAGGACAGCGCTTCCCTTGGGAAATCTCTTCCATGTCTGACAGACGGAGGCCCTGACAACAACAAGAGCCGCGTCTGTGCTCACCGAGGACTCACCTCTGCACGTGCAGCTGCGGCTCTCAGAGAAGCCTTCTTCAGTTCTGCTCTCCTTTGTTTCTGGCGTTGTCTTCTTGCTATCAGGCAAGAAAAAAAAAAGAGGAATTTCTTTTGTCAACAGCAAAACTGCAGAAACGTGGGTACCGTAAAAGCAGACGGCAGAAAAAAGACAAAGGAAATTGGACGAGGAACCCCCCAGTGAATGACCTTTCCAGTGGGACGTGCAGAAGACCACCATGCAGTTAAAGAGACGGGGTTGCACATTCTGGCACCTGGCTGCCTTCAGACTTGGCAGCCTTCAACCCATTTCCCCTCGACACAAAAGGAAAAGGCAAAGCAGACCCTGAGCAAACTCAGCGTGCTGGCAAAGGGCAGCAGCTCAGCACAGCGGTACACAGCCCTGCTCACCTCTGCGCCCGGAGCTCCGCGCTGCGGCAGGCCCAGGCTGCGCTGCTGGAGCCGGCACGCTGCCTCCGCTCTCAGCCCTCGCTCTCTTGTGGGCAGGCAGCTGCGCTGCTGCTGGTGTCCCTTCCTCCAAGGCCTTGCGTTTGCATCCAGCCTGGGCCTTGCCGACGGAGCGGGGGCACGCGGCAGGGGAAGCTCTTCCCCCTGTGCTGGGACCTGCTCTGCCAGGAAGCCCTCCAGCCTGGAGAGGAGCTGGAGCTCTCTCAGGGAGACAAGCTCTCTCGGAACGCCCCTGCTGCACCACCTTCACGTGGAGATGGCCGTTTGGCTCAGCACCGATCTCTGTGAAAAGACAAGAAGCAACGAGATTGAACCAGGGCGCACTGCTGCTTTCAGTCTGCAGAATGGGCCGCGATGCTGGGACATCTCATCTGGAGTGTTCACAGTCACGGAGCTTGGGATCTCAGGTGAACTGTGGGCTCCCATTTCTAATCAGTGCAGGAATGCTCACTGTGCTTATGACCACAGCCAGCACACAGTGACAACAGTCCCAGGAAAGAACAGGCACAAAGCCTGATTAGAAAGGCAGTGCACCAAGCCCCGATGCCTGCTGGGTGTCTGTACCTCTCTTGGGTGCCACGTCCCATTCTGTGCTCCTGCCCTGCCTTTCCGCATGGCTGCGCTTCAGAGGGAGGCTGGCCTCAGCTTCTGACAGAAAGAAAGCAGGAAAGACATGAAGAGCAGCTCCTTGGAGGAAGACTTGGGCACAGTCAGACACAAACTGCTGCTCTTCAAGCGCAGTTTCTTCAATTTCCTTTCCACTGCTACAGCGTTGTGCCACTTGTGCAGTCAGCACAGATCTGCAGCGCCCTTTCCTCTCTCCTCCATCACACACAGCCCTGCACGCAGCCCTCCTTAGAGGCAGCACCCGCAGCACAGCTCACAGCAGCTCCTTACCTGCGGAGGCTTTCCGCTTCCCCCCGTGCCCAGCACCATCCCACGGACACGCAGGCTCCGTCCCTGCAACAACAGATCCAGTCTGACTGCACAGACACCAGGAGCAGCGCTGTCCTGTCAGCCCACACCCCCCCCAAATCCAAAAGACGCTGTTCTACAGCCAGAGCAGAAACTGATGTTCAAACTGCACTGCGCTTACACTAAGCACTACTGCTCTCCTTCCTGTCAGATGGCAGCAGAGGAACCCCGGACTGCCTGACAGCTCTGCAGAATGCAGAGCAAAGCTGCACCAGCAAACAAAACGCTACCGGCTGCAAACGTCGAGACACGGATCTCTTGTCCCTAGAGGGAATGCGCTCAGCTCTCAGCAGCACCACTTGCACACAGACTTCTGTCTCGCTGCTGCCATCGGCTGTCGCTGTCGGCCTTTCTCATGCTTCCACCGTGGTTACTGGACATCCCTACAGCACTGCACCCGCTCAGAAGTAACACTCCACATTCATCCCTCCATCCTTCACGACAGAGGACTGCAGAAACTCACTTTTGCGCGGCACTGAGGACGGCCCGTCCCCATCGCGTCCCTCTGTGCGCTGCCAGGCGCCGTGGGATCTCTGGCAGCCTGCTGGCTGCTGCTCCCCAACGCGGGGAACCGCGCCGCGCTGCTTCTGAGGAGAGAAAGAAGAAACGTTGGAGGGAACGGGCAGCCAAGGTTTGCAGACAGCTTCCAGGTCGGGCCAGAGCTGGGACGGCAGAGTGCTGACACCTTCTTCATCACTAAGGGAAAATACGGCCTGAGCCGTGCCCACGCCATCAGCAGCGCGCGCAGCATCCAACTGGTTCCTGAGGTCCCAAAGCACCTGCAGGGCTCCCCCTGCTCCAGCCGTTCCCTTCAACATGAGAAAAAGGAAGAAGAGCCAAGCCAAGGAAACCCAGCCCTACCTTTCCTCTCCCAGAGCAGGAAGCGGAACTGCGGTCGTCCCCTGCCTGAGACATGGCCGCTGTCTCTGGGGAAGCTGAAGTTCCGAGGGCTGCGCGCAGGAACTTCTCTGCTCTTGGATCGAGCTGCTTCCCTCTGTCTTTGATTGCCTCGGTCTCTCAAAATCTCCTTTTGGACAGGAACCCTGCAGAAAGGATCCACCAGTGAAACATCAGGAGGAAGAAGCATCTTCCCAGCTTTCTTCTGCGTCTCTCGAGGAGGGCAGCGTCTGGACGTCAGCTGGCTGCCAGAGCTGCCTGCCACCACGTCCAGTTTGGGTCTGACTGCCACGGCTTGTGCCAGCAAGCGCCCTTCTCCATCTCCTCAACAGCTCTGCACCCAGCCACCCGTGGGGCAGGGGGCACGAGCTGTGCTCTGAGAAGCTTGTGCTCTCCCTGCTTTTCAATGTGCAACGTGAAGGCGGGGCTCAGCCGTGAATTTCCAGGGGAGGAAGGACGTCTCATCATCCTCACTGAAACGTGGGATGGAAGCTGAACAAGAACCATTTCCCCTGCAAACAGCCGTGCTGAGGGGCACCGCCGGAGCTGGCAACTGCTCCCCAGCCCAGCTTTTCTGCTGAGACACCTCCCGGCACCCAGCCGGCACCAACCCAGCTCACCTGGTAACCCAGGCAACATATGGATCCTAATGGCTCCCTAAGGCACCCTATGGTTCCCTAAGGCACACTACAAATCCTAATGGGTCCCTAAGGCAACCTATGGGTCCCCATGGCTCCCTATGGATCCTAATGGCTCCCTAAGGCACTCTGTATTTCCCCGTGGAACCCTATGCATCCTAACAAGTCCCTAAGGCACCCTATGTGTCCCCATAGCACCCTATGGATTCTAATGGGTCCCTAAGGCACCCTATATGTTTTCATGGAACCCTATGGCTCCTAACGTGTCCCTAAGGCACCCTGTGTGTCCTCGTGGCACCCTATAGGTCCCAATGCCACCCCAAAATTCTATTGGGTCTCTCAGGCACCCTAGGGATCCCCATGGCACTCTATATATCCTAATGGGTTCCTAAGGCACCCTATGAATCCTAATGGGTCCCCATGTCACTCTATGGATCCTAACAGATCCCTAAAGCACCCTATCGTCCCCATGGCACACTATGGATCCTAATGGCTCCCTAAGGAACTTTGCGTATCCCCGTGGAAACCTATGCATCCTAATGGGTCCCTAAGGCACCCTATGGGTCCCCATAGCACCCTATGGATTCTAATGGGTCCCTAAGGCACCATATATGTTTCCATGGCACCGTATGGCTCCTAACGTGTCCCTAAGGCACCCTGTGTTTCCTCATGGCACCCTATGGATCCTAATGGCTCCCTGAGGCACCCTATGGGTCCTCCTGGCACCCTATGGATTCTAATGGGTCCCTAAGGCACCCTATATGTTTCCATGGCACACTGTGGCTCCCAAAATGTCCCTAAGGCACCCTATGAATCCCCAAGGCATCCTAAAATCCTAATGGGTCCCTAAGGCACCCTAGGGGTCCCCATGGCACCCTACAAATCCTAATGAGTCACTAAGGCACCCTGTGGGTCCCCGTGGCACCCTATTGATCCTAATGGGTCCCTAAGGCACCCTATGGGTCCCCATGGCACCTTATGGATCCAAATGGGTCCCTAAGGCACTCTGTGTGTCCCCGTGGAATCCTATGCATCCTAACGAGTCCCTAAGGCACCCTATGGGTCCCCATAGCACCCTATGGATTCTAATGGGTCTCTAAGGCACTCTATATGTTTCCATGACACCGTATGGCTCCTAACGTGTCCCTAAGGCACCCTGTGTGTCCTCATGGCACCCTATGGATCCTAATGAGTCCCTAAGGCACCCTATGGGTCCCCATGGCACCCTACAATTCCTAATGGGTCCATAAGGCACCCCATGGGTCCCCATGGCACCCTATGAATCCTAATGGCTCCCTAAGGCACCCTGTGTGTCCCCGTGGCACCCTATGGATCCGAATGAGTCCCTAAGGCACCCTATGGGTCCCCATGGCACCCGATGGATCCTAATGGCTCCCTAAGGCACCCTAGGGGTCCCTAAGGCACCCTATGGATCCTAATGGGTCCCCATAGCACCCTACAAATCCTAATGTGTCCCTAAGGCACCCTATGGGTCCCCCTGGCACCCTACAAATCCTAGTGGGTCCCTAAGGCACCCTATGGGTCTCCATGGCACCATATGGATCCTAATGGGTCCCCATGGCACCCTACAAATCCTAATGAGTCCCTACGGCACCCTGTGGGTCCCCATGGCACCCGATGGATCCTAACTGGTCCCTAAGGCACCCTATGGGTCCCCATGGCACCCGATGGATCCTAATGGGTCCCTAAAGCACTCTGTGTGTCCCCATGGAATCCTATGCATCCTAACGAGTCCCTAATACACCCTATGGGTCCCCATAGCACCCTATGGATTCTAATGGGTCCCTAAGGCACCCTATATGTTTCCATGGCACCCTATGGCTCCTAAAGTGTCCCTAAGGCACCCTATGAATCCCCAAGGCATCCTAAAATTCTAGTGGGTCCCTAAGGCACCCTAGGTGTCCCCATAACACTCTATGGGTCCCCAAGGCACCCTACGGATTCTAATGGGTCCCTAAGGCACCCTACAGGTCCCCATGGCACCCTATGAATCCTAATGGCTCCTAAGGCACCCTAGGGGTCCCCATGGCACCCTATGGATTCTAATGGGTCCCCATAGCACCCTACAAATTATAATGAGTTCCTAAGGCACCCTGTGGATCCCCCTTGCACCTTATGGATCCTAACAGGTCCCTCAGGCACTCTACGGGTCCTTGTGGCACCCTATGAATCCTAATGGGTCCCTAAAGCACACTTTGGGTACCCATGGCACCCTACAATTCTAGTGCGTCCCTCAAGCACCCTAGGGATCCCCATGGCACCCCATGGATCCTAATGGGTCTCCCTGGCACACTATTCATCCTAATGGAACCCCATGGCATTCTATAGATCATAATGGGTCTCTAAAGCTCCCTAAAGGTCCCCATGGCACCCTATGAATCCTAATGGTTCCCTCAGGCACCCTAGGAGTCTTCATGGCACCCTAAGGATCCTAATGGCTCCCTAAGGCACCCTATGGGTCCTCCTGGCACCCAATGGATCCTAATGGTTCCCCCTGGCACCCTACAAATCCTAATGAGTCCCTAAGGCACACTGTGGGTCCCCGTGGCACCCTATATATCCTCATGGGTTCCTAAGGCACCCTATGGATTCTAATGGATCCCCATAGCTCCCTTTGGATCCTAATGGCTCCCTAAGGCACCCTACCGGTCCCCATGTCACCCTGCGGATCCCAGTGGTCTCTAATGCCGAGCAGAGGGGGACGCTTACCTCCCTGCCCCATTTCCAACACAGGCACCCAGCTCTCTCACCTGGCTGGGTCTGTAAAGCACAGCATCATAGAACGGTTTGGGTTGGAGGGGACCCCCGAGATCATCCAGTTCCATTCCCGCAGAGGGGGCTCTCTGCTTTCCACGCTGGAGCAGCAGCCCGTTGTGCTGAGCTTTCTGAAGCCCCTTCCAGTCTCAGCAGGGAATAAAGCAGCCCGGACGGAATGGATGCACTGGGGCTCTCTGAGGACACGAGGAGACTCGGGAGCACGGCAGATGGGTCAGATACGACGCCATCCTCAAGGCAGCAGCTGGCTTCCAGCAGGAACACACACAGCATCCGTGCCACCAGGTTCCTTTGGGAGTTTAACGGAGAAGAAGGCGTCCGGAACAACGCAGCAAGTCCTCGGCCAGAACTGAATACGAAAGGAAGCCTTGCAAACCTTCACCGCCCTCCTGAGTTCTGCACGCCATACCTGGTGCTGGCAGCCATCGTCCCAAGGATCCCCTCTCAGAATTCCCACTCGGCTCCCACTTCCAGCCATCGATCAAACCCCAGAAGGCCACAAAAGGAGAAAGCAGCTGGCAGAAGGCACGGCCTGCGAGGACAGAAGGAACTGAGCTGCTCACCGCTTCCCTTCAGCGCTGAAACTTGGGCCCCCCGGATTGCTGCCTGAGGCCACAAGAGAAGGATTCCGCACAGACAGCCTGGCACCGATGCACACACACAGCTGAAAGGAAACCACCCAACATCACAGGACTGTTGCTCTGCATCCACAGCCTCTCTGGGCAGCTGTTCCAGTCCCTCTCCATCTCTCGGTGCAGAACTTCCCCCTGACGTCCAACCTCCATCTCCCCTCCCTCCACTCCAAACCGTTTCCCCTCGTCCTGCTGCCATCTCCCCTTCCCCAGACTTCCCTCCCCTCCTGTCTGCAGGCTCCCTTGAGCTGCTGCAGGCTGCAGGGAGCTCACCCCGCAGCCTTCTTTCCTCCAGGCTGAACAAGCCCAGCTCCCTCAGCCTGCCTTTGCAGCCCCCCGACCAGCTGCAAAGCCCCGCACCGCTCACCTGCTTCCAACCCCCTGCTGCGTGCAGGTCGCCAACCAGCAGCCCAGGCTGCCCAGAGCCACATCCAGCCTGGCCTCCACCGCCTGCAGGGCTGCGGCACCCACAGCCTCCTTGGGCAGCCTGTGCCAGTGCCTCACCGCCCTCGGGGGGAAAAACTTCCTCCTCCCTCCCATCTGACCTCAACCTCCCCTGGCTCAGTTTAAGCCGTTCCCCTTGTCCTGTCACCACCAGCCCTCCCTTCTCCCCTCCCTCCCCTCACCTCTCTGCACCCCTTCCCTTCCTCCCTCCCTCCCCGCCCCTCCCCCACCTTCCCCTCGCCGCATCTCCCTGCGGATCTCCCCCCCGCAGCCCCACTCCCGGCCGCCATCCCCGGAGCTCCGCCCTGCCCCGCTCGCTCCCGCGCCTCCGCACCCCATCCCTGACGGCTCTCCGTTCGCCCCCCGGGGGCTTCGTGCGGCCGCGTTGCCGTGGCGACGGCGAGCCTCCCTCGTTGCTGCGCGGGAAGCCGCCCCCGCGGCGACGGCGCTTGCGCGGCGGCGTCTCCATAGCGACGGCGCCGTCCCCGCCGAGTGACGTCATCGCGTCGCGACGCCAGGAGGCGGTGGCGCGGGAGCGGAGCGGGGCCCTGTGGCGCGGCCCCGGGACTCGGAGCGGGTTGACTTGGCGTTCGTGCGAGGAGCGAAGCGTCGCGAAGGACGGCGAACCTGCAGCACTGAGCCGGTGAGGAGCCGGGGGAGAAAGAGAGCAGCGTCGGCAAGAGGGGAAAACAGGGAGCGCGGTTCTCTCTGCGCTCTGCTGCTTGCAGGGTCCCCACAGGGGCACACAGACACGCCACAGGCACCTCATAGAGACACACACAGGCACATAGGAACCCCATAGGGACACGCACTGACCCCATAGGGACCCCACAGGGACCAAGAGGGACACATAGGGACCCGATAGGGACACAGAGGGACACAGAGAGACCCCACAGAGACCCAAAAGGGACACAGAGAGACTCCATAGGGACCCATAGGGACACAAAGGGGCACATAGGGACCCCACTGGGACTCAGAGAGACCCATTGGAGACTCCATAGAGGCCCCATAGGGACACGCAGGGACCCCATAGGGACCCATTAGGGACCCCAGAGGGACACGTATGGACACACAGAGGCCACATAGAGACAGAGGGAGACCCCATAGGGACCCCATGGGGACAGAAAGAGACCCCGCAAGACCCCATAGGGACACGTAGGGACCTCATAGGGACCACAGGGACACAGAGAAACCCATTGGAGACGCCATGGAGGCCCCATAGGAACACAGACGGCAGAGAGACCCCATAGGGACCCCACATGGACACATAGGGACACCATTGTTGTCAGCAACTGTGAGACTGCGAGATCCCCCCGCGGGGTGTGACGCGTTAGGCCCTCTCCCTGCTCTATGATAGATGGGTGGTTCGTGCCCTTAGGGGCGTAAACGAAGCACTTAGGCTATATAAGCTAGTGTATACGTGTAATAAACGCCATTTGCTGCTCATCACATTGGTGTCACCTCAGTAGTTGGCCCAGCTACGGTCTCCCAGGGAAGCGGAACGGGCGTTTACTGCAACAAGTGTTGACCCCGACCGCCGTGATACCTGGGGGTGAGTCAGCTGTTCTGTAGGATCCCACTGCAGAGCGGTAAATTCAAATCCGCGGAGTGGTGGAAGCCCAGGGACGGGGAGGAGTGCGCATTACTCCTTGTCAGGCAGGAGGCTCGGGAAAAGGAGCCAGGATCCCTCTGGCACTAGGGGAAACGGCAGGAGAAGGCCAGACATACGTTCGGCCAGAGGCGTTATGGAAGCCGTCATAAAGGTGATTCTTCATGCATGCAAAATTTATTGCGGGAAAAATGTTCCTTCTAAGAAGGAGGTTTCAGCGACACTCTCGTTGCTGGAGAAGGAGGGGCTATTATCATCCCCTTCTGACTTATATGATCCTGATAATTGGGATTCATTTACTGCTGTGCTCTCACAGAGGGCAATGTCCACTCAAAAAGTTGCGGAGTTTAAAGTGTGGGGATTAATTTTGACAGCTCTTAGGAAAGCGAAAGAGGAGAAGATTGCAGGTGACCGTGCTAGGGATCTGCTGGGGTTAGGGCCGGGGGGGGTCTTGTCTCCCCTACAGGTTCGCTGGAGGGCAAGATGGCGCTGACTCCTTCGGCCCCACCAGAAACAACGACCCTGGGGATAAAGAAGAACGAAGCGGAGCAGGAACAATCACACCATAAAGAGGAGGACCCACCTCCTTACCCGGCTTGCAGCTTATATCCTTCACTTAAGCCCTTCAAAGATAAAGGGGGAGGGGGGCCTGCGGAGGAATGCGGTATAACTTCTGGCACAGTTGATAAGAGGGTCCTTGGAGAGGGAGAGATGTCTGGAGGAGTTGTGGTGCGACCTGTGGAATGCGGCAGCGGGGGCGGGACTCACCTACTGCCCGATTCCGCTTGCTATGGCGGCCACCCCCTGAGGGGCGTGGATTGTCCCGCGCCGCTTTGCTGTGGGGGGGGCGTTCCGACGGGGATGGCCCCGGGGTCCGCTCAGGAGGGGCGTGGTCCCATATCGACAGCTCCATGGGGCCCGCCTACCCTCACTGATTGGGCTCGTGTGAGAGAAGACATACGGGCTGCAGATCCGGCAGGTACCGCGCTTACTCTCCCGGTGGTGGTAAAACCAGAGGGTGCAGCTTGGACTCCTTTGGATTCCAAAGCGATTACTCGCCTCTCGGATTTAGTTAAAAGCAAAGGTCTGCATTCCCCTGTTACCATGGCAGCGGTGGAAGCTCTCATGGCTTCTAGTCTCTTGCCACACGATGTGGTGAACCTTATGCATGTTATTCTTGAGCCTGTACAATACACCCTGTGGTATGATGAATGGAATAGACTACTTCAAGCTGTGGTGGCTGCTGCCACCCGTGACCCCCACCATCCAGCCAACGGCCAGCGCAGAGGCGATAGAACTAATCTTGCACGTCTTCAGGGCCTGGCAGATGGAATGGTGGGATCCCCGGAGGGCAAAGCAACATTGCTTAGAGCAGGAGAGCTGGCAGCCGTTACAACTGCGGCCCTTCAAGCCCTGCGAGAATTGGCTAAGGTTGCGGAACCTGTGCTTCCGTGGGCAGACATCAAGCAGGGCCCCTCTGAGTCATTTTCTGACTTTGCGAATCCGTGCAGTGGAGGGATCTGATCTCCCACGGGAGGTCCAATCCCCAGTCATAATGGATTGTCTTAAGCAGAAATCGTTGCCAGACATCCAGCAAATCATCAGAGCAGCGCCGGGAACTCTAACTACCCCAGGGGAGCTTATTAAGTATGTGTTAGATCATCAGAGGGCCACACCATTAACTTATGAGGGACTAGCAGCCGCCATGCAGGGAATGGCCGCTTCGGTTAGTTCTGCGGTTAAGACCACGGTGATGTCAGCTACTCGGGTCGGGGAAGAAAGGGATAAAGGCCCGTGCTTTAAGTGTAGGCATTAGAATGGGTTCCCTTCATGGACAGGTGGCCAGATTGAGGCCTGGAGAACAAGCAATTCCATACAGCGGGTTTGTGAGAGCAATGCTCTCAAGGCTTGAGACATCTGCCTTGATACTGAACAGACGTTTGTTATTTTTGAAGTACGTTCCAACAGGTACCTGAGACAATGTTGATCCTAATGGCTCCCTAAGGCACTCTGTGTGTCCCCGTGGAATCCTATGCATCCTAATGGGTCCCTAAGGCACCCTATGGGTCCCCATAGCACCCTATGGATTCTAATGGGTCCCTAAGGCACCATATATGTTTCCATGGCACCGTATGGCTCCTAACGTGTCCCTAAGGCACCCTATGTGTTCTCATGGCACCCTATGGATCCTAATGGCTCCCTGAGGCACCCTATGGGTCCCCCTGGCACCCTACAATTACTAATGGGTCCATAAGGCACGCTAGGGGTCCCCATGGCACCATATGGATCCTAATGGGTCCCCATGGCACCCTACGTATCCTAATGGCTCCCTGAGGCACCCTATGAATCCCCCTGGCACCCTATGGCTCCTAAAGTGTCCCTAAGGCACCCTATGGGTCCCCCTTGAACCCTATGGATCCTAACGGGTCCTTAAGGCACCCTAGGGGTCCCCATGGCACCCTATGGTTCCTAATGGCTCCCTAAGGCACTCTGTGTGTCCCCATGGAACCCTATGCATCCAAACAAGTCCCTAAGGCACCCTATGGGTCCCCATAGCACCCTATGGATTCTAATGGGTCGCTAAGGCACCCTATATGTTTACATGGCACCCTATGGCTCCTAACGTGTCCCTAAGGCACCCTGTGTGTTCTTGTGGCACGCTATGGTCCCCCTGACACCCTACACATTCTAATGGGTCCATAAGGCACCCTACGGGTCCCCATGGAACCATATGGATCCTAATTGGTCCCCATGGCACCCTATGCATCCTAATGGCTCCCTAAGGCACCCTAGGGGTCCCCATGGCACCATATGGATCCCAACGGGTCCCCATAGCACCCTACAAATCCTAATGAGTCACTAAGGCACCCTGTGTGTCCCCGTGGCACCCTATTGATCCTAACGGGTCCCTAAGGCACCCTATGGGTCCCCATGGCACCTTATGGATCCAAATGGGTCCCTAAGGCACTCTGTGTGTCCCCGTGGAATCCTATGCATCCTAACGAGTCCCTCAGGCACCCTATGGGTCCCCATAGCACCCTATGGATTCTAATGGCTCTCTAAGGCACCGTATATGTTTCCATGGCACCGTATGGCTCCTAACGTGTCCCTAAGGCACCCTGTGTGTCCTCATGGCACCCTATGGATCCTAATGGCTCCCTAAGGCACTCTGTGTGTCCCCGTGGAACCCTATGCATCCTAACAAGTCCCTAAGGCACCCTATATGTCCCCATAGCACCCTATGGATTCTAATGGGTCCCTAAGGCACCCTATATGTTTACATGGCACCCTATGGTTCCTAACGTGTCCCTAAGGCACCCTGTGTGTTCTCGTGGCAACCTATGGGACCCCCTGGCACCCTATGGATCCTAATGTGTCCGTAAGGCACCCTATGGGTCCCCCTGGCACCCTACAAATCCTAGTGGGTCCCTAAGGCACCCTACGGGTCTCCATGGCACCTTATGGATCCTAATGGGTCCCCATGGCACCCTACAAATCCTAATGAGTCCCTAAGGCACCCTGTGGGTCCCCATGGCACCCGATGGATCCTAACTGGTCCCTAAGGCACCCTATGGGTCCCCATGGCACCCGATGAATCCTAATGGCTCCCTAAGGCACTCTGTGTGTCCCCATGGAATCCTATGCATCCTAACGAGTCCCTAATACACCCTATGGGTCCCCATAGCACCCTATGGATTCTAATGGGTCCCTAAGGCACCCTATATGTTTCCATGGCATCCCATGGCTCCTAAAGTGTCCCTAAGGCACCCTATGAATCCCCAAGGCATCCTAAAATTCTAGTGGGTCCCTAAGGCACCCTAGGGGTCCCCATGGCACCATATGGATCCTAACGGGTCCCCATAGCACCCTACAAATTCTAATGAGTCACTAAGGCACCCTGTGTGTCCCCATGGCACCCTATTGATCCTAATGGGTCCCTAAGGCACCCTATGGGTCCCCATGGCACCTTATGGATCCAAATGGGTCCCTAAGGCACTCTGTGTGTCCCCGTGGAATCCTATGCATCCTAACGAGTCACTCAGGCACCCTATGGGTCCCCATAGCACCCTATGGATTCTAATGGCTCTCTAAGGCACCCTATATGTTTCCATGGCACCGTATGGCTCCTAACGTGTCCCTAAGGCACCCTGTGTGTCTTCCTGGCACCCTATAGATCCTAATGGGTCCCTAAGGCACCCTATGGGTCCCCATGGCACCCGACAATTCCTAATGGGTCCATAAGGCACCCTACGGGTCCCCATGGCACCATATGGACTCTAATGGATCCCCATGGCACCCTGTGGCTCCTAACGTGTCCCTAAGGCACCCTGTGTGTTCTTGTGGCATCCTATGGGCCCCCCTGGCACCCTACAAATCCTAATGGCTCCCTAAGGCACCCTAGGGGTCCCCATGGCACCCTATGGATCCTCATGGGTCCGTAAGGCACCCTATGGGTCCCCCTGGCACCCTACAAATCCTAGTGGGTCCATAAGGCACCCTACGGGTCTCCATGGCACCATATGGATCCTAATGGGTCCCCATGGCACCCTACGGATCCTAATGGCTCCCTAAGGCACCCTAGGGGTCCCCATGGCACCCTATGGATCCTAATGGGTCCCCATAGCACCCTACAAATCCTAATGTGTCCCTAAGGCACCCTTTGGGTCCCCATGGCACCCGATGGATCCTAATGGGTCCCTAAGGCACTCTGTGTGTCCCCATGGAATCCTATGCATCCTAACTGGTCCCTAAGGCACCCTATGGGTCCCCATAGCACCCTATGGATTCTAATGGGTCCCTAAGGCACTATATAAGTCCCCATAGCACCCTATGGCTCCTAAAGTGTCCCTAAGGCACCCTATGAATCCCTATGAATTCTTGTGGCATACTATGGGCCCCCCTGGCACCCTACAAATCCTAAAGGCTCCCTAAGGCACCCTAGGGGTCCCCATGGCACCATATGGATCCTAATGGGTCCCCATGGCACCCTACAAATCCTAATGAGTCACTAAGGCACCCTGTGGGTCCCCGTGGCACCCGATGGATCCTAATGGGTTTCTAAGGCATCCTATGGGTCCCCCATGGCACCTTATGGATCCAAACGGGTCCCTAAGGCACTCTGTGTGTCCCCGTGGAATCCTATGCATCCTAACGAGTCCCTCAGGCACCCTATGGGTCCCCATAGCACCCTATGGATTCTAATGGGTCTCTAAGGAACCCTATGTTTCCAAGGCACCGTATGGCTCCTAATGTGTCCCTAAGGCACCCTCTGTGTCCTCATGGCACCCTATGGATCCTAATGGGTCCCTAAGGCACCCTATGGGTCCCCATGGCACCCTACAATTCCTAATGGGTCCATAAGGCACCCTAGGGGTCCCCATGGCACCCGATGGATCCTAATGGCTCCATAAGGCACCCTGTGTGTCCCCGTGGCACCCTATGGATCCGAATGAGTCCCTAAGGCACCCTATGGGTCCTCATGGCACCCGATGCATCCTAATGGCTCCCTAAGGCACTCTGTGTGTCCCCGTGGAACCCTATGCATCCTAACAAGTCCCTAAGGCACCCTATATGTCCCCATAGCACCCTATGGATTCTAATGGGTCCCTAAGGCACCCTATATGTTTACATGGCACCCTATGGTTCCTAACGTGTCCCTAAGGCACCCTGTGTGTTCTCGTGGCAACCTATGGGACCCCCTGGCACCCTATGGATCCCAATGTGTCCGTAAGGCACCCTATGGGTCCCCCTGGCACCCTACAAATCCTAGTGGGTCCCTAAGGCACCCTACGAGTCTCCATGACACCATATGGATCCTAATGGGTCCCCATGGCACCATATGGATCCTAATGGGTCCCCATGGCACCCTACAATTCCTAATGGGTCCATAAGGCACCCTAGGGGTCCCCATGGCACCCTATGGATCCTAATGGCTCCCTAAGGCACCCTGTGTGTCCCCGTGGCACCCTATGGATCCGAATGAGTCCCTAAGGCACCCTATGGGTCCTCTTGGCACTCGATGCATCCTAATGGCTCCCTAAGGCACTCTGTGTGTCCCCGTGGAACCCTATGCATCCTAACAAGTCCCTAAGGCACCCTATATGTCCCCATAGCACCCTATGGATTCTAATGGGTCCCTAAGGCACCCTATATGTTTACATGGCACCCTATGGTTCCTAACGTGTCCCTAAGGCACCCTGTGTGTTCTCGTGGCAACCTATGGGACCCCCTGGCACCCTATGGATCCTCATGTGTCCCTAAGGCACCCTATGGGTCCCCCTGGCACCCTACAAATCCTAGTGGGTCCCTAAGGCACCCTACGGGTCTCCATGGCACCATATGGATCCTAATGGGTCCCCATGGCACCCTACATATCCTAATGAGTCCCTAAGGCACCCTGTGGGTCCCCATGGCACCCGATGGATCCTAACTGGTCCCTAAGGCACCCTATGGGTCCCCATGGCACCCGATGGATCCTAATGGGTCCCTAAGGCACTCTGTGTGTCCCCATGGAATCCTATGCATCCTAACTGGTCCCTAAGGCACCCTATGGGTCCCCATAGCACCCTATGGATTCTAATGGGTCCCTAAGGCACCCTATATGTTTCCATGGCATCCTATGGCTCCTAAAGTGTCCCTAAGGCACCCTATGAATCCCCAAGGCATCCTAAAATTCTAGTGGGTCCCTAAGGCACCCTAGGGGTCCCCATGGCACCATATGGATCCTAACGGGTCCCCATAGCACCCTACAAATTCTAATGAGTCACTAAGGCACCCTGTGGGTCCTCGTGGCACCCTATTGATCCTAATGGGTTTCTAAGGCATCCTATGGGTCCCCCATGGCACCTTATGGATCCAAATGGGTCCCTAAGGCACTCTGTGTGTCCCCGTGGAATCCTATGCATCCTAACAAGTCCCTCATGCACCCTATGGGTCCCCATAGCACCCTATGGATTCTAATGGGTCTCTAAGGCACCCTATATGTTTCCAAGGCACCGTATGGCTCCTAACGTGTCCCTAAGGCACCTTCTGTGTCCTCATGGCACCCTATGGATCCTAATGGGTCCCTAAGGCACCCTATGGGTCCCCATGGCACCCTACAATTCCTAATGGGTCCATAAGGCACCCTATGGGTCCCCATGGCACCCTATGGATCCTAATGGCTCCCTAAGGCACCCTGTGTGTCCCCGTGGCACCCTATGGATCCGAATGAGTCCCTAAGGCACCCTATATGTCCCCATAGCACCCTATGGATTCTAATGGGTCCCTAAGGCACCCTATATGTTTACATGGCACCCTATGGTTCCTAACGTGTCCCTAAGGCACCCTGTGTGTTCTCGTGGCAACCTATGGGACCCCCTGGCACCCTATGGATCCTCATGTGTCCCTAAGGCACCCTATGGGTCCCCCTGGCACCCTACAAATCGTAGTGGGTCCCTAAGGCACCCTACGGGTCTCCATGGCACCATATGGATCCTAATGGGTCCCCATGGCACCCTACAAATCCTAATGAGTCCCTACGGCACCCTGTGGGTCCCCATGGCACCCGATGGATCCTAACTGGTCCCTAAGGCACCCTATGGGTCCCCATGGCACCCGATGGATCCTAATGGGTCCCTAAAGCACTCTGTGTGTCCCCATGGAATCCTATGCATCCTAACGAGTCCCTAATACACCCTATGGGTCCCCATAGCACCCTATGGATTCTAATGGGTCCCTAAGGCACCCTATATGTTTCCATGGCACCCTATGGCTCCTAAAGTGTCCCTAAGGCACCCTATGAATCCCCAAGGCATCCTAAAATTCTAGTGGGTCCCTAAGGCACCCTAGGGGTCCCCATAACACTCTATGGGTCCCCAAGGCACCCTACGGATTCTAATGGGTCCCTAAGGCACCCTACAGGTCCCCATGGCACCCTATGAATCCTAATGGCTCCTAAGGCACCCTAGGGGTCCCCATGGCACCCTATGGATTCTAATGGGTCCCCATAGCACCCTACAAATTATAATGAGTTCCTAAGGCACCCTGTGGATCCCCCTTGCACCTTATGGATCCTAACAGGTCCCTCAGGCACTCTACGGGTCCTTGTGGCACCCTATGAATCCTAATGGGTCCCTAAAGCACACTTTGGGTACCCATGGCACCCTACAATTCTAGTGCGTCCCTCAAGCACCCTAGGGATCCCCATGGCACCCCATGGATCCTAATGGGTCTCCCTGGCACACTATTCATCCTAATGGAACCCCATGGCATTCTATAGATCATAATGGGTCTCTAAAGCTCCCTAAAGGTCCCCATGGCACCCTATGAATCCTAATGGTTCCCTCAGGCACCCTAGGAGTCTTCATGGCACCCTAAGGATCCTAATGGCTCCCTAAGGCACCCTATGGGTCCTCCTGGCACCCAATGGATCCTAATGGTTCCCCCTGGCACCCTACAAATCCTAATGAGTCCCTAAGGCACACTGTGGGTCCCCGTGGCACCCTATATATCCTCATGGGTTCCTAAGGCACCCTATGGATTCTAATGGATCCCCATAGCTCCCTTTGGATCCTAATGGCTCCCTAAGGCACCCTACCGGTCCCCATGTCACCCTGCGGATCCCAGTGGTCTCTAATGCCGAGCAGAGGGGGACGCTTACCTCCCTGCCCCATTTCCAACGCAGGCACCCAGCTCTCTCACCTGGCTGGGTCTGTAAAGCACAGCATCATAGAACGGTTTGGGTTGGAGGGGACCCCCGAGATCATCCAGTTCCATTCCCGCAGAGGGGGCTCTCTGCTTTCCACGCTGGAGCAGCAGCCCGTTGTGCTGAGCTTTCTGAAGCCCCTTCCAGTCTCAGCAGGGAATAAAGCAGCCCGGACGGAATGGATGCACTGGGGCTCTCTGAGGACACGAGGAGACTCGGGAGCACGGCAGATGGGTCAGATACGACGCCATCCTCAAGGCAGCAGCTGGCTTCCAGCAGGAACACACACAGCATCCGTGCCACCAGGTTCCTTTGGGAGTTTAACGGAGAAGAAGGCGTCCGGAACAACGCAGCAAGTCCTCGGCCAGAACTGAATACGAAAGGAAGCCTTGCAAACCTTCACCGCCCTCCTGAGTTCTGCACGCCATACCTGGTGCTGGCAGCCATCGTCCCAAGGATCCCCTCTCAGAATTCCCACTCGGCTCCCACTTCCAGCCATCGATCAAACCCCAGAAGGCCACAAAAGGAGAAAGCAGCTGGCAGAAGGCACGGCCTGCGAGGACAGAAGGAACTGAGCTGCTCACCGCTTCCCTTCAGCGCTGAAACTTGGGCCCCCCGGATTGCTGCCTGAGGCCACAAGAGAAGGATTCCGCACAGACAGCCTGGCACCGATGCACACACACAGCTGAAAGGAAACCACCCAACATCACAGGACTGTTGCTCTGCATCCACAGCCTCTCTGGGCAGCTGTTCCAGTCCCTCTCCATCTCTCGGTGCAGAACTTCCCCCTGACGTCCAACCTCCATCTCCCCTCCCTCCACTCCAAACCGTTTCCCCTCGTCCTGCTGCCATCTCCCCTTCCCCAGACTTCCCTCCCCTCCTGTCTGCAGGCTCCCTTGAGCTGCTGCAGGCGGCAGGGAGCTCACCCCGCAGCCTTCTTTCCTCCAGGCTGAACAAGCCCAGCTCCCTCAGCCTGCCTTTGCAGCCCCCCGACCAGCTGCAAAGCCCCGCACCGCTCACCTGCTTCCAACCCCCTGCTGCGTGCAGGTCGCCAACCAGCAGCCCAGGCTGCCCAGAGCCACATCCAGCCTGGCCTCCACCGCCTGCAGGGCTGCGGCACCCACAGCCTCCTTGGGCAGCCTGTGCCAGTGCCTCACCGCCCTCGGGGGGAAAAACTTCCTCCTCCCTCCCATCTGACCTCAACCTCCCCTGGCTCAGTTTAAGCCGTTCCCCTTGTCCTGTCACCACCAGCCCTCCCTTCTCCCCTCCCTCCCCCCACCTCTCTGCACCCCTTCCCTCCCTCCCTCCCCGCCCCTCCCCCACCTTCCCCTCGCCGCATCTCCCTGCGGATCTCCCCCCCGCAGCCCCACTCCCGGCCGCCATCCCCGGAGCTCCGCCCTGCCCCGCTCGCTCCCGCGCCTCCGCACCCCATCCCTGACGGCTCTCCGTTCGCCCCCGGGGGCTTCGTGCGGCCGCGTTGCCGTGGCGACGGCGAGCCTCCCTCGTTGCTGCGCGGGAAGCCGCCCCCGCGGCGACGGCGCTTGCGCGGCGGCGTCTCCATAGCGACGGCGCCGTCCCCGCCGAGTGACGTCATCGCGTCGCGACGCCAGGAGGCGGTGGCGCGGGAGCAGAGCGGGGCCCTGTGGCGCGGCCCCGGGACTCGGAGCGGGTTGACTTGGCGTTCGTGCGAGGAGCGAAGCGTCGCGAAGGACGGCGAACCTGCAGCACTGAGCCGGTGAGGAGCCGGGGGAGAAAGAGAGCAGCGTCGGCAAGAGGGGAAAACAGGGAGCGCGGTTCTCTCTGCGCTCTGCTGCTTGCAGGGTCCCCACAGGGGCACACAGACACGCCACAGGCACCTCATAGAGACACACACAGGCACATAGGAACCCCATAGGGACACGCACTGACCCCATAGGGACCCCACAGGGACCAAGAGGGACACATAGGGACCCGATAGGGACACAGAGGGACACAGAGAGACCCCACAGAGACCCAAAAGGGACACAGAGAGACTCCATAGGGACCCATAGGGACACAAAGGGGCACATAGGGACCCCACTGGGACTCAGAGAGACCCATTGGAGACTCCATAGAGGCCCCATAGGGACACGCAGGGACCCCATAGAGACCCATTAGGGACCCCAGAGGGACACGTATGGACACACAGAGGCCACATAGAGACAGAGGGAGACCCCATAGGGACCCCATGGGGACAGAAAGAGACCCCGCAAGACCCCATAGGGACACGTAGGGACCTCATAGGGACCACAGGGACACAGAGAAACCCATTGGAGACGCCATGGAGGCCCCATAGGAACACAGACGGCAGAGAGACCCCATAGGGACCCCACATGGACACATAGGGACACCATTGTTGTCAGCAACTGTGAGACTGCGAGACCCCCCCCGCGGGGTGTGACGCGTTAGGCCCTCTCCCTGCTCTATGATAGATGGGTGGTTCGTGCCCTTAGGGGCGTAAACGAAGCACTTAGGCTATATAAGCTAGTGTATACGTGTAATAAACGCCATTTGCTGCTCATCACATTGGTGTCACCTCAGTAGTTGGCCCAGCTACGGTCTCCCAGGGAAGCGGAACGGGCGTTTACTGCAACAAGTGTTGACCCCGACCGCCGTGATACCTGGGGGTGAGTCAGCTGTTCTGTAGGATCCCACTGCAGAGCCGTAAATTCAAATCCGCGGAGTGGTGGAAGCCCAGGGACGGGGAGGAGTGCGCATTACTCCTTGTCAGGCAGGAGGCTCGGGAAAAGGAGCCAGGATCCCTCTGGCACTAGGGGAAACGGCAGGAGAAGGCCAGACATACGTTCGGCCAGAGGCGTTATGGAAGCCGTCATAAAGGTGATTCTTCATGCATGCAAAATTTATTGCGGGAAAAATGTTCCTTCTAAGAAGGAGGTTTCAGCGACACTCTCGTTGCTGGAGAAGGAGGGGCTATTATCATCCCCTTCTGACTTATATGATCCTGATAATTGGGATTCATTTACTGCTGTGCTCTCACAGAGGGCAATGTCCACTCAAAAAGTTGCGGAGTTTAAAGTGTGGGGATTAATTTTGACAGCTCTTAGGAAAGCGAAAGAGGAGAAGATTGCAGGTGACCGTGCTAGGGATCTGCTGGGGTTAGGGCCGGGGGGGGTCTTGTCTCCCCTACAGGTTCGCTGGAGGGCAAGATGGCGCTGACTCCTTCGGCCCCACCAGAAACAACGACCCTGGGGATAAAGAAGAACGAAGCGGAGCAGGAACAATCACACCATAAAGAGGAGGACCCACCTCCTTACCCGGCTTGCAGCTTATATCCTTCACTTAAGCCCTTCAAAGATAAAGGGGGAGGGGGGCCTGCGGAGGAATGCGGTATAACTTCTGGCACAGCTGATAAGAGGGTCCTTGGAGAGGGAGAGATGTCTGGAGGAGTTGTGGTGCGACCTGTGGAATGCGGCAGCGGGGGCGGGACTCACCTACTGCCCGATTCCGCTTGCTACGGCGGCCACCCCCCGAGGGGCGTGGATTGTCCCGCGCCGCTTTGCTGTGGGGGGGGCGTTCCGACGGGGATGGCCCCGGGGTCCGCTCAGGAGGGGCGTGGTCCCATATCGACAGCTCCATGGGGCCCGCCTACCCTCACTGATTGGGCTCGTGTGAGAGAAGACATACGGGCTGCAGATCCGGCAGGTACCGCGCTTACTCTCCCGGTGGTGGTAAAACCAGAGGGTGCAGCTTGGACTCCTTTGGATTCCAAAGCGATTACTCGCCTCTCGGATTTAGTTAAAAGCAAAGGTCTGCATTCCCCTGTTACCATGGCAGCGGTGGAAGCTCTCATGGCTTCTAGTCTCTTGCCACACGATGTGGTGAACCTTATGCATGTTATTCTTGAGCCTGTACAATACACCCTGTGGTATGATGAATGGAATAGACTACTTCAAGCTGTGGTGGCTGCTGCCACCCGTGACCCCCACCATCCAGCCAACGGCCAGCGCAGAGGCGATAGAACTAATCTTGCACGTCTTCAGGGCCTGGCAGATGGAATGGTGGGATCCCCGGAGGGCAAAGCAACATTGCTTAGAGCAGGAGAGCTGGCAGCCGTTACAACTGCGGCCCTTCAAGCCCTGCGAGAATTGGCTAAGGTTGCGGAACCTGTGCTTCCGTGGGCAGACATCAAGCAGGGCCCCTCTGAGTCATTTTCTGACTTTGCGAATCCGTGCAGTGGAGGGATCTGATCTCCCACGGGAGGTCCAATCCCCAGTCATAATGGATTGTCTTAAGCAGAAATCGTTGCCAGACATCCAGCAAATCATCAGAGCAGCGCCGGGAACTCTAACTACCCCAGGGGAGCTTATTAAGTATGTGTTAGATCATCAGAGGGCCACACCATTAACTTATGAGGGACTAGCAGCCGCCATGCAGGGAATGGCCGCTTCGGTTAGTTCTGCGGTTAAGACCACGGTGATGTCAGCTACTCGGGTCGGGGAAGAAAGGGATAAAGGCCCGTGCTTTAAGTGTAGGCATTAGAATGGGTTCCCTTCATGGACAGGTGGCCAGATTGAGGCCTGGAGAACAAGCAATTCCATACAGCGGGTTTGTGAGAGCAATGCTCTCAAGGCTTGAGACATCTGCCTTGATATTGAACAGACGTTTGTTATTTTTGAAGTACGTTCCAACAGGTACCTGAGACAATGTTGGTATATATTGGGCATAGGTAGTGCCACTAGAGCTATCAGCAATCACTCTAATCAGTAATCTCTAATCTCTTTGTCTATAACTTCACCAGTATCGTAGGCTTTAATTGTTAAGTGTCGGTAACATCACATCAGTTCTTGCAGGCTACCTACACGGTGATTCAAGACCTATCACCTACTCCAAGTGGAATGAATTTCGCTTTGGTAAGGAAGCTTCTGCAACATGAGGGTTTGTACCAACTGCTAAAACGCGTCAGAGATAATGGACAGAAAACCTTGATCACTGTTCACCACGACACAAGAGAGAGACATCACATCTGAGAGCAAAGAAGGACGGAGAACACCACTGACGGGAAGTGCTTCTGAGATCGTCCATCAAAGCGACGGGAATGTTTAACTCTGCTTAACTATTCTATATTCGGTTATAGTTGCACTAAGTCTAATATTAACACGCTTCATACTTATGGGTATATTACATATATAAGTATGGTTGAAGACATTAGGATAATTAAGTTAGGAGGTTGTCATTAGGTTAATAGGTTATAGAGTTATTAGGGTAGGATTATTTTGCGAATCGGGATGTAACGGGGCAAAGCTTAACCGAGAGGACAATGGCATGTATAGGCGCAGTGCGGGGATTTTGGGGTGTACGGGTTAGGGTCCTCTTGAGTTGTAGTAGACTTTCTTGAGCATGGAGAGGGGGGAGATGTTGTCAGCAACTGCGAGGCTGCGAGACCCCCCCGCGGGGTGTGACGCGTTAGGCCCTCTCCCTGCTCTATGATAGATGGGTGGTTCGTGCCCTTAGGGGCATAAACGAAGCACTTAGGCTATATAAGCTAGTGAATACGTGTAATAAACGCCATTTGCTGCTCATCACAGTGGTGTCACCTCAGTAACTGGCCAAGCTGCAGTCTCCCCGGGGAGCAGAACGGGCGCATACTGCAACACATGGGGACCCGTAGGGGGCGTTCGCAACCCATTAGGATACATAGGGTGCCATGGGGACCCATAGGGTGCCTTAAGGAGCCACTAGCATACCATAGGTTGCCATGGAGACCCATTAGGATCCATAGGGTGCCACGGGGACTCTAGGGTGCCTTAGGTACCCAATAGTATCCATTGGATGCCTTAGGGACCCACTATGATCCACAGGGTGCCATAAGGTCCCATAAGGATCCTCAGGGTGCCTTAGGAGCATTAGGACCCATCAGGCGCCTTAGGACCTCTAGGGTGCCTTAGGGAATTGTTTGGATTTATAGGGTGCCACAGGGAAATGTAGGGTGCCTTAGGGAACCACTAGGATCCATAGGGTGTAATGGGGACCCTTAGGGTGCTTTAGGGTCCCATTAGGATCCATAGGGTGCCATGGGGACCTGTAGGGTGCCTTAGGGAGCCATTAGGATCCATGGGGTGCCAAGGGAACCTATTAGGATCCTTAGGGTGCATAGGAACCCATAGAATGCCTTGGGGACCTATTAGCATCCGTAGGATGCCATGGGGACCCGTAGGGGCGTTCGCAACCCATTAGGATCCATAGGATGCCATGGGGACACATAGGATGCCTTAGGCAGCCACTAGCATACCATAGGGTGCCATGGAGGCCCATTAGGATCCATAGGGTGCCTTAGGGATCCGTAGGATGCCTTAGGGACCCATTAGGATCCATAGGGTGCCACGGGGACTCGTAGGGTGCCTCAGGGACCCCTTAGGATTCATAGGGTGCCATAGGAACACATAGGGTGCTTTAGGGACCCATTAGGTTCCATAGGGTGCCATGGGGACCCTTTAGGATCCCTAGGGTGCCTTATGGACCCACTGGGACCCACAGGGTGCCCTAGGGACCATTAGGATCCCTAGGGTGCTTCAGCACCCCTAGGGTGCTTTAGGGACCTGTTAGCATTTATAGGGTGCAACAGAGACCCACAGAGTGCCTTAGGGACCCATTAGGATGCATAGGGTGTCATGGGGACCCTTAGGGTGCTTTAGGGACCCATTAAGATCCATAGGGTGCCATGGGGACCCATAGGGATCCATAGGGTGCCATGGGGACCCATTCAGTGCCTTAGGGACCTATTGCGATTCATAGGGTACCTTAGGGACACATTAGGATCCATAGGGTGCCTTAGGGACACATTAGGATCCTCAGGGTGCCTCATGAACCATTAGGATCCGTAGGGTGCTATGGGGAACTTAGGGTGCCTTAGGGACCCATTAGGACCCATAGGGTGTCTTAGAAACCCATTAGGATCCATAGGGTGCTATGGGGACAGTAGTGTGCCTCAGGGACCCATTAGGACCCATAGGGTGCCTTAGGGACCCATTAGGATTCATAGGGTAATATGGTGAACCATTAGGATTCATACGGTTCCAGGGGAACCGGTTAGGATCAATATGGTGCCATGGTGACCCATAGGGTGTCTTAGGGACCCACTAGGATTCATAGGGTGCCATGGGGACCCATTAGAATCCATGGGGTGCCATGGGGACTTCTAGGGTGCCTTAGGGAACTATTATGATCCATAGGGTGCCATAGGGACCCATTCGGATCTATAGGGTGCCATGGGGTCTCACTAGGATCCATGGGGTGCCATAGGGTCCCATTAGGATCCTCAGGGTTCCTTATGGACCATTAGAATCCGTAGGGTGCTATGGGGACCGTAGGGTGACTTAGAGACCTATTAGGACCCTTAGGGTGCCATGGGGACCCATAGGGATCCATAGGGTGTCTTAGGGACCCGTTAGCATCCATAGGGTGCCAGGGGAACCTGTTAGGACCCATAGGGTGCCACGGGGACCCACTGGGTGTTTTAGAGAACCATTAGGATCCATAGGGTGCCAGGGAAACCCATAGGGTGCTTTAGAGACCCTTTGGGATCCTCAGGGTGACATGGTGACCTGTAGGGTGCTTTAGGGACCCATTAGGATCCTTAGGGTACCAGGGGGACCCATTAGGATCCATAGAGTGCTATGGGGACCTGTAGGGTGCCTTAGGGATGCATTAGGATTTATAGGGTGCCATGCGGACCTACGAGGCTCCCTAGTCCACCCTTGCTTGGGTGCCATAAGTATCCATAGGGTGCCATGGGGACCCGTAGAGGCCGCACCTTGAACGCTGTGTTCAGTTTTGGGCCCCTGACTGCAGGACAGATGTTGAGGCCCCAGTGTGCAGAGAAGGGCAACGAAAGTGGTGAGGGGTCTGGAGCACAGGGCTGCTGAGGATGCCGATGGCATGGCGAGCAGAGGAACGAAGGGAGAGCAGGCAGAGGGGGGCCGGCACTCCCAGCCGGGCCGGGCAGCAGCTGCCGCCGCCAGCATCACAATGGGCAGCGGCCAGCACCGGCCGCGCCGTCATGGCGTCGCCGCGACGACGTTTGTGACACGGGCGCCCAGGGGGGTATAAAGGCGGAGCGCGGCGGCGGGTCCCGCATCCTGGAGGAGCATCTGTCCGAGAGCAGACGCGTCTGCAGGAGGAGCTCCAGCATGGCTGGCGCGAACGAGGAGAGAGCCGCCGGCACGAGGCGGAACAGGAGGAGCGAGGCCGGCCCCGCAGCGGGGCGCGCCTCCAGACCCATGGACACGAACAGCAAAGGTGTGCAGGGCTGCGGCCAGCTTGGAGCGGGGCTGCGGCCGCCCTTGGTGCAGAGACGGCGCATCGCTCTGCCGCCCCGCTCCCGCCTGGCAGCCGGAGGGGCGCCGGGCAGCGGCGGATCGGAGCGTGACCTGCTTTTCCTCTGTCCTGCAGTGCGAGTCGCCGTCTGGGACGCGGTGGCCGCCTACGTCCGGGAGCAGCTCGTGGCACACAAGGTGCGTTGGCCGGCGGTTCCTCCTCTCCCCGTCCGGCCTGGGCTTCCTCTGAGGCTTCCCCTGCATACGCAGCGGGAGACTCCCCCCGCACTTCTCTCCTGGGCGTCCCACGGGCTCCCTGCAGACGCACGATCCCTCGTGCCGGGCGCTGTCGGATCTCGGGGCCGATGCCACTCTCTGGAAGCCTCTGGATCCCGCGAGGCCGCTTCCACCCCGCCTGCTGTGCCGCATCTGGGAGGGCGAGGGGCAGGAGAGCGCCGTGCGGCCCTTCCCAAAGCCGTTCCCACGCCCCGGCTCGTGCCTCTGAGCGGCGGCAGAGGCTCCTGAGCTCTGTCCCTGCGTCGGAGCCCTGCGCCTCTTCCCCCTGGCCGGCCCGTAACCCTTCTGCCCTGCTTTTCTCTTCCGCCCACAGGGGGTCTGGATTCCCACCTTCGGCTCCTTTGACACCGTCTCCAAAGACGTCTGGACCGAGGACGGGACCGTGACTCTGCGGTGGCCCGTGTTCCACCTGGCCGCCAACCTCATGGCCACGCACCACCTCAAGGCCCGCAGGGAGCCCCTGCCAGGTAGGAGGGGGGATTCCGCTGCTTCCGGCTGCGTGGACGGGGCCGACGGCCACCACCTCTGTGCCCACCAGCAAAGCTCCCCCTCTGAGGAGCCTGTCCAAACGCGGGGCCGTTCCGGCTGAGGTCCACCAGCAGCTCTTCTAGGGAAGCGCCTGTGGGAAACCAACCCTGCCGTCAATTCTGTCCCTCACATCTTTCAGTGCACAGGAAGTTGGAGCCGCTGAGATACAGCAGAGTGGCCGCAGGCGCCGCCGTGAGCTGGGAGAGCGTGAAGACCGGCATCCAGAGCACCGTGTCCATGCTCTCCGGCTGCCTGCGGGACGGGCAGAACGTGGCCGTCGTGCTGAAGGACATCGGCGTGCTGCTCATAGACGGGCTGACGTTCCACATGAGATTCTACTACAGCTTCCTGGAGCAGCTGTCTGGGAAAGAGGAGCTCAGCAGAGCTGCTCTCAAGGTGAGCCGCCGTTTCTGCGCGGCCCAGGCGGAGCCGCGACCTCGCGGTGCCCGCATGCGGCCCACCAGGAGCTGCCGGCCGCTCGGGCCGTGCGAGTGCCGAGCTGCTGCCGGCTCTCCCTGCCTCGGGCTCCCCGCGTCCCCGGCGCCTCAGCCGTGACCAGGACGTCCCACCTCCTCCCTGTTTCTCCCCCACAGGCCCCCTGGCTGCTGAACGCGGTGGTGTCCCCGGCGGCACCGGTGGCCTCCCTGGCGCTCTCCGGCTGCCTCATCGTCTTTCCCATGTGAGTGCGTTGGTGGCGGTGGCTGCTGCCTGGTGCGGCCGCTCGGCTCTCGTTGCGCAGCACTTGTTCCTCGTGTCCGTGCCCGTCCTGCCCGTGAGCGTGTGTCGTGGGATCGCAGACTGAGCTGGGCTGGACGGAACCCCAAAAGGCACTTTGCCCACCCCCCTGTGGGGAACAGGGACCCCAGAGGAGGTTGCTCTGAGCCTGGTCCAGCAGGCCTCGACTGCCCGTCTGGGCGTCCACCAGCTCTCTGGGCAAGATGCTGCGGTGCCTCGCCGCCCTTCTGTCCAGCGCTCCTTCCTTACGTCCGACCCAAACCTTCCCTCCTGCCCTTGGAAGCTATTTCCCCTGCCCCCGTCCCGACGGACCCTGCTCGTGGCTTTAGAAAGCAGCGTGCTGCACGCAGCGTGACAACATGCCTGGGAGCAGACGGCCAGAGAGCAGCAAGGAGCGCTGGAGCGCTGCGTCACACCGCTCCGTCTTCTCCTCTCGCGCAGGTGTCACATGGAGTTGGTGCCCAAAGCACCGCCCACAACGCGCCGCAAGGCCTCAGCGAGCCTCTCTGGTCGGGAGAAAACAAAGCAAGACGACGCTTTGCCACCTCTCCCACCTCGCGACCAGGGCAAGACAGGTAAAGCAGCCACCGGCTCCTTCCCGCGGCACGGGCAGCCAAGCGGAGCTGGGAAACGCCCCGCTGACCATCAGCCCAGGGCTCTGATGGCGGCACAGCTTCCCGCCAGCTCAGCACGGCCCCGAAGCCATCGGCCCCCGGCCCCTTCCCATCAGTGACTGCCGGCCTCTCCCAAACGAAGGCGCTGGCTGTGCCGTGCCCCCTGCCCCGGCTTGGCCCGGGCGGATCTCAGGCCCTGCCCTCCCCCGACGGAAGGATCCGGCCCCCAAAAGTCACCCCGCCACCTCGTCGTCGCCCCCCGGCTCCTCTTTCCCAAAGCCGACGCCTCCCCTTCCCCATTGCAGTGAGATTTGCTGCCCGGCCGACCTTCATCAAGCGGCTGAGCTCGGACAGCATGGATGGAGAACGGCTCCAGCGGATCAGGAGCTTGCTGCTGAAGAAGAGCTCCAGGGCCAGGTGAGGCTGGAGGCTCCGGGCTGCCGTGCGCACAGGGGCGACCCGACGAGAGCCCATTCCCCAGCCCCAAAGGGTCCCTGTTGGTGGGGATGAGGACCGGGACCCCCCGGCTCACAGGGCCGCCCCTCTGCGCGTCTCGGGAGCCACAGGGCAGCCGGCGAGCAGCCTGTGGGCAGGGCTATGTTGCGGCCCAGGCTCCCGGCTCAGGCTGGCGGCGTGCGGCCCAAAGCCATCGACCACTCACGCGGCCCCCTCCCGCTCTGTCCTTCCAGTCTGCTGCCACCGATCCGGCCGCTGCCCGAAGCCCAGGAGCAGCCGGTGAGCTGCCAGCCGCAGGGGGAGGCAGAAACGTGGAGCCAGGAAGAGCTGCGCCGAGCACCGGGAGGCAAACACGTGAGATTCCCCGAGGAACTGGAAGCAGGAAAAGCCCATCGTGCGGGTGCGGCGCGAATCCTGCCGGTGGCCAAGCACTCGCCCTCTCAGATCACCTTGAGGACAGCAGCGTTCCAAGGAGGTTCCCGAAGATCTGCCTCCAGGGCTGCGTTCACAGAGCCGCACGGCAGAGCATCCAGGCTCCCGCTGACGTGTGACTCGGTGTGGCTCCTCAGGCAGAGGGTGATGAAGAAGAGGGCGGCGCAGGAAGCGCTGGAGCGGGCGGCAGCATCAGCGCCTCGTGCGGAGCCCAGGCTGCCCGAGGAGCCTCCCGTCCGCCGCTCTGGATCGCTGCCGCCCATACGGGAAGAAACGGAGGCTCCCGAGAGTCAGGCTGCGCAGAGCGAGGCCCCCCCCCACAGGAGGTGCCCCACGCTGGCCATGCTGATGCAGGCATGGTGCGCCCAGTGCAGAGGCCGCAGAACAGAGGCGTGAATCCCAGCCGCAGCGCATCTCCGACGCAAGCGGGCTGCCCAGGGCTCCGTCCGACCCGGCCTCCAGGGACGGGGCACCCGCAGCCTCTCTGGGCGTTCGGTTCCCGCAGCGCTGCGCACAGCGATCCGACCCGACATCCCATCTTCCACTCGGCACCACTTCCCTTGGCTGACCATCAGCCACGCCATCAGAGCCGACTCCCCTCCCGTCCGCAGGCTCCCTTTCGGGATGGAAGGCTGCGACGCCGTCACCCCCGCAGCCTTCCCTTCTGCAGACCAACCGAGGAGACCTGGAGCGAAATGTCGAGGGGCAGAACCATCAATAAACATCCTTTCAACATCCCCACACTGCCTGCGATGGCGTCACTGCGTCTGTTTGCGCCGGTGGAGGGAGAAAGCATTGCGGGAGGGCATCAGAGCGTCCATCAGAGCCTGTGGGCAGACATGGGACCCCACAGAGACCCCCTAGGGACAAAGAGGGAGACATAGAGACCCAACAGGGACACAGAGAGACCCCACAGGGACAGCATAGGGACAGACAGGGACCCCATAGGGACCCCATAGGGATACATAGAGACATCAAAGGGACACATAGGGACCCAGTAGGGACACAGAGAAAGCATATGGAGACCCCACAGGGACACACAGGGACACAGAGAGCCCCCATAGGGAAAGACACCCATAGAGACCCCATAGGCAGACAACCAGGCTGCCGCTTCGGGCACGGCAGCCAGGCGGGATCTGCTCCGGCAGGGCGGCCTGGGCCTCGCACTGCCTTCCTGAGCGGGCAGCCGGCTCCTAGCCTGGCCGGGTGGCTGCTGGCCTGTCCGGGCTACCCAGGCCAGCCGGCTCTTGCCTGCCACGGTCCCCCGGCCGGCCCGGAGGGCTCCAGAAGAGCAGAGCTACACGGGCCGGCTGGCCACCGCCTTTCGCCTGGCTGCGCTGCCCTGAGTGGCCCGCCGGCTTCCGGCCTGGCCCAGCTGGCTGCCAGGAGGCTTCGGGCCTCCTAAGGGTTCCCCAGGTCAGCGCTTTGAGGGCTGCTTCGGCCCGGTTCTGCGACCTGCGGGGCGGAGGGACGTCGCAGAATCCGCGCCTCCGGAAAAAGGGGACCCCAACAGAATGAAAAGCAGCGGCAACGGCCTGAGGAGAAGCCAAGGGATTGCTCAGAACGCCAGGTAACACGCCGCCATGCAGCGTCATGAGAATTGGCAGCCGCGAGTCCAATGGAACGGGAGAACGTCCGACAGGACAGGCCTCACCATGAGGCACAGCGCAGCTGAGCAGCAGGGAGACGAAGAAGAGCCGACGAAGAAGAGCGGGCGAAGAAGAGCACGGGGTGACCTGCAGGAGCTCTGCTGCCTCCGTGAGCACAGAGTGCCCTGGGAACGCAGCTCTGCTCCTGCTCTGCAGCTCTGCTTCTCCTCTGGGGTCCCGATGGGGGATCTAGGGGGTCTTTATGCGTCTCTATGGGGCTCCCTGTGTCCCTATGGGTCCCTGTGGGTCCCTATCGGATCTCTATGGGGTCCCTGTGGGTTGTCTGTTTGTCACTATGGGGTCTCTCTGTGTCCCTACAGGAACCCTATGGGGTCTCTCTGGGGTCCCTATGGGGTCTCTATGGGTTCTTTATGTGTCTCTATGGGGCTCGATGTGTCCCTATGGGGTCCCTATGGGGTCTCTCTGTGTCCCTATGGGGTCCCCATGTTTCCCTATGGGGTCCTCCTGTGGGTCCCTGTATTTTCCTATGGGGTCCCTATGCTATGGGGTCTGTCTGTGTCCCTGTGTGTCCCTTGGGGTCCCTATGGGGTCCCTATGGGGACTCTATGGGACCCCTAAGGTTTGTCCCTTTGTCCCTCTGGGATCCCTATGTGTCACTGTGTGTCCCTTTGGGTCCCTATTGGGTCTCTATGGGGCTCCATGTGTCCCTATGTGTACCTTTGGGGTCCCTATTTGTCCCTAGGTGTCCCTATGGGAACTCTATGGGGTCCCTATGGGTTGTCCGTGTGTCCCTATTGGGTCTCTCTGTGTTCCTATGGGGTCTCTCCTCCCTCACAGGCAGCCGTTCCCCCTCCTGTTTATACACTTCCTTCAAGCACTGCAAGGCCACCATGAGGTCTCCCTGGAGCCTTGTCTGCTCCAAGCTAAACAAGCCCAGCTCCCTCAGCCTTTCCTCGTAGCAGAGGTGCTCCAGCCCTCCTATCATCTTAGAGGTGATGCTGCATATCAGTGTGCATTGCACGAGGGTGTGTGCAGGGTGTTTGCACGTGAATGTCACTTTTGCACATGTGTGTGTGTGTGCACGGCTGTGTGCAGGGCTGCAGCTGCGCTCGTGTCTTCATGCGTGTTGCTGTGCAAAGGGGTGGGTTTGCACACGGGTGTGTGTGTGCGCGAACACGGGGCTGTGCATCGAGGTCTTTGCACAAGGCTGTGTGGTTTTGCACACGGTTGTGTGCACACGGATGGAGTGTGCACACAGGGCCGTGCGAGGATGTGCTTGTGCGTGTGGATGCACAGCGGTGTGTGCAGGGAAGTCCTTGCACGTGGGTGTGCGGTTCTGCACAGGGCTGTGCACACAGAGCTGCGTGCAAGGGAGCAGCGGAGGTTCCTGGGAACAGGAGATGCCTGGGAGAGGCAGAACTCACACCAGAGTGCCGGAGAGCACAGGGCCGGGAAGCACAGCTCCGCAGCACTGCGCTGTGCACAGCAGCCTGCAGGATGGCACCGACGGAACCAGGACACGGCGTCACACCAGGCGCTGCAAAGGAAAAGCTCCATCGCAGCCCACACAGGGACAGGCAGGCAGGCGCTGGGGAGGGCTGCACGACAGAGGGGCGCCTTCTGAGCGCCACGACCTGGAGCGCTGTCTGTGGGCAGAGCAGTGCCGGGATGGCAGCGTGGCGGTCCTAAGTGCAGAGATGCTGCTCTGGACCAACAGCCCAGAGGAAACGCTGTCCTTTTGGGGAACTTGGCTCATTGTACACTCAGCATAAAGCAAAAAGTACTCAGCGCTGCCCTGGGAAACTCAGCAATCTCTACGGCATCGTTCTCTGAGTTAGCATGCCATGTTTTTATTGACTACAACCAAAGTTGGAGTGCCGAGTTGGGCGGCACTCGGAGCGCTGCCCTGCAACGCCGCGCACTGCAGCGCTGCCTGCTGATGCTCCTCCTCTCAGTCGTGCAGCTGCAGCTTCTGCATCATCTCCACCAGGCTGTTCATGGCGGAGGACTGGAAAGAAACAGAGCGAGTGTAGAAACAGGACAGCGCTTCCCTTGGGAAATCTCTTCCATGTCTGACAGACGGAGGCCCTGACAACAACAAGAGCCGCGTCTGTGCTCACCGAGGACTCACCTCTGCACGTGCAGCTGCGGCTCTCAGAGAAGCCTTCTTCAGTTCTGCTCTCCTTTGTTTCTGGCGTTGTCTTCTTGCTATCAGGCAAGAAAAAAAAAAGAGGAATTTCTTTTGTCAACAGCAAAACTGCAGAAACGTGGGTACCGTAAAAGCAGACGGCAGAAAAAAGACAAAGGAAATTGGACGAGGAACCCCCCAGTGAATGACCTTTCCAGTGGGACGTGCAGAAGACCACCATGCAGTTAAAGAGACGGGGTTGCACATTCTGGCACCTGGCTGCCTTCAGACTTGGCAGCCTTCAACCCATTTCCCCTCGACACAAAAGGAAAAGGCAAAGCAGACCCTGAGCAAACTCAGCGTGCTGGCAAAGGGCAGCAGCTCAGCACAGCGGTACACAGCCCTGCTCACCTCTGCGCCCGGAGCTCCGCGCTGCGGCAGGCCCAGGCTGCGCTGCTGGAGCCGGCACGCTGCCTCCGCTCTCAGCCCTCGCTCTCTTGTGGGCAGGCAGCTGCGCTGCTGCTGGTGTCCCTTCCTCCAAGGCCTTGCGTTTGCATCCAGCCTGGGCCTTGCCGACGGAGCGGGGGCACGCGGCAGGGGAAGCTCTTCCCCCTGTGCTGGGACCTGCTCTGCCAGGAAGCCCTCCAGCCTGGAGAGGAGCTGGAGCTCTCTCAGGGAGACAAGCTCTCTCGGAACGCCCCTGCTGCACCACCTTCACGTGGAGATGGCCGTTTGGCTCAGCACCGATCTCTGTGAAAAGACAAGAAGCAACGAGATTGAACCAGGGCGCACTGCTGCTTTCAGTCTGCAGAATGGGCCGCGATGCTGGGACATCTCATCTGGAGTGTTCACAGTCACGGAGCTTGGGATCTCAGGTGAACTGTGGGCTCCCATTTCTAATCAGTGCAGGAATGCTCACTGTGCTTATGACCACAGCCAGCACACAGTGACAACAGTCCCAGGAAAGAACAGGCACAAAGCCTGATTAGAAAGGCAGTGCACCAAGCCCCGATGCCTGCTGGGTGTCTGTACCTCTCTTGGCTGCCACGTCCCATTCTGTGCTCCTGCCCTGCCTTTCCGCATGGCTGCGCTTCAGAGGGAGGCTGGCCTCAGCTTCTGACAGAAAGAAAGCAGGAAAGACATGAAGAGCAGCTCCTTGGAGGAAGACTTGGGCACAGTCAGACACAAACTGCTGCTCTTCAAGCGCAGTTTCTTCAATTTCCTTTCCACTGCTACAGCGTTGTGCCACTTGTGCAGTCAGCACAGATCTGCAGCGCCCTTTCCTCTCTCCTCCATCACACACAGCCCTGCACGCAGCCCTCCTTAGAGGCAGCACCCGCAGCACAGCTCACAGCAGCTCCTTACCTGCGGAGGCTTTCCGCTTCCCCCCGTGCCCAGCACCATCCCACGGACACGCAGGCTCCGTCCCTGCAACAACAGATCCAGTGTGACTGCACAGACACCAGGAGCAGCGCTGTCCTGTCAGCCCACACCCCCCCCAAATCCAAAAGACGCTGTTCTACAGCCAGAGCAGAAACTGATGTTCAAACTGCACTGCGCTTACACTAAGCACTACTGCTCTCCTTCCTGTCAGATGGCAGCAGAGGAACCCCGGACTGCCTGACAGCTCTGCAGAATGCAGAGCAAAGCTGCACCAGCAAACAAAACGCTACCGGCTGCAAACGTCGAGACACGGATCTCTTGTCCCTAGAGGGAATGCGCTCAGCTCTCAGCAGCACCACTTGCACACAGACTTCTGTCTCGCTGCTGCCATCGGCTGTCGCTGTCGGCCTTTCTCATGCTTCCACCGTGGTTACTGGACATCCCTACAGCACTGCACCCGCTCAGAAGTAACACTCCACATTCATCCCTCCATCCTTCACGACAGAGGACTGCAGAAACTCACTTTTGCGCGGCACTGAGGACGGCCCGTCCCCATCGCGTCCCTCTGTGCGCTGCCAGGCGCCGTGGGATCTCTGGCAGCCTGCTGGCTGCTGCTCCCCAACGCGGGGAACCGCGCCGCGCTGCTTCTGAGGAGAGAAAGAAGAAACGTTGGAGGGAACGGGCAGCCAAGGTTTGCAGACAGCTTCCAGGTCGGGCCAGAGCTGGGACGGCAGAGTGCTGACACCTTCTTCATCACTAAGGGAAAATACGGCCTGAGCCGTGCCCACGCCATCAGCAGCGCGCGCAGCATCCAACTGGTTCCTGAGGTCCCAAAGCACCTGCAGGGCTCCCCCTGCTCCAGCCGTTCCCTTCAACATGAGAAAAAGGAAGAAGAGCCAAGCCAAGGAAACCCAGCCCTACCTTTCCTCTCCCAGAGCAGGAAGCGGAACTGCGGTCGTCCCCTGCCTGAGACATGGCCGCTGTCTCTGGGGAAGCTGAAGTTCCGAGGGCTGCGCGCAGGAACTTCTCTGCTCTTGGATCGAGCTGCTTCCCTCTGTCTTTGATTGCCTCGGTCTCTCAAAATCTCCTTTTGGACAGGAACCCTGCAGAAAGGATCCACCAGTGAAACATCAGGAGGAAGAAGCATCTTCCCAGCTTTCTTCTGCGTCTCTCGAGGAGGGCAGCGTCTGGACGTCAGCTGGCTGCCAGAGCTGCCTGCCACCACGTCCAGTTTGGGTCTGACTGCCACGGCTTGTGCCAGCAAGCGCCCTTCTCCATCTCCTCAACAGCTCTGCACCCAGCCACCCGTGGGGCAGGGGGCACGAGCTGTGCTCTGAGAAGCTTGTGCTCTCCCTGCTTTTCAATGTGCAACGTGAAGGCGGGGCTCAGCCGTGAATTTCCAGGGGAGGAAGGACGTCTCATCATCCTCACTGAAACGTGGGATGGAAGCTGAACAAGAACCATTTCCCCTGCAAACAGCCGTGCTGAGGGGCACCGCCGGAGCTGGCAACTGCTCCCCAGCCCAGCTTTTCTGCTGAGACACCTCCCGGCACCCAGCCGGCACCAACCCAGCTCACCTGGTAACCCAGGCAACATATGGATCCTAATGGCTCCCTAAGGCACCCTATGGTTCCCTAAGGCACACTACAAATCCTAATGGGTCCCTAAGGCAACCTATGGGTCCCCATGGCTCCCTATGGATCCTAATGGCTCCCTAAGGCACTCTGTATTTCCCCGTGGAACCCTATGCATCCTAACAAGTCCCTAAGGCACCCTATGTGTCCCCATAGCACCCTATGGATTCTAATGGGTCCCTAAGGCACCCTATATGTTTTCATGGAACCCTATGGCTCCTAACGTGTCCCTAAGGCACCCTGTGTGTCCTCGTGGCACCCTATAGGTCCCAATGCCACCCCAAAATTCTATTGGGTCTCTCAGGCACCCTAGGGATCCCCATGGCACTCTATATATCCTAATGGGTTCCTAAGGCACCCTATGAATCCTAATGGGTCCCCATGTCACTCTATGGATCCTAACAGATCCCTAAAGCACCCTATCGTCCCCATGGCACACTATGGATCCTAATGGCTCCCTAAGGAACTTTGCGTATCCCCGTGGAAACCTATGGATCCTAACGGGTCCCTAAGGCACCCTATGGGCCCCCATAGCACCCTATGGATTCTAATGTTGCCCTAAGGCACCCTATATGTTTCCATGGCACCGTATGGCTCCTAAAGTGTCCCTAAGCCACCCTGTGCGTCCTCGTGGCACCCTATGGGTCCCAATGCCACCCTAAAATTCTAGTGGGTCCCTAAGGCACGCTGTGGGTCCCCATGGCACCCGATAGATCCTAATGAGTCCCCATGGCACACTATGAATCCTAATGGGTCCCCATGTCACTCTGCATTTCCCCGGTGAACCCTATGCATCCTAACGGGTCCCTAAAGCACCCATGGATCCTAACTGATCCCCATGGCATCCTATGGATCCTAATGGCTCCCTAAGGCACCCTGTGTGTCCCCGTGGCACCCTATGGATCCTAACGGGTCCCTAAGGCACCCTATGGGTCCCCATGGCACCCGATGGATCCTAATGGCTCCCTAAGTCACTCTGTGTGTCCCCGTGGAACCCTATGCATCCTAACCGGTTCCTAAGGCACCCTATATGTCCTCATAGCACCCTATAGATTCTAATGGGTCCCTAAGGCACCCTATATGTTTCCATGGAACGCAATGGCTCCTAACGTGTCCCTAAGGCTCCCTGTGAGTCCTCGTGGCACCCTATGGGTCCCCCTGGCACCCTATGTATCCTAATGTGTCCCTAAGGAACCCTAGGGGTCCCCCTGGCACCCTATGGATCCTAATAGCTCCCTAAGGCACCCTACAAATCCTAATGAGTCCCTAAGGCACCCTGTGGGTCCCCGTGGCACCCTATTGATCCTAATGGGTCCCTAAGGCACCCTATGGGTCTCCCTGGCACCCTACAAATCCTAATGGGTCCATAAGGCACTCTAGGGGTCCCCATGGCACCATATGGATCCCAATGGGTGCCCATAGCACCCTACAATTCCTAATGAGTCCCTAAGTCACCCTGGGTGTCCCCGTGGCACCCTATGTATCCTAATGGGTCCCTAAGGCACCCTATGGGTCCTCCTTGAACCCTATAGATCCTAATGGCTCCCTAAGGCACTCTGTGTGTCCCCGTGGAATCCTATGCATCCTAATGGGTCCCTAAGGCACCCTATGGGTCCCCATAGCACCCTATGGATTCTAATGGGTCCCTAAGGCACCATATATGTTTCCATGGCACCGTATGGCTCCTAACGTGTCCCTAAGGCACCCTATGTGTTCTCATGGCACCCTATGGATCCTAATGGCTCCCTGAGGCACCCTATGGGTCCCCCTGGCACCCTACAATTACTAATGGGTCCATAAGGCACGCTAGGGGTCCCCATGGCACCATATGGATCCTAATGGGTCCCCATGGCACCCTACGTATCCTAATGGCTCCCTGAGGCACCCTATGAATCCCCCTGGCACCCTATGGCTCCTAAAGTGTCCCTAAGGCACCCTATGGGTCCCCCTTGAACCCTATGGATCCTAACGGGTCCTTAAGGCACCCTAGGGGTCCCCATGGCACCCTATGGTTCCTAATGGCTCCCTAAGGCACTCTGTGTGTCCCCATGGAACCCTATGCATCCAAACAAGTCCCTAAGGCACCCTATGGGTCCCCATAGCACCCTATGGATTCTAATGGGTCGCTAAGGCACCCTATATGTTTACATGGCACCCTATGGCTCCTAACGTGTCCCTAAGGCACCCTGTGTGTTCTTGTGGCACGCTATGGTCCCCCTGACACCCTACACATTCTAATGGGTCCATAAGGCACCCTACGGGTCCCCATGGAACCATATGGATCCTAATTGGTCCCCATGGCACCCTATGCATCCTAATGGCTCCCTAAGGCACCCTAGGGGTCCCCATGGCACCATATGGATTCCAACGGGTCCCCATAGCACCCTACAAATCCTAATGAGTCACTAAGGCACCCTGTGTGTCCCCGTGGCACCCTATTGATCCTAACGGGTCCCTAAGGCACCCTATGGGTCCCCATGGCACCTTATGGATCCAAATGGGTCCCTAAGGCACTCTGTGTGTCCCCGTGGAATCCTATGCATCCTAACGAGTCCCTCAGGCACCCTATGGGTCCCCATAGCACCCTATGGATTCTAATGGCTCTCTAAGGCACCGTATATGTTTCCATGGCACCGTATGGCTCCTAACGTGTCCCTAAGGCACCCTGTGTGTCCTCATGGCACCCTATGGATCCTAATGGCTCCCTAAGGCACTCTGTGTGTCCCCGTGGAACCCTATGCATCCTAACAAGTCCCTAAGGCACCCTATATGTCCCCATAGCACCCTATGGATTCTAATGGGTCCCTAAGGCACCCTATATGTTTACATGGCACCCTATGGTTCCTAACGTGTCCCTAAGGCACCCTGTGTGTTCTCGTGGCAACCTATGGGACCCCCTGGCACCCTATGGATCCTAATGTGTCCGTAAGGCACCCTATGGGTCCCCCTGGCACCCTACAAATCCTAGTGGGTCCCTAAGGCACCCTACGGGTCTCCATGGCACCTTATGGATCCTAATGGGTCCCCATGGCACCCTACAAATCCTAATGAGTCCCTAAGGCACCCTGTGGGTCCCCATGGCACCCGATGGATCCTAACTGGTCCCTAAGGCACCCTATGGGTCCCCATGGCACCCGATGGATCCTAATGGCTCCCTAAGGCACTCTGTGTGTCCCCATGGAATCCTATGCATCCTAACGAGTCCCTAATACACCCTATGGGTCCCCATAGCACCCTATGGATTCTAATGGGTCCCTAAGGCACCCTATATGTTTCCATGGCATCCCATGGCTCCTAAAGTGTCCCTAAGGCACCCTATGAATCCCCAAGGCATCCTAAAATTCTAGTGGGTCCCTAAGGCACCCTAGGGGTCCCCATGGCACCATATGGATCCTAACGGGTCCCCATAGCACCCTACAAATTCTAATGAGTCACTAAGGCACCCTGTGTGTCCCCATGGCACCCTATTGATCCTAATGGGTCCCTAAGGCACCCTATGGGTCCCCATGGCACCTTATGGATCCAAATGGGTCCCTAAGGCACTCTGTGTGTCCCCGTGGAATCCTATGCATCCTAACGAGTCACTCAGGCACCCTATGGGTCCCCATAGCACCCTATGGATTCTAATGGCTCTCTAAGGCACCCTATATGTTTCCATGGCACCGTATGGCTCCTAACGTGTCCCTAAGGCACCCTGTGTGTCTTCCTGGCACCCTATAGATCCTAATGGGTCCCTAAGGCACCCTATGGGTCCCCATGGCACCCGACAATTCCTAATGGGTCCATAAGGCACCCTACGGGTCCCCATGGCACCATATGGACTCTAATGGATCCCCATGGCACCCTGTGGCTCCTAACGTGTCCCTAAGGCACCCTGTGTGTTCTTGTGGCATCCTATGGGCCCCCCTGGCACCCTACAAATCCTAATGGCTCCCTAAGGCACCCTAGGGGTCCCCATGGCACCCTATGGATCCTCATGGGTCCGTAAGGCACCCTATGGGTCCCCCTGGCACCCTACAAATCCTAGTGGGTCCATAAGGCACCCTACGGGTCTCCATGGCACCATATGGATCCTAATGGGTCCCCATGGCACCCTACGGATCCTAATGGCTCCCTAAGGCACCCTAGGGGTCCCCATGGCACCCTATGGATCCTAATGGGTCCCCATAGCACCCTACAAATCCTAATGTGTCCCTAAGGCACCCTTTGGGTCCCCATGGCACCCGATGGATCCTAATGGGTCCCTAAGGCACTCTGTGTGTCCCCATGGAATCCTATGCATCCTAACTGGTCCCTAAGGCACCCTATGGGTCCCCATAGCACCCTATGGATTCTAATGGGTCCCTAAGGCACTATATAAGTCCCCATAGCACCCTATGGCTCCTAAAGTGTCCCTAAGGCACCCTATGAATCCCTATGAATTCTTGTGGCATACTATGGGCCCCCCTGGCACCCTACAAATCCTAAAGGCTCCCTAAGGCACCCTAGGGGTCCCCATGGCACCATATGGATCCTAATGGGTCCCCATGGCACCCTACAAATCCTAATGAGTCACTAAGGCACCCTGTGGGTCCCCGTGGCACCCGATGGATCCTAATGGGTTTCTAAGGCATCCTATGGGTCCCCCATGGCACCTTATGGATCCAAACGGGTCCCTAAGGCACTCTGTGTGTCCCCGTGGAATCCTATGCATCCTAACGAGTCCCTCAGGCACCCTATGGGTCCCCATAGCACCCTATGGATTCTAATGGGTCTCTAAGGAACCCTATATGTTTCCAAGGCACCGTATGGCTCCTAATGTGTCCCTAAGGCACCCTCTGTGTCCTCATGGCACCCTATGGATCCTAATGGGTCCCTAAGGCACCCTATGGGTCCCCATGGCACCCTACAATTCCTAATGGGTCCATAAGGCACCCTAGGGGTCCCCATGGCACCCGATGGATCCTAATGGCTCCATAAGGCACCCTGTGTGTCCCCGTGGCACCCTATGGATCCGAATGAGTCCCTAAGGCACCCTATGGGTCCTCATGGCACCCGATGCATCCTAATGGCTCCCTAAGGCACTCTGTGTGTCCCCATGGAACCCTATGCATCCTAACAAGTCCCTAAGGCACCCTATATGTCCCCATAGCACCCTATGGATTCTAATGGGTCCCTAAGGCACCCTATATGTTTACATGGCACCCTATGGTTCCTAACGTGTCCCTAAGGCACCCTGTGTGTTCTCGTGGCAACCTATGCGACCCCCTGGCAGCCTATGGATCCTAATGTGTCCGTAAGGCACCCTATGGGTCCCCCTGGCACCCTACAAATCCTAGTGGGTCCCTAAGGCACCCTACGAGTCTCCATGACACCATATGGATCCTAATGGGTCCCCATGGCACCATATGGATCCTAATGGGTCCCCATGGCACCCTACAATTCCTAATGGGTCCATAAGGCACCCTAGGGGTCCCCATGGCACCCTATGGATCCTAATGGCTCCCTAAGGCACCCTGTGTGTCCCCGTGGCACCCTATGGATCCGAATGAGTCCCTAAGGCACCCTATGGGTCCTCTTGGCACTCGATGCATCCTAATGGCTCCCTAAGGCACTCTGTGTGTCCCCGTGGAACCCTATGCATCCTAACAAGTCCCTAAGGCACCCTATATGTCCCCATAGCACCCTATGGATTCTAATGGGTCCCTAAGGCACCCTATATGTTTACATGGCACCCTATGGTTCCTAACGTGTCCCTAAGGCACCCTGTGTGTTCTCGTGGCAACCTATGGGACCCCCTGGCACCCTATGGATCCTCATGTGTCCCTAAGGCACCCTATGGGTCCCCCTGGCACCCTACAAATCCTAGTGGGTCCCTAAGGCACCCTACGGGTCTCCATGGCACCATATGGATCCTAATGGGTCCCCATGGCACCCTACATATCCTAATGAGTCCCTAAGGCACCCTGTGGGTCCCCATGGCACCCGATGGATCCTAACTGGTCCCTAAGGCACCCTATGGGTCCCCATGGCACCCGATGGATCCTAATGGCTCCCTAAGGCACTCTGTGTGTCCCCATGGAATCCTATGCATCCTAACTGGTCCCTAAGGCACCCTATGGGTCCCCATAGCACCCTATGGATTCTAATGGGTCCCTAAGGCACCCTATATGTTTCCATGGCATCCTATGGCTCCTAAAGTGTCCCTAAGGCACCCTATGAATCCCCAAGGCATCCTAAAATTCTAGTGGGTCCCTAAGGCACCCTAGGGGTCCCCATGGCACCATATGGATCCTAACGGGTCCCCATAGCACCCTACAAATTCTAATGAGTCACTAAGGCACCCTGTGGGTCCTCGTGGCACCCTATTGATCCTAATGGGTTTCTAAGGCATCCTATGGGTCCCCCATGGCACCTTATGGATCCAAATGGGTCCCTAAGGCACTCTGTGTGTCCCCGTGGAATCCTATGCATCCTAACAAGTCCCTCATGCACCCTATGGGTCCCCATAGCACCCTATGGATTCTAATGGGTCTCTAAGGCACCCTATATGTTTCCAAGGCACCGTATGGCTCCTAACGTGTCCCTAAGGCACCTTCTGTGTCCTCATGGCACCCTATGGATCCTAATGGGTCCCTAAGGCACCCTATGGGTCCCCATGGCACCCTACAATTCCTAATGGGTCCATAAGGCACCCTATGGGTCCCCATGGCACCCTATGGATCCTAATGGCTCCCTAAGGCACCCTGTGTGTCCCCGTGGCACCCTATGGATCCGAATGAGTCCCTAAGGCACCCTATATGTCCCCATAGCACCCTATGGATTCTAATGGGTCCCTAAGGCACCCTATATGTTTACATGGCACCCTATGGTTCCTAACGTGTCCCTAAGGCACCCTGTGTGTTCTCGTGGCAACCTATGGGACCCCCTGGCACCCTATGGATCCTCATGTGTCCCTAAGGCACCCTATGGGTCCCCCTGGCACCCTACAAATCGTAGTGGGTCCCTAAGGCACCCTACGGGTCTCCATGGCACCATATGGATCCTAATGGGTCCCCATGGCACCCTACAAATCCTAATGAGTCCCTACGGCACCCTGTGGGTCCCCATGGCACCCGATGGATCCTAACTGGTCCCTAAGGCACCCTATGGGTCCCCATGGCACCCGATGGATCCTAATGGGTCCCTAAAGCACTCTGTGTGTCCCCATGGAATCCTATGCATCCTAACGAGTCCCTAATACACCCTATGGGTCCCCATAGCACCCTATGGATTCTAATGGGTCCCTAAGGCACCCTATATGTTTCCATGGCACCCTATGGCTCCTAAAGTGTCCCTAAGGCACCCTATGAATCCCCAAGGCATCCTAAAATTCTAGTGGGTCCCTAAGGCACCCTAGGGGTCCCCATAACACTCTATGGGTCCCCAAGGCACCCTACGGATTCTAATGGGTCCCTAAGGCACCCTACAGGTCCCCATGGCACCCTATGAATCCTAATGGCTCCTAAGGCACCCTAGGGGTCCCCATGGCACCCTATGGATTCTAATGGGTCCCCATAGCACCCTACAAATTATAATGAGTTCCTAAGGCACCCTGTGGATCCCCCTTGCACCTTATGGATCCTAACAGGTCCCTCAGGCACTCTACGGGTCCTTGTGGCACCCTATGAATCCTAATGGGTCCCTAAAGCACACTTTGGGTACCCATGGCACCCTACAATTCTAGTGCGTCCCTCAAGCACCCTAGGGATCCCCATGGCACCCCATGGATCCTAATGGGTCTCCCTGGCACACTATTCATCCTAATGGAACCCCATGGCATTCTATAGATCATAATGGGTCTCTAAAGCTCCCTAAAGGTCCCCATGGCACCCTATGAATCCTAATGGTTCCCTCAGGCACCCTAGGAGTCTTCATGGCACCCTAAGGATCCTAATGGCTCCCTAAGGCACCCTATGGGTCCTCCTGGCACCCAATGGATCCTAATGGTTCCCCCTGGCACCCTACAAATCCTAATGAGTCCCTAAGGCACACTGTGGGTCCCCGTGGCACCCTATATATCCTCATGGGTTCCTAAGGCACCCTATGGATTCTAATGGATCCCCATAGCTCCCTTTGGATCCTAATGGCTCCCTAAGGCACCCTACCGGTCCCCATGTCACCCTGCGGATCCCAGTGGTCTCTAATGCCGAGCAGAGGGGGACGCTTACCTCCCTGCCCCATTTCCAACGCAGGCACCCAGCTCTCTCACCTGGCTGGGTCTGTAAAGCACAGCATCGTAGAACGGTTTGGGTTGGAGGGGACCCCCGAGATCATCGAGTTCCATTCCTGCACAGGGGGCTCTCTGCTTTCCACGCTGGAGCAGCAGCCCGTTGTGCTGAGCTTTCTGAAGCCCCTTCCAGTCTCAGCAGGGAATAAAGCAGCCCGGACGGAATGGATGCACTGGGGCTCTCTGAGGACACGAGGAGACTCGGGAGCACGGCAGATGGGTCAGATACGACGCCATCCTCAAGGCAGCAGCCGGCTTCCAGCAGGAACACACACAGCATCCGTGCCACCAGGTTCCTTTGGGAGTTTAACGGAGAAGAAGGCGTCCGGAACAACGCAGCAAGTCCTCGGCCAGAACTGAATACGAAAGGAAGCCTTGCAAACCTTCACCGCCCTCCTGAGTTCTGCACGCCATACCTGGTGCTGGCAGCCATCGTCCCAAGGATCCCCTCTCAGAATTCCCACTCGGCTCCCACTTCCAGCCATCGATCAAACCCCAGAAGGCCACAAAAGGAGAAAGCAGCTGGCAGAAGGCACGGCCTGCGAGGACAGAAGGAACTGAGCTGCTCACCGCTTCCCTTCAGCGCTGAAACTTGGGCCCCCCAGATTGCTGCCTGAGGCCACAAGAGAAGGATTCCGCACAGACAGCCTGGCACCGATGCACACACACAGCTGAAAGGAAACCACCCAACATCACAGGACTGTTGCTCTGCATCCACAGCCTCTCTGGGCAGCTGTTCCAGTCCCTCTCCATCTCTCGGTGCAGAACTTCCCCCTGACGTCCAACCTCCATCTCCCCTCCCTCCACTCCAAACCGTTTCCCCTCGTCCTGCTGCCATCTCCCCTTCCCCAGACTTCCCTCCCCTCCTGTCTGCAGGCTCCCTTGAGCTGCTGCAGGCTGCAGGGAGCTCACCCCGCAGCCTTCTTTCCTCCAGGCTGAACAAGCCCAGCTCCCTCAGCCTGCCTTTGCAGCCCCCCGACCAGCTGCAAAGCCCCGCACCGCTCACCTGCTTCCAACCCCCTGCTGCGTGCAGGTCGCCAACCAGCAGCCCAGGCTGCCCAGAGCCACATCCAGCCTGGCCTCCACCGCCTGCAGGGCTGCGGCACCCACAGCCTCCTTGGGCAGCCTGTGCCAGTGCCTCACCGCCCTCGGGGGGAAAAACTTCCTCCTCCCCCCCATCTGACCTCAACCTCCCCTGGCTCAGTTTAAGCCGTTCCCCTTGTCCTGTCACCACCAGCCCTCCCTTCTCCCCTCCCTCCCCCCACCTCTCTGCACCCCTTCCCTTCCTCCCTCCCTCCCTCCCCGCACCTCCCCCACCTTCCCCTCGCCGCATCTCCCTGCGGATCTCCCCCCCGCAGCCCCACTCCCGGCCGCCATCCCCGGAGCTCCGCCCTGCCCCGCTCGCTCCCGCGCCTCCGCACCCCATCCCTGACGGCTCTCCGTTCGCCCCCGGGGGCTTCGTGCGGCCGCGTTGCCGTGGCGACGGCGAGCCTCCCTCGTTGCTGCGCGGGAAGCCGCCCCCGCGGCGACGGCGCTTGCGCGGCGGCGTCTCCATAGCGACGGCGCCGTCCCCGCCGAGTGACGTCATCGCGTCGCGACGCCAGGAGGCGGTGGCGCGGGAGCGGAGCGGGGCCCTGTGGCGCGGCCCCGGGACTCGGAGCGGGTTGACTTGGCGTTCGTGCGAGGAGCGAAGCGTCGCGAAGGACGGCGAACCTGCAGCACTGAGCCGGTGAGGAGCCGGGGGAGAAAGAGAGCAGCGTCGGCAAGAGGGGAAAACAGGGAGCGCGGTTCTCTCTGCGCTCTGCTGCTTGCAGGGACCCCACAGGGGCACACAGAGACGCCACAGGCACCTCATAGAGACACACACAGGCACATAGGGACCCCATAGGGACACGCACTGACCCCATAGGGACCCCACAGGGACCAAGAGGGACACATAGGGACCCGATAGGGACACAGAGGGACACAGAGAGACCCCACAGAGACCCAAAAGGGACACAGAGAGACTCCATAGGGACCCATAGGGACACAAAGGGGCACATAGGGACCCCACTGGGACTCAGAGAGACCCATTGGAGACTCCATAGAGGCCCCATAGGGACACGCAGGGACCCCATAGAGACCCATTAGGGACCCCAGAGGGACACGTATGGACACACAGAGGCCACATAGAGACAGAGGGAGACCCCATAGGGACCCCATGGGGACAGAAAGAGACCCCGCAAGACCCCATAGGGACACGTAGGGACCTCATAGGGACCACAGGGACACAGAGAAACCCATTGGAGACGCCATGGAGGCCCCATAGGAACACAGACGGCAGAGAGACCCCATAGGGACCCCACATGGACACATAGGGACACCATTGTTGTCAGCAACTGTGAGACTGCGAGACCCCCCCCGCGGGGTGTGACGCGTTAGGCCCTCTCCCTGCTCTATGATAGATGGGTGGTTCGTGCCCTTAGGGGCGTAAACGAAGCACTTAGGCTATATAAGCTAGTGTATACGTGTAATAAACGCCATTTGCTGCTCATCACATTGGTGTCACCTCAGTAGTTGGCCCAGCTACGGTCTCCCAGGGAAGCGGAACGGGCGTTTACTGCAACAAGTGTTGACCCCGACCGCCGTGATACCTGGGGGTGAGTCAGCTGTTCTGTAGGATCCCACTGCAGAGCGGTAAATTCAAATCCGCGGAGTGGTGGAAGCCCAGGGACGGGGAGGAGTGCGCATTACTCCTTGTCAGGCAGGAGGCTCGGGAAAAGGAGCCAGGATCCCTCTGGCACTAGGGGAAACGGCAGGAGAAGGCCAGACATACGTTCGGCCAGAGGCGTTATGGAAGCCGTCATAAAGGTGATTGTTCATGCATGCAAAATTTATTGCGGGAAAAATGTTCCTTCTAAGAAGGAGGTTTCAGCGACACTCTCGTTGCTGGAGAAGGAGGGGCTATTATCATCCCCTTCTGACTTATATGATCCTGATAATTGGGATTCATTTACTGCTGTGCTCTCACAGAGGGCAATGTCCACTCAAAAAGTTGCGGAGTTTAAAGTGTGGGGATTAATTTTGACAGCTCTTAGGAAAGCGAAAGAGGAGAAGATTGCAGGTGACCGTGCTAGGGATCTGCTGGGGTTAGGGCCGGGGGGGGTCTTGTCTCCCCTACAGGTTCGCTGGAGGGCAAGATGGCGCTGACTCCTTCGGCCCCACCAGAAACAACGACCCTGGGGATAAAGAAGAACGAAGCGGAGCAGGAACAATCACACCATAAAGAGGAGGACCCACCTCCTTACCCGGCTTGCAGCTTATATCCTTCACTTAAGCCCTTCAAAGATAAAGGGGGAGGGGGGCCTGCGGAGGAATGCGGTATAACTTCTGGCACAGTTGATAAGAGGGTCCTTGGAGAGGGAGAGATGTCTGGAGGAGTTGTGGTGCGACCTGTGGAATGCGGCAGCGGGGGCGGGACTCACCTACTGCCCGATTCCGCTTGCTATGGCGGCCACCCCCTGAGGGGCGTGGATTGTCCCGCGCCGCTTTGCTGTGGGGGGGGCGTTCCGACGGGGATGGCCCCGGGGTCCGCTCAGGAGGGGCGTGGTCCCATATCGACAGCTCCATGGGGCCCGCCTACCCTCACTGATTGGGCTCGTGTGAGAGAAGACATACGGGCTGCAGATCCGGCAGGTACCGCGCTTACTCTCCCGGTGGTGGTAAAACCAGAGGGTGCAGCTTGGACTCCTTTGGATTCCAAAGCGATTACTCGCCTCTCGGATTTAGTTAAAAGCAAAGGTCTGCATTCCCCTGTTACCATGGCAGCGGTGGAAGCTCTCATGGCTTCTAGTCTCTTGCCACACGATGTGGTGAACCTTATGCATGTTATTCTTGAGCCTGTACAATACACCCTGTGGTATGATGAATGGAATAGACTACTTCAAGCTGTGGTGGCTGCTGCCACCCGTGACCCCCACCATCCAGCCAACGGCCAGCGCAGAGGCGATAGAACTAATCTTGCACGTCTTCAGGGCCTGGCAGATGGAATGGTGGGATCCCCGGAGGGCAAAGCAACATTGCTTAGAGCAGGAGAGCTGGCAGCCGTTACAACTGCGGCCCTTCAAGCCCTGCGAGAATTGGCTAAGGTTGCGGAACCTGTGCTTCCGTGGGCAGACATCAAGCAGGGCCCCTCTGAGTCATTTTCTGACTTTGCGAATCCGTGCAGTGGAGGGATCTGATCTCCCACGGGAGGTCCAATCCCCAGTCATAATGGATTGTCTTAAGCAGAAATCGTTGCCAGACATCCAGCAAATCATCAGAGCAGCGCCGGGAACTCTAACTACCCCAGGGGAGCTTATTAAGTATGTGTTAGATCATCAGAGGGCCACACCATTAACTTATGAGGGACTAGCAGCCGCCATGCAGGGAATGGCCGCTTCGGTTAGTTCTGCGGTTAAGACCACGGTGATGTCAGCTACTCGGGTCGGGGAAGAAAGGGATAAAGGCCCGTGCTTTAAGTGTAGGCATTAGAATGGGTTCCCTTCATGGACAGGTGGCCAGATTGAGGCCTGGAGAACAAGCAATTCCATACAGCGGGTTTGTGAGAGCAATGCTCTCAAGGCTTGAGACATCTGCCTTGATACTGAACAGACGTTTGTTATTTTTGAAGTACGTTCCAACAGGTACCTGAGACAATGTTGGTATATATTGGGCATAGGTAGTGCCACTAGAGCTATCAGCAATCACTCTAATCAGTAATCTCTAATCTCTTTGTCTATAACTTCACCAGTATCGTAGGCTTTAATTGTTAAGTGTCGGTAACATCACATCAGTTCTTGCAGGCTACCTACACGGTGATTCAAGACCTATCACCTACTCCAAGTGGAATGAATTTCGCTTTGGTAAGGAAGCTTCTGCAGCATGAGGGTTTGTACCAACTGCTAAAACGCGTCAGAGATAATGGACAGAAAACCTTGATCACTGTTCACCACGACACAAGAGAGAGACATCACATCTGAGAGCAAAGAAGGACGGAGAACACCACTGACGGGAAGTGCTTCTGAGATGGTCCATCAAAGCGACGGGAATGTTTAACTCTGCTTAACTCTATTCTATATTCGGTTATAGTTGCACTAAGTCTAATATTAACACGCTTCATACTTATGGGTATATTACATATATAAGTATGGTTGAAGACATTAGGATAATTAAGTTAGGAGGTTGTCATTAGGTTAATAGGTTATAGAGTTATTAGGGTAGGATTATTTTGCGAATCGGGATGTAACGGGGCAAAGCTTAACCGAGAGGACAATGGCATGTATAGGCGCAGTGCGGGGATTTTGGGGTGTACGGGTTAGGGTCCTCTTGAGTTGTAGTAGACTTTCTTGAGCATGGAGAGGGGGGAGATGTTGTCAGCAACTGCGAGGCTGCGAGACCCCCCCGCGGGGTGTGACGCGTTAGGCCCTCTCCCTGCTCTATGATAGATGGGTGGTTCGTGCCCTTAGGGGCATAAACGAAGCACTTAGGCTATATAAGCTAGTGAATACGTGTAATAAACGCCATTTGCTGCTCATCACAGTGGTGTCACCTCAGTAACTGGCCAAGCTGCAGTCTCCCCGGGGAGCAGAACGGGCGCATACTGCAACACATGGGGACCCGTAGAGGGCGTTCGCAACCCATTAGGATACATAGGGTGCCATGGGGACCCATAGGGTGCCTTAAGGAGCCACTAGCATACCATAGGTTGCCATGGAGACCCATTAGGATCCATAGGGTGCCACGGGGACTCTAGGGTGCCTTATGTACCCAATAGTATCCATTGGATGCCTTAGGGACCCACTATGATCCACAGGGTGCCATAAGGTCCCATAAGGATCCTCAGGGTGCCTTAGGAGCATTAGGACCCATCAGGCGCCTTAGGACCTCTAGGGTGCCTTAGGGAATTGTTTGGATTTATAGGGTGCCACAAGGAAATGTAGGGTGCCTTAGGGAACCACTAGGATCCATAGGGTGTAATGGGGACCCTTAGGGTGCTTTAGGGTCCCATTAGGATCCATAGGGTGCCATGGGGACCTGTAGGGTGCCTTAGGGAGCCATTAGGATCCATGGGGTGCCAAGGGAACCTATTAGGATCCTTAGGGTGCATAGGAACCCATAGAATGCCTTGGGGACCTATTAGCATCCATAGGATGCCATGGGGACCCGTAGGGGGCGTTCGCAACCCATTAGGATCCATAGGATGCCATGGGGACACATAGGATGCCTTAGGCAGCCACTAGCATACCATAGGGTGCCATGGAGGCCCATTAGGATCCATAGGGTGCCTTAGGGATCCGTAGGATGCCTTAGGGACCCATTAGGATCCATAGGGTGCCACGGGGACTCGTAGGGTGCCTCAGGGACCCCTTAGGATTCATAGGGTGCCATAGGAACACATAGGGTGCTTTAGGGACCCATTAGGTTCCATAGGGTGCCATGGGGACCCTTTAGGATCCCTAGGGTGCCTTATGGACCCACTGGGACCCACAGGGTGCCCTAGGGACCATTAGGATCCCTAGGGTGCTTCAGCACCCCTAGGGTGCTTTAGGGACCTGTTAGCATTTATAGGGTGCAACAGAGACCCACAGAGTGCCTTAGGGACCCATTAGGATGCATAGGGTGTCATGGGGACCCTTAGGGTGCTTTAGGGACCCATTAAGATCCATAGGGTGCCATGGGGACCCATAGGGATCCATAGGGTGCCATGGGGACCCATTCAGTGCCTTAGGGACCTATTGCGATTCATAGGGTACCTTAGGGACACATTAGGATCCATAGGGTGCCTTAGGGACACATTAGGATCCTCAGGGTGCCTCATGAACCATTAGGATCCGTAGGGTGCTATGGGGAACTTAGGGTGCCTTAGGGACCCATTAGGACCCATAGGGTGTCTTAGAAACCCATTAGGATCCATAGGGTGCTATGGGGACAGTAGTGTGCCTCAGGGACCCATTAGGACCCATAGGGTGCCTTAGGGACCCATTAGGATTCATAGGGTAATATGGTGACCCATTAGGATTCATACGGTTCCAGGGGAACCGGTTAGGATCAATATGGTGCCATGGTGACCCATAGGGTGTCTTAGGGACCCACTAGGATTCATAGGGTGCCATGGGGACCCATTAGAATCCATGGGGTGCCATGGGGACTTCTAGGGTGCCTTAGGGAACTATTATGATCCATAGGGTGCCATAGGGACCCATTCGGATCTATAGGGTGCCATGGGGTCTCACTAGGATCCATGGGGTGCCATAGGGTCCCATTAGGATCCTCAGGGTTCCTTATGGACCATTAGAATCCGTAGGGTGCTATGGGGACCGTAGGGTGACTTAGAGACCTATTAGGACCCTTAGGGTGCCATGGGGACCCATAGGGATCCATAGGGTGTCTTAGGGACCCGTTAGCATCCATAGGGTGCCTGGGGAACCTGTTAGGACCCATAGGGTGCCACGGGGACCCACTGGGTGTTTTAGAGAACCATTAGGATCCATAGGGTGCCAGGGAAACCCATAGGGTGCTTTAGAGACCCTTTGGGATCCTCAGGGTGACATGGTGACCTGTAGGGTGCTTTAGGGACCCATTAGGATCCTTAGGGTACCAGGGGGACCCATTAGGATCCATAGAGTGCTATGGGGACCTGTAGGGTGCCTTAGGGATGCATTAGGATTTATAGGGTGCCATGCGGACCTACGAGGCTCCCTAGTCCACCCTTGCTTGGGTGCCATAAGTATCCATAGGGTGCCATGGGGACCCGTAGAGGCCGCACCTTGAACGCTGTGTTCAGTTTTGGGCCCCTGACTGCAGGACAGATGTTGAGGCCCCAGTGTGCAGAGAAGGGCAACGAAAGTGGTGAGGGGTCTGGAGCACAGGGCTGCTGAGGATGCCGATGGCATGGCGAGCAGAGGAACGAAGGGAGAGCAGGCAGAGGGGGGCCGGCACTCCCAGCCGGGCCGGGCAGCAGCTGCCGCCGCCAGCATCACAATGGGCAGCGGCCAGCACCGGCCGCGCCGTCATGGCGTCGCCGCGACAACGTTTGTGACACGGGCGCCCAGGGGAGTATAAAGGCGGAGCGCGGCGGCGGGTCCCGCATCCTGGAGGAGCATCTGTCCGAGAGCAGACGCGTCTGCAGGAGGAGCTCCAGCATGGCTGGCGCGAACGAGGAGCGAGCCGCCGGCACGAGGCGGAACAGGAGGAGCGAGGCCGGCCCCGCAGCGGGGCGCGCCTCCAGACCCATGGACACGAACAGCAAAGGTGTGCAGGGCTGCGGCCAGCTTGGAGCGGGGCTGCGGCCACCCTTGGTGCAGAGACGGCGCATCGCTCTGCCGCCTCGCTCCCGCCTGGCAGCCGGAGGGGCGCCGGGCAGCGGCGGATCGGAGCGTGACCTGCTTTTCCTCTGTCCTGCAGTGCGAGTCGCCGTCTGGGACGCGGTGGCCGCCTACGTCCGGGAGCAGCTCGTGGCACACAAGGTGCGTTGGCCGGCGGTTCCTCCTCTCCCCGTCCGGCCTGGGCTTCCTCTGAGGCTTCCCCTGCATACGCAGCGGGAGACTCCCCCCGCACTTCTCTCCTGGGCGTCCCACGGGCTCCCTGCAGACGCACGATCCCTCGTGCCGGGCGTTGTCGGATCTCGGGGCCGATGCCACTCTCTGGAAGCCTCTGGATCCCGCGAGGCCGCTTCCACCCCGCCTGCTGTGCCGCATCTGGGAGGGCGAGGGGCAGGAGAGCGCCGTGCGGCCCTTCCCAAAGCCGTTCCCACGCCCCGGCTCGTGCCTCTGAGCGGCGGCAGAGGCTCCTGAGCTCTGTCCCTGCGTCGGAGCCCCTGCGCCTCTTCCCCCTGGCCGGCCCGTAACCCTTCTGCCCTGCTTTTCTCTTCCGCCCACAGGGGGTCTGGATTCCCACCTTCGGCTCCTTTGACACCGTCTCCAAAGACGTCTGGACCGAGGACGGGACCGTGACTCTGCGGTGGCCCGTGTTCCACCTGGCCGCCAACCTCATGGCCACGCACCACCTCAAGGCCCGCAGGGAGCCCCTGCCAGGTAGGAGGGGGGATTCCGCTGCTTCCGGCTGCGTGGACGGGGCCGACGGCCACCACCTCTGTGCCCACCAGCAAAGCTCCCCCTCTGAGGAGCCTGTCCAAACGCGGGGCCGTTCCGGCTGAGGTCCACCAGCAGCTCTTCTAGGGGAGCGCCTGTGGGAAACCAACCCTGCCGTCAATTCTGTCCCTCACATCTTTCAGTGCACAGGAAGTTGGAGCCGCTGAGATACAGCAGAGTGGCCGCAGGCGCCGCCGTGAGCTGGGAGAGCGTGAAGACCGGCATCCAGAGCACCGTGTCCCTGCTCTCCGGCTGCCTGCGGGACGGGCAGAACGTGGCCGTCGTGCTGAAGGACATCGGCGTGCTGCTCATAGACGGGCTGACGTTCCACATGAGATTCTACTACAGCTTCCTGGAGCAGCTGTCTGGGAAAGAGGAGCTCAGCAGAGCTGCTCTCAAGGTGAGCCGCCGTTTCTGCGCGGCCCAGGCGGAGCCGCGACCTCGCGGTGCCCGCATGCGGCCCACCAGGAGCTGCCGGCCGCTCGGGCCGTGCGAGTGCCGAGCTGCTGCCGGCTCTCCCTGCCTCGGGCTCCCCGCGTCCCCGGCGCCTCAGCCGTGACCAGGACGTCCCACCTCCTCCCTGTTTCTCCCCCACAGGCCCCCTGGCTGCTGAACGCGGTGGTGTCCCCGGCGGCACCGGTGGCCTCCCTGGCGCTCTCCGGCTGCCTCGTCGTCTTTCCCATGTGAGTGCATTGGTGGCGGTGGCTGCTGCCTGGTGCGGCCGCTCGGCTCTCGTTGCGCAGCACTTGTTCCTCGTGTCCGTGCCCGTCCTGCCCGTGAGCGTGTGTCGTGGGATCACAGACTGAGCTGGGCTGGACGGAACCCCAAAAGGCACTTTGCCCACCCCCCTGTGGGGAACAGGGACCCCAGAGGAGGTTGCTCTGAGCCTGGTCCAGCAGGCCTCGACTGCCCGTCTGGGCGTCCACCAGCTCTCTGGGCAAGATGCTGCGGTGCCTCGCCGCCCTTCTGTCCAGCGCTCCTTCCTTACGTCCGACCCAAACCTTCCCTCCTGCCCTTGGAAGCTATTTCCCCTGCCCCCGTCCCGACGGACCCTGCTCGTGGCTTTAGAAAGCAGCGTGCTGCACGCAGCGTGACAACATGCCTGGGAGCAGACGGCCAGAGAGCAGCAAGGAGCGCTGGAGCGCTGCGTCACACCGCTCCGTCTTCTCCTCTCGCGCAGGTGTCACATGGAGTTGGTGCCCAAAGCACCGCCCACAACGCGCCGCAAGGCCTCAGCGAGCCTCTCTGGTCGGGAGAAAACAAAGCAAGACGACGCTTTGCCACCTCTCCCACCTCGCGACCAGGGCAAGACAGGTAAAGCAGCCACCGGCTCCTTCCCGCGGCACGGGCAGCCAAGCGGAGCTGGGAAATGCCCCGCTGACCATCAGCCCAGGGCTCTGATGGCGGCACAGCTTCCCGCCAGCTCAGCACGGCCCCGAAGCCATCGGCCCCCGGCCCCTTCCCATCAGTGACTGCCGGCCTCTCCCAAACGAAGGCGCTGGCTGTGCCGTGCCCCCTGCCCCAGCTTGGCCCGGGCGGATCTCAGGCCCTGCCCTCCCCCGACGGAAGGATCCGGCCCCCAAAAGTCACCCCGCCACCTCGTCGTCGCCCCCCGGCTCCTCTTTCCCAAAGCCGACGCCTCCCCTTCCCCATTGCAGTGAGATTTGCTGCCCGGCCGACCTTCATCAAGCGGCTGAGCTCGGACAGCATGGATGGAGAACGGCTCCGGCGGATCAGGAGCTTGCTGCTGAAGAAGAGCTCCAGGGCCAGGTGAGGCTGGAGGCTCCGGGCTGCCGTGCGCACAGGGGCGACCCGACGAGAGCCCATTCCCCAGCCCCAAAGGGTCCCTGTTGGTGGGGATGAGGACCGGGACCCCCCGGCTCACAGGGCCGCCCCTCTGCGCGTCTCGGGAGCCGCAGGGCAGCCGGCGAGCAGCCTGTGGGCAGGGCTATGTTGCGGCCCAGGCTCCCGGCTCAGGCTGGCGGCGTGCGGCCCAAAGCCATCGACCACTCACGCGGCCCCCTCCCGCTCTGTCCTTCCAGTCTGCTGCCACCGATCCGGCCGCTGCCCGAAGCCCAGGAGCAGCCGGTGAGCTGCCAGCCGCAGGGGGAGGCAGAAACGTGGAGCCAGGAAGAGCTGCGCCGAGCACCGGGAGGCAAACACGTGAGATTCCCCGAGGAACTGGAAGCAGGAAAAGCCCATCGTGCGGGTGCGGCGCGAATCCTGCCGGTGGCCAAGCACTCGCCCTCTCAGATCACCTTGAGGACAGCAGCGTTCCAAGGAGGTTCCCGAAGATCTGCCTCCAGGGCTGCGTTCACAGAGCCGCACGGCAGAGCATCCAGGCTCCCGCTGACGTGTGACTCGGTGTGGCTCCTCAGGCAGAGGGTGATGAAGAAGAGGGCGGCGCAGGAAGCGCTGGAGCGGGCGGCAGCATCAGCGCCTCGTGCGGAGCCCAGGCTGCCCGAGGAGCCTCCCGTCCGCCGCTCTGGATCGCTGCCGCCCATACGGGAAGAAACGGAGGCTCCCGAGAGTCAGGCTGCGCAGAGCGAGGCCCCCCCCCGCAGGAGGTGCCCCACGCTGGCCATGCTGATGCAGGCATGGTGCGCCCAGTGCAGAGGCCGCAGAACAGAGGCGTGAATCCCAGCCGCAGCGCATCTCCGACGCAAGCGGGCTGCCCAGGGCTCCGTCCGACCCGGCCTCCAGGGACGGGGCACCCGCAGCCTCTCTGGGCGTTCGGTTCCCGCAGCGCTGCGCACAGCGATCCGACCCGACATCCCATCTTCCACTCGGCACCACTTCCCTTGGCTGACCATCAGCCACGCCATCAGAGCCGACTCCCCTCCCGTCCGCAGGCTCCCTTTCGGGATGGAAGGCTGCGACGCCGTCACCCCGCAGCCTTCCCTTCTGCAGACCAACCGAGGAGACCTGGAGCGAAATGTCGAGGGGCAGAACCATCAATAAACATCCTTTCAACATCCCCACACTGCCTGCGATGGCGTCACTGCGTCTGTTTGCGCCGGTGGAGGGAGAAAGCATTGCGGGAGGGCATCAGAGCGTCCATCAGAGCCTGTGGGCAGACATGGGACCCCACAGAGACCCCCTAGGGACAAAGAGGGAGACATAGAGACCCAACAGGGACACAGAGAGACCCCACAGGGACAGCATAGGGACAGACAGGGACCCCATAGGGACCCCATAGGGATACATAGAGACATCAAAGGGACACATAGGGACCCAGTAGGGACACAGAGAAAGCATATGGAGACCCCACAGGGACACACAGGGACACAGAGAGCCCCCATAGGGAAAGACACCCATAGAGACCCCATAGGCAGACAACCAGGCTGCCGCTTCGGGCACGGCAGCCAGGCGGGATCTGCTCCGGCAGGGCGGCCTGGGCCTCGCACTGCCTTCCTGAGCGGGCAGCCGGCTCCTAGCCTGGCCGGGTGGCTGCTGGCCTGTCCGGGCTACCCAGGCCAGCCGGCTCTTGCCTGCCACGGTCCCCCGGCCGGCCCGGAGGGCTCCAGAAGAGCAGAGCTACACGGGCCGGCCGGCCACCGCCTTTCGCCTGGCTGCGCTGCCCTGAGCGGCCCGCCGGCTTCCGGCCTGGCCCAGCTGGCTGCCAGGGGGCTTCGGGCCTCCTAAGGGTTCCCCAGGTCAGCGCTTTGAGGGCTGCTTCGGCCCGGTTCTGCGACCTGCGGGGCGGAGGGATGTCGCAGAATCCGCGCCTCCGGAAAAAGGGGACCCCAACAGAATGAAAAGCAGCGGCAATGGCCTGAGGAGAAGCCAAGGGATTGCTCAGAACGCCAGGTAACACGCCGCCATGCAGCGTCATGAGAATTGGCAGCCGCGAGTCCAATGGAACGGGAGAACGTCCGACAGGACAGGCCTCACCATGAGGCACAGCGCAGCTGAGCAGCAGGGAGACGAAGAAGAGCCGACGAAGAAGAGCGGGCGAAGAAGAGCACGGGGTGACCTGCAGGAGCTCTGCTGCCTCCGTGAGCACAGAGTGCCCTGGGAACGCAGCTCTGCTCCTGCTCTGCAGCTCTGCTTCTCCTCTGGGGTCCCGATGGGGGATCTAGGGGGTCTTTATGCGTCTCTATGGGGCTCCCTGTGTCCCTATGGGTCCCTGTGGGTCCCTATCGGATCTCTATGGGGTCCCTGTGGGTTGTCTGTTTGTCACTATGGGGTCTCTCTGTGTCCCTACAGGAACCCTATGGGGTCTCTCTGGGGTCCCTATGGGGTCTCTATGGGTTCTTTATGTGTCTCTATGGGGCTCGATGTGTCCCTATGGGGTCCCTATGGGGTCTCTCTGTGTCCCTATGGGGTCCCCATGTTTCCCTATGGGGTCCTCCTGTGGGTCCCTGTATTTTCCTATGGGGTCCCTATGCTATGGGGTCTGTCTGTGTCCCTGTGTGTCCCTTGGGGTCCCTATGGGGTCCCTATGGGGACTCTATGGGACCCCTAAGGTTTGTCCCTTTGTCCCTCTGGGATCCCTATGTGTCACTGTGTGTCCCTTTGGGTCCCTATTGGGTCTCTATGGGGCTCCATGTGTCCCTATGTGTACCTTTGGGGTCCCTATTTGTCCCTAGGTGTCCCTATGGGAACTCTATGGGGTCCCTATGGGTTGTCCGTGTGTCCCTATTGGGTCTCTCTGTGTTCCTATGGGGTCTCTCCTCCCTCACAGGCAGCCGTTCCCCCTCCTGTTTATACACTTCCTTCAAGCACTGCAAGGCCACCATGAGGTCTCCCTGGAGCCTTGTCTGCTCCAAGCTAAACAAGCCCAGCTCCCTCAGCCTTTCCTCGTAGCAGAGGTGCTCCAGCCCTCCTATCATCTTAGAGGTGATGCTGCATATCAGTGTGCATTGCACGAGGGTGTGTGCAGGGTGTTTGCACGTGAATGTCACTTTTGCACATGTGTGTGTGTGTGCACGGCTGTGTGCAGGGCTGCAGCTGCGCTCGTGTCTTCATGCGTGTTGCTGTGCAAAGGGGTGGGTTTGCACACGGGTGTGTGTGTGCGCGAACACGGGGCTGTGCATCGAGGTCTTTGCACAAGGCTGTGTGGTTTTGCACACGGTTGTGTGCACACGGATGGAGTGTGCACACAGGGCCGTGCGAGGATGTGCTTGTGCGTGTGGATGCACAGCGGTGTGTGCAGGGAAGTCCTTGCACGTGGGTGTGCGGTTCTGCACAGGGCTGTGCACACAGAGCTGCGTGCAAGGGAGCAGCGGAGGTTCCTGGGAACAGGAGATGCCTGGGAGAGGCAGAACTCACACCAGAGTGCCGGAGAGCACAGGGCCGGGAAGCACAGCTCCGCAGCACTGCGCTGTGCACAGCAGCCTGCAGGATGGCACCGACGGAACCAGGACACGGCGTCACACCAGGCGCTGCAAAGGAAAAGCTCCATCGCAGCCCACACAGGGACAGGCAGGCAGGCGCTGGGGAGGGCTGCACGACAGAGGGGCGCCTTCTGAGCGCCACGACCTGGAGCGCTGTCTGTGGGCAGAGCAGTGCCGGGATGGCAGCGTGGCGGTCCTAAGTGCAGAGATGCTGCTCTGGACCAACAGCCCAGAGGAAACGCTGTCCTTTTGGGGAACTTGGCTCATTGTACACTCAGCATAAAGCAAAAAGTACTCAGCGCTGCCCTGGGAAACTCAGCAATCTCTACGGCATCGTTCTCTGAGTTAGCATGCCATGTTTTTATTGACTACAACCAAAGTTGGAGTGCCGAGTTGGGCGGCACTCGGAGCGCTGCCCTGCAACGCCGCGCACTGCAGCGCTGCCTGCTGATGCTCCTCCTCTCAGTCGTGCAGCTGCAGCTTCTGCATCATCTCCACCAGGCTGTTCATGGCGGAGGACTGGAAAGAAACAGAGCGAGTGTAGAAACAGGACAGCGCTTCCCTTGGGAAATCTCTTCCATGTCTGACAGACGGAGGCCCTGACAACAACAAGAGCCGCGTCTGTGCTCACCGAGGACTCACCTCTGCACGTGCAGCTGCGGCTCTCAGAGAAGCCTTCTTCAGTTCTGCTCTCCTTTGTTTCTGGCGTTGTCTTCTTGCTATCAGGCAAGAAAAAAAAAAGAGGAATTTCTTTTGTCAACAGCAAAACTGCAGAAACGTGGGTACCGTAAAAGCAGACGGCAGAAAAAAGACAAAGGAAATTGGACGAGGAACCCCCCAGTGAATGACCTTTCCAGTGGGACGTGCAGAAGACCACCATGCAGTTAAAGAGACGGGGTTGCACATTCTGGCACCTGGCTGCCTTCAGACTTGGCAGCCTTCAACCCATTTCCCCTCGACACAAAAGGAAAAGGCAAAGCAGACCCTGAGCAAACTCAGCGTGCTGGCAAAGGGCAGCAGCTCAGCACAGCGGTACACAGCCCTGCTCACCTCTGCGCCCGGAGCTCCGCGCTGCGGCAGGCCCAGGCTGCGCTGCTGGAGCCGGCACGCTGCCTCCGCTCTCAGCCCTCGCTCTCTTGTGGGCAGGCAGCTGCGCTGCTGCTGGTGTCCCTTCCTCCAAGGCCTTGCGTTTGCATCCAGCCTGGGCCTTGCCGACGGAGCGGGGGCACGCGGCAGGGGAAGCTCTTCCCCCTGTGCTGGGACCTGCTCTGCCAGGAAGCCCTCCAGCCTGGAGAGGAGCTGGAGCTCTCTCAGGGAGACAAGCTCTCTCGGAACGCCCCTGCTGCACCACCTTCACGTGGAGATGGCCGTTTGGCTCAGCACCGATCTCTGTGAAAAGACAAGAAGCAACGAGATTGAACCAGGGCGCACTGCTGCTTTCAGTCTGCAGAATGGGCCGCGATGCTGGGACATCTCATCTGGAGTGTTCACAGTCACGGAGCTTGGGATCTCAGGTGAACTGTGGGCTCCCATTTCTAATCAGTGCAGGAATGCTCACTGTGCTTATGACCACAGCCAGCACACAGTGACAACAGTCCCAGGAAAGAACAGGCACAAAGCCTGATTAGAAAGGCAGTGCACCAAGCCCCGATGCCTGCTGGGTGTCTGTACCTCTCTTGGCTGCCACGTCCCATTCTGTGCTCCTGCCCTGCCTTTCCGCATGGCTGCGCTTCAGAGGGAGGCTGGCCTCAGCTTCTGACAGAAAGAAAGCAGGAAAGACATGAAGAGCAGCTCCTTGGAGGAAGACTTGGGCACAGTCAGACACAAACTGCTGCTCTTCAAGCGCAGTTTCTTCAATTTCCTTTCCACTGCTACAGCGTTGTGCCACTTGTGCAGTCAGCACAGATCTGCAGCGCCCTTTCCTCTCTCCTCCATCACACACAGCCCTGCACGCAGCCCTCCTTAGAGGCAGCACCCGCAGCACAGCTCACAGCAGCTCCTTACCTGCGGAGGCTTTCCGCTTCCCCCCGTGCCCAGCACCATCCCACGGACACGCAGGCTCCGTCCCTGCAACAACAGATCCAGTCTGACTGCACAGACACCAGGAGCAGCGCTGTCCTGTCAGCCCACACCCCCCCCAAATCCAAAAGACGCTGTTCTACAGCCAGAGCAGAAACTGATGTTCAAACTGCACTGCGCTTACACTAAGCACTACTGCTCTCCTTCCTGTCAGATGGCAGCAGAGGAACCCCGGACTGCCTGACAGCTCTGCAGAATGCAGAGCAAAGCTGCACCAGCAAACAAAACGCTACCGGCTGCAAACGTCGAGACACGGATCTCTTGTCCCTAGAGGGAATGCGCTCAGCTCTCAGCAGCACCACTTGCACACAGACTTCTGTCTCGCTGCTGCCATCGGCTGTCGCTGTCGGCCTTTCTCATGCTTCCACCGTGGTTACTGGACATCCCTACAGCACTGCACCCGCTCAGAAGTAACACTCCACATTCATCCCTCCATCCTTCACGACAGAGGACTGCAGAAACTCACTTTTGCGCGGCACTGAGGACGGCCCGTCCCCATCGCGTCCCTCTGTGCGCTGCCAGGCGCCGTGGGATCTCTGGCAGCCTGCTGGCTGCTGCTCCCCAACGCGGGGAACCGCGCCGCGCTGCTTCTGAGGAGAGAAAGAAGAAACGTTGGAGGGAACGGGCAGCCAAGGTTTGCAGACAGCTTCCAGGTCGGGCCAGAGCTGGGACGGCAGAGTGCTGACACCTTCTTCATCACTAAGGGAAAATACGGCCTGAGCCGTGCCCACGCCATCAGCAGCGCGCGCAGCATCCAACTGGTTCCTGAGGTCCCAAAGCACCTGCAGGGCTCCCCCTGCTCCAGCCGTTCCCTTCAACGTGAGAAAAAGGAAGAAGAGCCAAGCCAAGGAAACCCAGCCCTACCTTTCCTCTCCCAGAGCAGGAAGCGGAACTGCGGTCGTCCCCTGCCTGAGACATGGCCGCTGTCTCTGGGGAAGCTGAAGTTCCGAGGGCTGCGCGCAGGAACTTCTCTGCTCTTGGATCGAGCTGCTTCCCTCTGTCTTTGATTGCCTCGGTCTCTCAAAATCTCCTTTTGGACAGGAACCCTGCAGAAAGGATCCACCAGTGAAACATCAGGAGGAAGAAGCATCTTCCCAGCTTTCTTCTGCGTCTCTCGAGGAGGGCAGCGTCTGGACGTCAGCTGGCTGCCAGAGCTGCCTGCCACCACGTCCAGTTTGGGTCTGACTGCCACGGCTTGTGCCAGCAAGCGCCCTTCTCCATCTCCTCAACAGCTCTGCACCCAGCCACCCGTGGGGCAGGGGGCACGAGCTGTGCTCTGAGAAGCTTGTGCTCTCCCTGCTTTTCAATGTGCAACGTGAAGGCGGGGCTCAGCCGTGAATTTCCAGGGGAGGAAGGACGTCTCATCATCCTCACTGAAACGTGGGATGGAAGCTGAACAAGAACCATTTCCCCTGCAAACAGCCGTGCTGAGGGGCACCGCCGGAGCTGGCAACTGCTCCCCAGCCCAGCTTTTCTGCTGAGACACCTCCCGGCACCCAGCCGGCACCAACCCAGCTCACCTGGTAACCCAGGCAACATATGGATCCTAATGGCTCCCTAAGGCACCCTATGGTTCCCTAAGGCACACTACAAATCCTAATGGGTCCCTAAGGCACCCTATGGGTCCCCAAGGCTCCCTATGGATCCTAATGGCTCCCTAAGGCACTCTGTATTTCCCCGTGGAACCCTATGCATCCTAACAAGTCCCTAAGGCACCCTATGTGTCCCCATAGCACCCTATGGATTCTAATGGGTCCCTAAGGCACCCTATATGTTTTCATGGAACCCTATGGCTCCTAACGTGTCCCTAAGGCACCCTGTGTGTCCTCGTGGCACCCTATAGGTCCCAATGCCACCCCAAAATTCTATTGGGTCTCTCAGGCACCCTAGGGATCCCCATGGCACTCTATATATCCTAATGGGTTCCTAAGGCACCCTATGAATCCTAATGGGTCCCCATGTCACTCTATGGATCCTAACAGATCCCTAAAGCACCCTATGGTCCCCATGGCACACTATGGATCCTAATGGCTCCCTAAGGAACTCTGCGTATCCCCGTGGAAACCTATTGATCCTAACGGGTCCCTAAGGCACCCTATGGGTCCCCATAGCACCCTATAGATTCTAATGTTGCCCTAAGGCACCCTATATGTTTCCATGGCACCGTATGGCTCCTAAAGTGTCCCTAAGCCACCCTGTGCGTCCTCGTGGCACCCTATGGGTCCCAATGCCACCCTAAAATTCTAGTGGGTCCCTAAGGCACGCTGTGGGTCCCCATGGCACCCGATAGATCCTAATGAGTCCCCATGGCACCCTATGAATCCTAATGGGTCCCCATGTCACTCTGCATTTCCCCGGTGAACCCTATGCATCCTAAGAGATCCCTAAAGCACCCATGGATCCTAACTGATCCCCATGGCATCCTATGGATCCTAATGGCTCCCTGTGTGCCCCCGTGGCACCCTATGGATCCTAACGGGTCCCTAAGGCACCCTATGGGTCCCCATGGCACCTGATGGATCCTAATGGCTCCCTAAGTCACTCTGTGTGTCCCCGTGGAACCCTATGCATCCTAACCGGTTCCTAAGGCACCCTATATGTCCCCATAGCACCCTATAGATTCTAATGGGTCCCTAAGGCACCCTATATGTTTACATGGAACGCAATGGCTCCTAACGTGTCCCTAAGGCTCCCTGTGAGTCCTCATGGCACCCTATGGGTCCCCCTGGCACCCTATGTATCCTAATGTGTCCCTAAGGAACCCTATGGGTCCCCCTGACACCCTATGGATCCTAATAGCTCCCTAAGGCACCCTACAAATCCTAATGAGTCCCTAAGGCACCCTGTGGGTCCCCGTGGCACCCTATTGATCCTAATGGGTCCCTAAGGCACCCTATGGGTCCCCCTGGCACCCTACAAATCCTAATGGGTCCATAAGGCACCCTAGGGGTCCCCATGGCACCATATGGATCCCAATGGGTGCCCATAGCACCCTACAATTCCTAATGAGTCCCTAAGTCACCCTGGGTGTCCCCGTGGCACCCTATGTATCCTAATGGGTCCCTAAGGCACCCTATGGGTCCTCCTTGAACCCTATAGATCCTAATGGCTCCCTAAGGCACTCTGTGTGTCCCCGTGGAATCCTATGCATCCTAATGGGTCCCTAAGGCACCCTATGGGTCCCCATAGCACCCTATGGATTCTAATGGGTCCCTAAGGCACCATATATGTTTCCATGGCACCGTATGGCTCCTAACGTGTCCCTAAGGCACCCTGTGTTTCCTCATGGCACCCTATGGATCCTAATGGCTCCCTGAGGCACCCTATGGGTCCTCCTGGCACCCTATGGATTCTAATGGGTCCCTAAGGCACCCTATATGTTTCCATGGCACACTGTGGCTCCCAAAATGTCCCTAAGGCACCCTATGAATCCCCAAGGCATCCTAAAATCCTAATGGGTCCCTAAGGCACCCTAGGGGTCCCCATGGCACCCTACAAATCCTAATGAGTCACTAAGGCACCCTGTGGGTCCCCGTGGCACCCTATTGATCCTAATGGGTCCCTAAGGCACCCTATGGGTCCCCATGGCACCTTATGGATCCAAATGGGTCCCTAAGGCACTCTGTGTGTCCCCGTGGAATCCTATGCATCCTAACGAGTCCCTAAGGCACCCTATGGGTCCCCATAGCACCCTATGGATTCTAATGGGTCTCTAAGGCACTCTATATGTTTCCATGACACCGTATGGCTCCTAACGTGTCCCTAAGGCACCCTGTGTGTCCTCATGGCACCCTATGGATCCTAATGAGTCCCTAAGGCACCCTATGGGTCCCCATGGCACCCTACAATTCCTAATGGGTCCATAAGGCACCCCATGGGTCCCCATGGCACCCTATGAATCCTAATGGCTCCCTAAGGCACCCTGTGTGTCCCCGTGGCACCCTATGGATCCTAATGAGTCCCTAAGGCACCCTATGGGTCCCCATGGCACCCGATGGATCCTAATGGCTCCCTAAGGCACCCTAGGGGTCCCTAAGGCACCCTATGGATCCTAATGGGTCCCCATAGCACCCTATGGATCCTCATGTGTCCCTAAGGCACCCTATGGGTCCCCCTGGCACCCTACAAATCCTAGTGGGTCCCTAAGGCACCCTACGGGTCTCCATGGCACCATATGGATCCTAATGGGTCCCCATGGCACCCTACAAATCCTAATGAGTCCCTACGGCACCCTGTGGGTCCCCATGGCACCCGATGGATCCTAACTGGTCCCTAAGGCACCCTATGGGTCCCCATGGCACCCGATGGATCCTAATGGGTCCCTAAAGCACTCTGTGTGTCCCCATGGAATCCTATGCATCCTAACGAGTCCCTAATACACCCTATGGGTCCCCATAGCACCCTATGGATTCTAATGGGTCCCTAAGGCACCCTATATGTTTCCATGGCACCCTATGGCTCCTAAAGTGTCCCTAAGGCACCCTATGAATCCCCAAGGCATCCTAAAATTCTAGTGGGTCCCTAAGGCACCCTAGGTGTCCCCATAACACTCTATGGGTCCCCAAGGCACCCTACGGATTCTAATGGGTCCCTAAGGCACCCTACAGGTCCCCATGGCACCCTATGAATCCTAATGGCTCCTAAGGCACCCTAGGGGTCCCCATGGCACCCTATGGATTCTAATGGGTCCCCATAGCACCCTACAAATTATAATGAGTTCCTAAGGCACCCTGTGGATCCCCCTTGCACCTTATGGATCCTAACAGGTCCCTCAGGCACTCTACGGGTCCTTGTGGCACCCTATGAATCCTAATGGGTCCCTAAAGCACACTTTGGGTACCCATGGCACCCTACAATTCTAGTGCGTCCCTCAAGCACCCTAGGGATCCCCATGGCACCCCATGGATCCTAATGGGTCTCCCTGGCACACTATTCATCCTAATGGAACCCCATGGCATTCTATAGATCATAATGGGTCTCTAAAGCTCCCTAAAAGTCCCCATGGCACCCTATGAATCCTAATGGTTCCCTCAGGCACCCTAGGAGTCTTCATGGCACCCTAAGGATCCTAATGGCTCCCTAAGGCACCCTATGGGTCCTCCTGGCACCCAATGGATCCTAATGGTTCCCCCTGGCACCCTACAAATCCTAATGAGTCCCTAAGGCACACTGTGGGTCCCCGTGGCACCCTATATATCCTCATGGGTTCCTAAGGCACCCTATGGATTCTAATGGATCCCCATAGCTCCCTTTGGATCCTAATGGCTCCCTAAGGCACCCTACCGGTCCCCATGTCACCCTGCGGATCCCAGTGGTCTCTAATGCCGAGCAGAGGGGGACGCTTACCTCCCTGCCCCATTTCCAACGCAGGCACCCAGCTCTCTCACCTGGCTGGGTCTGTAAAGCACAGCATCATAGAACGGTTTGGGTTGGAGGGGACCCCCGAGATCATCGAGTTCCATTCCCGCAGAGGGGGCTCTCTGCTTTCCACGCTGGAGCAGCAGCCCGTTGTGCTGAGCTTTCTGAAGCCCCTTCCAGTCTCAGCAGGGAATAAAGCAGCCCGGACGGAATGGATGCACTGGGGCTCTCTGAGGACACGAGGAGACTCGGGAGCACGGCAGATGGGTCAGATACGACGCCATCCTCAAGGCAGCAGCTGGCTTCCAGCAGGAACACACACAGCATCCGTGCCACCAGGTTCCTTTGGGAGTTTAACGGAGAAGAAGGCGTCCGGAACAACGCAGCAAGTCCTCGGCCAGAACTGAATACGAAAGGAAGCCTTGCAAACCTTCACCGCCCTCCTGAGTTCTGCACGCCATACCTGGTGCTGGCAGCCATCGTCCCAAGGATCCCCTCTCAGAATTCCCACTCGGCTCCCACTTCCAGCCATCGATCAAACCCCAGAAGGCCACAAAAGGAGAAAGCAGCTGGCAGAAGGCACGGCCTGCGAGGACAGAAGGAACTGAGCTGCTCACCGCTTCCCTTCAGCGCTGAAACTTGGGCCCCCCGGATTGCTGCCTGAGGCCACAAGAGAAGGATTCCGCACAGACAGCCTGGCACCGATGCACACACACAGCTGAAAGGAAACCACCCAACATCACAGGACTGTTGCTCTGCATCCACAGCCTCTCTGGGCAGCTGTTCCAGTCCCTCTCCATCTCTCGGTGCAGAACTTCCCCCTGACGTCCAACCTCCATCTCCCCTCCCTCCACTCCAAACCGTTTCCCCTCGTCCTGCTGCCATCTCCCCTTCCCCAGACTTCCCTCCCCTCCTGTCTGCAGGCTCCCTTGAGCTGCTGCAGGCGGCAGGGAGCTCACCCCGCAGCCTTCTTTCCTCCAGGCTGAACAAGCCCAGCTCCCTCAGCCTGCCTTTGCAGCCCCCCGACCAGCTGCAAAGCCCCGCACCGCTCACCTGCTTCCAACCCCCTGCTGCGTGCAGGTCGCCAACCAGCAGCCCAGGCTGCCCAGAGCCACATCCAGCCTGGCCTCCACCGCCTGCAGGGCTGCGGCACCCACAGCCTCCTTGGGCAGCCTGTGCCAGTGCCTCACCGCCCTCGGGGGGAAAAACTTCCTCCTCCCTCCCATCTGACCTCAACCTCCCCTGGCTCAGTTTAAGCCGTTCCCCTTGTCCTGTCACCACCAGCCCTCCCTTCTCCCCTCCCTCCCCTCACCTCTCTGCACCCCTTCCCTTCCTCCCTCCCTCCCCGCCCCTCCCCCACCTTCCCCTCGCCGCATCTCCCTGCGGATCTCCCCCCCGCAGCCCCACTCCCGGCCGCCATCCCCGGAGCTCCGCCCTGCCCCGCTCGCTCCCGCGCCTCCGCACCCCATCCCTGACGGCTCTCCGTTCGCCCCCCGGGGGCTTCGTGCGGCCGCGTTGCCGTGGCGACGGCGAGCCTCCCTCGTTGCTGCGCGGGAAGCCGCCCCCGCGGCGACGGCGCTTGCGCGGCGGCGTCTCCATAGCGACGGCGCCGTCCCCGCCGAGTGACGTCATCGCGTCGCGACGCCAGGAGGCGGTGGCGCGGGAGCGGAGCGGGGCCCTGTGGCGCGGCCCCGGGACTCGGAGCGGGTTGACTTGGCGTTCGTGCGAGGAGCGAAGCGTCGCGAAGGACGGCGAACCTGCAGCACTGAGCCGGTGAGGAGCCGGGGGAGAAAGAGAGCAGCGTCGGCAAGAGGGGAAAACAGGGAGCGCGGTTCTCTCTGCGCTCTGCTGCTTGCAGGGTCCCCACAGGGGCACACAGACACGCCACAGGCACCTCATAGAGACACACACAGGCACATAGGAACCCCATAGGGACACGCACTGACCCCATAGGGACCCCACAGGGACCAAGAGGGACACATAGGGACCCGATAGGGACACAGAGGGACACAGAGAGACCCCACAGAGACCCAAAAGGGACACAGAGAGACTCCATAGGGACCCATAGGGACACAAAGGGGCACATAGGGACCCCACTGGGACTCAGAGAGACCCATTGGAGACTCCATAGAGGCCCCATAGGGACACGCAGGGACCCCATAGGGACCCATTAGGGACCCCAGAGGGACACGTATGGACACACAGAGGCCACATAGAGACAGAGGGAGACCCCATAGGGACCCCATGGGGACAGAAAGAGACCCCGCAAGACCCCATAGGGACACGTAGGGACCTCATAGGGACCACAGGGACACAGAGAAACCCATTGGAGACGCCATGGAGGCCCCATAGGAACACAGACGGCAGAGAGACCCCATAGGGACCCCACATGGACACATAGGGACACCATTGTTGTCAGCAACTGTGAGACTGCGAGACCCCCCCCGCGGGGTGTGACGCGTTAGGCCCTCTCCCTGCTCTATGATAGATGGGTGGTTCGTGCCCTTAGGGGCGTAAACGAAGCACTTAGGCTATATAAGCTAGTGTATACGTGTAATAAACGCCATTTGCTGCTCATCACATTGGTGTCACCTCAGTAGTTGGCCCAGCTACGGTCTCCCAGGGAAGCGGAACGGGCGTTTACTGCAACAAGTGTTGACCCCGACCGCCGTGATACCTGGGGGTGAGTCAGCTGTTCTGTAGGATCCCACTGCAGAGCCGTAAATTCAAATCCGCGGAGTGGTGGAAGCCCAGGGACGGGGAGGAGTGCGCATTACTCCTTGTCAGGCAGGAGGCTCGGGAAAAGGAGCCAGGATCCCTCTGGCACTAGGGGAAACGGCAGGAGAAGGCCAGACATACGTTCGGCCAGAGGCGTTATGGAAGCCGTCATAAAGGTGATTGTTCATGCATGCAAAATTTATTGCGGGAAAAATGTTCCTTCTAAGAAGGAGGTTTCAGCGACACTCTCGTTGCTGGAGAAGGAGGGGCTATTATCATCCCCTTCTGACTTATATGATCCTGATAATTGGGATTCATTTACTGCTGTGCTCTCACAGAGGGCAATGTCCACTCAAAAAGTTGCGGAGTTTAAAGTGTGGGGATTAATTTTGACAGCTCTTAGGAAAGCGAAAGAGGAGAAGATTGCAGGTGACCGTGCTAGGGATCTGCTGGGGTTAGGGCCGGGGGGGGTCTTGTCTCCCCTACAGGTTCGCTGGAGGGCAAGATGGCGCTGACTCCTTCGGCCCCACCAGAAACAACGACCCTGGGGATAAAGAAGAACGAAGCGGAGCAGGAACAATCACACCATAAAGAGGAGGACCCACCTCCTTACCCGGCTTGCAGCTTATATCCTTCACTTAAGCCCTTCAAAGATAAAGGGGGAGGGGGGCCTGCGGAGGAATGCGGTATAACTTCTGGCACAGCTGATAAGAGGGTCCTTGGAGAGGGAGAGATGTCTGGAGGAGTTGTGGTGCGACCTGTGGAATGCGGCAGCGGGGGCGGGACTCACCTACTGCCCGATTCCGCTTGCTACGGCGGCCACCCCCCGAGGGGCGTGGATTGTCCCGCGCCGCTTTGCTGTGGGGGGGGCGTTCCGACGGGGATGGCCCCGGGGTCCGCTCAGGAGGGGCGTGGTCCCATATCGACAGCTCCATGGGGCCCGCCTACCCTCACTGATTGGGCTCGTGTGAGAGAAGACATACGGGCTGCAGATCCGGCAGGTACCGCGCTTACTCTCCCGGTGGTGGTAAAACCAGAGGGTGCAGCTTGGACTCCTTTGGATTCCAAAGCGATTACTCGCCTCTCGGATTTAGTTAAAAGCAAAGGTCTGCATTCCCCTGTTACCATGGCAGCGGTGGAAGCTCTCATGGCTTCTAGTCTCTTGCCACACGATGTGGTGAACCTTATGCATGTTATTCTTGAGCCTGTACAATACACCCTGTGGTATGATGAATGGAATAGACTACTTCAAGCTGTGGTGGCTGCTGCCACCCGTGACCCCCACCATCCAGCCAACGGCCAGCGCAGAGGCGATAGAACTAATCTTGCACGTCTTCAGGGCCTGGCAGATGGAATGGTGGGATCCCCGGAGGGCAAAGCAACATTGCTTAGAGCAGGAGAGCTGGCAGCCGTTACAACTGCGGCCCTTCAAGCCCTGCGAGAATTGGCTAAGGTTGCGGAACCTGTGCTTCCGTGGGCAGACATCAAGCAGGGCCCCTCTGAGTCATTTTCTGACTTTGCGAATCCGTGCAGTGGAGGGATCTGATCTCCCACGGGAGGTCCAATCCCCAGTCATAATGGATTGTCTTAAGCAGAAATCGTTGCCAGACATCCAGCAAATCATCAGAGCAGCGCCGGGAACTCTAACTACCCCAGGGGAGCTTATTAAGTATGTGTTAGATCATCAGAGGGCCACACCATTAACTTATGAGGGACTAGCAGCCGCCATGCAGGGAATGGCCGCTTCGGTTAGTTCTGCGGTTAAGACCACGGTGATGTCAGCTACTCGGGTCGGGGAAGAAAGGGATAAAGGCCCGTGCTTTAAGTGTAGGCATTAGAATGGGTTCCCTTCATGGACAGGTGGCCAGATTGAGGCCTGGAGAACAAGCAATTCCATACAGCGGGTTTGTGAGAGCAATGCTCTCAAGGCTTGAGACATCTGCCTTGATACTGAACAGACGTTTGTTATTTTTGAAGTACGTTCCAACAGGTACCTGAGACAATGTTGGTATATATTGGGCATAGGTAGTGCCACTAGAGCTATCAGCAATCACTCTAATCAGTAATCTCTAATCTCTTTGTCTATAACTTCACCAGTATCGTAGGCTTTAATTGTTAAGTGTCGGTAACATCACATCAGTTCTTGCAGGCTACCTACACGGTGATTCAAGACCTATCACCTACTCCAAGTGGAATGAATTTCGCTTTGGTAAGGAAGCTTCTGCAACATGAGGGTTTGTACCAACTGCTAAAACGCGTCAGAGATAATGGACAGAAAACCTTGATCACTGTTCACCACGACACAAGAGGGAGACATCACATCTGAGAGCAAAGAAGGACGGAGAACACCACTGACGGGAAGTGCTTCTGAGATGGTCCATCAAAGCGACGGGAATGTTTAACTCTGCTTAACTCTATTCTATATTCGGTTATAGTTGCACTAAGTCTAATATTAACACGCTTCATACTTATGGGTATATTACATATATAAGTATGGTTGAAGACATTAGGATAATTAAGTTAGGAGGTTGTCATTAGGTTAATAGGTTATAGAGTTATTAGGGTAGGATTATTTTGCGAATCGGGATGTAACGGGGCAAAGCTTAACCGAGAGGACAATGGCATGTATAGGCGCAGTGCGGGGATTTTGGGGTGTACGGGTTAGGGTCCTCTTGAGTTGTAGTAGACTTTCTTGAGCATGGAGAGGGGGGAGATGTTGTCAGCAACTGCGAGGCTGCGAGACCCCCCCGCGGGGTGTGACGCGTTAGGCCCTCTCCCTGCTCTATGATAGATGGGTGGTTCGTGCCCTTAGGGGCATAAACGAAGCACTTAGGCTATATAAGCTAGTGAATACGTGTAATAAACGCCATTTGCTGCTCATCACAGTGGTGTCACCTCAGTAACTGGCCAAGCTGCAGTCTCCCCGGGGAGCAGAACGGGCGCATACTGCAACACATGGGGACCCGTAGAGGGCGTTCGCAACCCATTAGGATACATAGGGTGCCATGGGGACCCATAGGGTGCCTTAAGGAGCCACTAGCATACCATAGGTTGCCATGGAGACCCATTAGGATCCATAGGGTGCCACGGGGACTCTAGGGTGCCTTAGGTACCCAATAGTATCCATTGGATGCCTTAGGGACCCACTATGATCCACAGGGTGCCATAAGGTCCCATAAGGATCCTCAGGGTGCCTTAGGAGCATTAGGACCCATCAGGTGCCTTAGGACCTCTAGGGTGCCTTAGGGAATTGTTTGGATTTATAGGGTGCCACAGGGAAATGTAGGGTGCCTTAGGGAACCACTAGGATCCATAGGGTGTAATGGGGACCCTTAGGGTGCTTTAGGGTCCCATTAGGATCCATAGGGTGCCATGGGGACCTGTAGGGTGCCTTAGGGAGCCATTAGGATCCATGGGGTGCCAAGGGAACCTATTAGGATCCTTAGGGTGCATAGGAACCCATAGAATGCCTTGGGGACCTATTAGCATCCGTAGGCTGCCATGGGGACCCGTAGGGGGCGTTCGCAACCCATTAGGATCCATAGGATGCCATGGGGACACATAGGGTGCCTTAGGCAGCCACTAGCATACCATAGGGTGCCATGGAGGCCCATTAGGATCCATAGGGTGCCTTAGGGATCCGTAGGATGTTTTAGGGACCCATTAGGATCCATAGGGTGCCACGGGGACTCGTAGGGTGCCTCAGGGACCCCTTAGGATTCATAGGGTGCCATAGGAACACATAGGGTGCTTTAGGGACCCATTAGGTTCCATAGGGTGCCATGGGGACCCTTTAGGATCCATAGGGTGCCTTAGGGACCCACTGGGACCCACAGGGTGCCCTAGGGACCATTAGGATCCCTAGGGTGCTTCAGCACCCCTAGGGTGCTTTAGGGACCTGTTAGGATTTATAGGGTGCAACAGAGACCCACAGAGTGCCTTAGGGACCCATTAGGATGCCTAGGGTGCCATGGGGACCCATAGGGATCCATAGGGTGCCATGGGGACCCATTCAGTGCCTTAGGGACCTATTGCGATTCATAGGGTACCTTAGGGACACATTAGGATCCATAGGGTGCCTTAGGGACACATTAGGATCCTCAGGGTGCCTCATGAACCATTAGGATCCGTAGGGTGCTATGGGGACCGTAGGGTGCCTTAGGGACCCATTAGGACCCATAGGGTGTCTTAGAAACCCATTAGGATCCATAGGGTGCTATGGGGACAGTAGTGTGCCTCAGGGACCCATTAGGACCCATAGGGTGCCTTAGGGACCCATTAGGATTCATAGGGTGCCATGGGGACTCATTAGAATCCATGGGGTGCCATGGGGACTTCTAGGGTGCCTTAGGGAACTATTATGATCCATAGGGTGCCATAGGGACCCATTCGGATCTATAGGGTGCCATGGGGACCCACTAGGATCCATAGGGTGCCATAGGGTCCCATTAGGATCCTCAGGGTGCCTTATGGACCATTAGAATCCGTAGGGTGCTATGGGGACCGTAGGGTGACTTAGAGACCTATTAGGACCCTTAGGGTGCCATGGGGACCCATAGGGATCCATAGGGTGTCTTAGGGACCCGTTAGCATCCATAGGGTGCCAGGGGAACCTGTTAGGACCCATAGGGTGCCACGGGGACCCATTGGGTGTTTTAGAGAACCATTAGGATCCATAGGGTGCCAGGGAAACCCATAGGGTGCTTTAGAGACCCTTTGGGATCCTCAGGGTGACATGGTGACCTGTAGGGTGCTTTAGGGACCCATTAGGATCCTTAGGGTACCAGGGGGACCCATTAGGATCCATAGAGTGCTATGGGGACCTGTAGGGTGCCTTAGGGATGCATTAGGATTTATAGGGTGCCATGCGGACCTACGAGGCTCCCTAGTCCACCCTTGCTTGGGTGCCATAAGTATCCATAGGGTGCCATGGGGACCCGTAGAGGCCGCACCTTGAACGCTGTGTTCAGTTTTGGGCCCCTGACTGCAGGACAGATGTTGAGGCCCCAGTGTGCAGAGAAGGGCAACGAAAGTGGTGAGGGGTCTGGAGCACAGGGCTGCTGAGGATGCCGATGGCATGGCGAGCAGAGGAACGAAGGGAGAGCAGGCAGAGGGGGGCCGGCACTCCCAGCCGGGCCGGGCAGCAGCTGCCGCCGCCAGCATCACAATGGGCAGCGGCCAGCACCGGCCGCGCCGTCATGGCGTCGCCGCGACGACGTTTGTGACACGGGCGCCCAGGGGGGTATAAAGGCAGAGCGCGGCGGCGGGTCCCGCATCCTGGAGGAGCATCTGTCCGAGAGCAGACGCGTCTGCAGGAGGAGCTCCAGCATGGCTGGCGCGAACGAGGAGAGAGCCGCCGGCACGAGGCGGAACAGGAGGAGCGAGGCCGGCCCCGCAGCGGGGCGCGCCTCCAGACCCATGGACACGAACAGCAAAGGTGTGCAGGGCTGCGGCCAGCTTGGAGCGGGGCTGCGGCCACCCTTGGTGCAGAGACGGCGCATCGCTCTGCCGCCTCGCTCCCGCCTGGCAGCCGGAGGGGCGCCGGGCAGCGGCGGATCGGAGCGTGACCTGCTTTTCCTCTGTCCTGCAGTGCGAGTCGCCGTCTGGGACGCGGTGGCCGCCTACGTCCGGGAGCAGCTCGTGGCACACAAGGTGCGTTGGCCGGCGGTTCCTCCTCTCCCCGTCCGGCCTGGGCTTCCTCTGAGGCTTCCCCTGCATACGCAGCGGGAGACTCCCCCCGCACTTCTCTCCTGGGCGTCCCACGGGCTCCCTGCAGACGCACGATCCCTCGTGCCGGGCGTTGTCGGATCTTGGGGCCGATGCCACTCTCTGGAAGCCTCTGGATCCCGCGAGGCCGCTTCCACCCCGCCTGCTGTGCCGCATCTGGGAGGGCGAGGGGCAGGAGAGCGCCGTGCGGCCCTTCCCAAAGCCGTTCCCACGCCCCGGCTCGTGCCTCTGAGCGGCGGCAGAGGCTCCTGAGCTCTGTCCCTGCGTCGGAGCCCTGCGCCTCTTCCCCCTGGCCGGCCCGTAACCCTTCTGCCCTGCTTTTCTCTTCCGCCCACAGGGGGTCTGGATTCCCACCTTCGGCTCCTTTGACACCGTCTCCAAAGACGTCTGGACCGAGGACGGGACCGTGACTCTGCGGTGGCCCGTGTTCCACCTGGCCGCCAACCTCATGGCCACGCACCACCTCAAGGCCCGCAGGGAGCCCCTGCCAGGTAGGAGGGGGGATTCCGCTGCTTCCGGCTGCGTGGACGGGGCCGACGGCCACCACCTCTGTGCCCACCAGCAAAGCTCCCCCTCTGAGGAGCCTGTCCAAACGCGGGGCCGTTCCGGCTGAGGTCCACCAGCAGCTCTTCTAGGGAAGCGCCTGTGGGAAACCAACCCTGCCGTCAATTCTGTCCCTCACATCTTTCAGTGCACAGGAAGTTGGAGCCGCTGAGATACAGCAGAGTGGCCGCAGGCGCCGCCGTGAGCTGGGAGAGCGTGAAGACCGGCATCCAGAGCACCGTGTCCATGCTCTCCGGCTGCCTGCGGGACGGGCAGAACGTGGCCGTCGTGCTGAAGGACATCGGCGTGCTGCTCATAGACGGGCTGACGTTCCACATGAGATTCTACTACAGCTTCCTGGAGCAGCTGTCTGGGAAAGAGGAGCTCAGCAGAGCTGCTCTCAAGGTGAGCCGCCGTTTCTGCGCGGCCCAGGCGGAGCCGCGACCTCGCGGTGCCCGCATGCGGCCCACCAGGAGCTGCCGGCCGCTCGGGCCGTGCGAGTGCCGAGCTGCTGCCGGCTCTCCCTGCCTCGGGCTCCCCGCGTCCCCGGCGCCTCAGCCGTGACCAGGACGTCCCACCTCCTCCCTGTTTCTCCCCCACAGGCCCCCTGGCTGCTGAACGCGGTGGTGTCCCCGGCGGCACCGGTGGCCTCCCTGGCGCTCTCCGGCTGCCTCATCGTCTTTCCCATGTGAGTGCGTTGGTGGCGGTGGCTGCTGCCTGGTGCGGCCGCTCGGCTCTCGTTGCGCAGCACTTGTTCCTCGTGTCCGTGCCCGTCCTGCCCGTGAGCGTGTGTCGTGGGATCGCAGACTGAGCTGGGCTGGACGGAACCCCAAAAGGCACTTTGCCCACCCCCCTGTGGGGAACAGGGACCCCAGAGGAGGTTGCTCTGAGCCTGGTCCAGCAGGCCTCGACTGCCCGTCTGGGCGTCCACCAGCTCTCTGGGCAAGATGCTGCGGTGCCTCGCCGCCCTTCTGTCCAGCGCTCCTTCCTTACGTCCGACCCAAACCTTCCCTCCTGCCCTTGGAAGCTATTTCCCCTGCCCCCGTCCCGACGGACCCTGCTCGTGGCTTTAGAAAGCAGCGTGCTGCACGCAGCGTGACAACATGCCTGGGAGCAGACGGCCAGAGAGCAGCAAGGAGCGCTGGAGCGCTGCGTCACACCGCTCCGTCTTCTCCTCTCGCGCAGGTGTCACATGGAGTTGGTGCCCAAAGCACCGCCCACAACGCGCCGCAAGGCCTCAGCGAGCCTCTCTGGTCGGGAGAAAACAAAGCAAGACGACGCTTTGCCACCTCTCCCACCTCGCGACCAGGGCAAGACAGGTAAAGCAGCCACCGGCTCCTTCCCGCGGCACGGGCAGCCAAGCGGAGCTGGGAAATGCCCCGCTGACCATCAGCCCAGGGCTCTGATGGCGGCCCAGCTTCCCGCCAGCTCAGCACGGCCCCGAAGCCATCGGCCCCCGGCCCCTTCCCATCAGTGACTGCCGGCCTCTCCCAAACGAAGGCGCTGGCTGTGCCGTGCCCCCTGCCCCGGCTTGGCCCGGGCGGATCTCAGGCCCTGCCCTCCCCCGACGGAAGGATCCGGCCCCCAAAAGTCACCCCGCCACCTCGTCGTCGCCCCCCGGCTCCTCTTTCCCAAAGCCGACGCCTCCCCTTCCCCATTGCAGTGAGATTTGCTGCCCGGCCGACCTTCATCAAGCGGCTGAGCTCGGACAGCATGGATGGAGAACGGCTCCGGCGGATCAGGAGCTTGCTGCTGAAGAAGAGCTCCAGGGCCAGGTGAGGCTGGAGGCTCCGGGCTGCCGTGCGCACAGGGGCGACCCGACGAGAGCCCATTCCCCAGCCCCAAAGGGTCCCTGTTGGTGGGGATGAGGACCGGGACCCCCCGGCTCACAGGGCCGCCCCTCTGCGCGTCTCGGGAGCCGCAGGGCAGCCGGCGAGCAGCCTGTGGGCAGGGCTATGTTGCGGCCCAGGCTCCCGGCTCAGGCTGGCGGCGTGCGGCCCAAAGCCATCGACCACTCACGCGGCCCCCTCCCGCTCTGTCCTTCCAGTCTGCTGCCACCGATCCGGCCGCTGCCCGAAGCCCAGGAGCAGCCGGTGAGCTGCCAGCCGCAGGGGGAGGCAGAAACGTGGAGCCAGGAAGAGCTGCGCCGAGCACCGGGAGGCAAACACGTGAGATTCCCCGAGGAACTGGAAGCAGGAAAAGCCCATCGTGCGGGTGCGGCGCGAATCCTGCCGGTGGCCAAGCACTCGCCCTCTCAGATCACCTTGAGGACAGCAGCGTTCCAAGGAGGTTCCCGAAGATCTGCCTCCAGGGCTGCGTTCACAGAGCCGCACGGCAGAGCATCCAGGCTCCCGCTGACGTGTGACTCGGTGTGGCTCCTCAGGCAGAGGGTGATGAAGAAGAGGGCGGCGCAGGAAGCGCTGGAGCGGGCGGCAGCATCAGCGCCTCGTGCGGAGCCCAGGCTGCCCGAGGAGCCTCCCGTCCGCCGCTCTGGATCGCTGCCGCCCATACGGGAAGAAACGGAGGCTCCCGAGAGTCAGGCTGCGCAGAGCGAGGCCCCCCCCCGCAGGAGGTGCCCCACGCTGGCCATGCTGATGCGGGCATGGTGCGCCCAGTGCAGAGGCCGCAGAACAGAGGCGTGAATCCCAGCCGCAGCACATCTCCGACGCAAGCGGGCTGCCCAGGGCTCCGTCCGACCCGGCCTCCAGGGACGGGGCACCCGCAGCCTCTCTGGGCGTTCGGTTCCCGCAGCGCTGCGCACAGCGATCCGACCCGACATCCCATCTTCCACTCGGCACCACTTCCCTTGGCTGACCATCAGCCACGCCATCAGAGCCGACTCCCCTCCCGTCCGCAGGCTCCCTTTCGGGATGGAAGGCTGCGACGCCGTCACCCCGCAGCCTTCCCTTCTGCAGACCAACCGAGGAGACCTGGAGCGAAATGTCGAGGGGCAGAACCATCAATAAACATCCTTTCAACATCCCCACACTGCCTGCGATGGCGTCACTGCGTCTGTTTGCGCCGGTGGAGGGAGAAAGCATTGCGGGAGGGCATCAGAGCGTCCATCAGAGCCTGTGGGCAGACATGGGACCCCACAGAGACCCCCTAGGGACAAAGAGGGAGACATAGAGACCCAACAGGGACACAGAGAGACCCCACAGGGACAGCATAGGGACAGACAGGGACCCCATAGGGACCCCATAGGGATACATAGAGACATCAAAGGGACACATAGGGACCCAGTAGGGACACAGAGAAAGCATATGGAGACCCCACAGGGACACACAGGGACACAGAGAGCCCCCATAGGGAAAGACACCCATAGAGACCCCATAGGCAGACAACCAGGCTGCCGCTTCGGGCACGGCAGCCAGGCGGGATCTGCTCCGGCAGGGCGGCCTGGGCCTCGCACTGCCTTCCTGAGCGGGCAGCCGGCTCCTAGCCTGGCCGGGTGGCTGCTGGCCTGTCCGGGCTACCCAGGCCAGCCGGCTCTTGCCTGCCACGGTCCCCCGGCCAGCCCGGAGGGCTCCAGAAGAGCAGAGCTACACGGGCCGGCCGGCCACCGCCTTTCGCCTGGCTGCGCTGCCCTGAGTGGCCCGCCGGCTTCCGGCCTGGCCCAGCTGGCTGCCAGGAGGCTTCGGGCCTCCTAAGGGTTCCCCAGGTCAGCGCTTTGAGGGCTGCTTCGGCCCGGTTCTGCGACCTGCGGGGCGGAGGGATGTCGCAGAATCCGCGCCTCCGGAAAAAGGGGACCCCAACAGAATGAAAAGCAGCGGCAACGGCCTGAGGAGAAGCCAAGGGATTGCTCAGAACGCCAGGTAACACGCCGCCATGCAGCGTCATGAGAATTGGCAGCCGCGAGTCCAATGGAACGGGAGAACGTCCGACAGGACAGGCCTCACCATGAGGCACAGCGCAGCTGAGCAGCAGGGAGACGAAGAAGAGCCGACGAAGAAGAGCGGGCGAAGAAGAGCACGGGGTGACCTGCAGGAGCTCTGCTGCCTCCGTGAGCACAGAGTGCCCTGGGAACGCAGCTCTGCTCCTGCTCTGCAGCTCTGCTTCTCCTCTGGGGTCCCGATGGGGGATCTAGGGGGTCTTTATGCGTCTCTATGGGGCTCCCTGTGTCCCTATGGGTCCCTGTGGGTCCCTATCGGATCTCTATGGGGTCCCTGTGGGTTGTCTGTTTGTCACTATGGGGTCTCTCTGTGTCCCTACAGGAACCCTATGGGGTCTCTCTGGGGTCCCTATGGGGTCTCTATGGGTTCTTTATGTGTCTCTATGGGGCTCGATGTGTCCCTATGGGGTCCCTATGGGGTCTCTCTGTGTCCCTATGGGGTCCCCATGTTTCCCTATGGGGTCCTCCTGTGGGTCCCTGTATTTTCCTATGGGGTCCCTATGCTATGGGGTCTGTCTGTGTCCCTGTGTGTCCCTTGGGGTCCCTATGGGGTCCCTATGGGGACTCTATGGGACCCCTAAGGTTTGTCCCTTTGTCCCTCTGGGATCCCTATGTGTCACTGTGTGTCCCTTTGGGTCCCTATTGGGTCTCTATGGGGCTCCATGTGTCCCTATGTGTACCTTTGGGGTCCCTATTTGTCCCTAGGTGTCCCTATGGGAACTCTATGGGGTCCCTATGGGTTGTCCGTGTGTCCCTATTGGGTCTCTCTGTGTTCCTATGGGGTCTCTCCTCCCTCACAGGCAGCCGTTCCCCCTCCTGTTTATACACTTCCTTCAAGCACTGCAAGGCCACCATGAGGTCTCCCTGGAGCCTTGTCTGCTCCAAGCTAAACAAGCCCAGCTCCCTCAGCCTTTCCTCGTAGCAGAGGTGCTCCAGCCCTCCTATCATCTTAGAGGTGATGCTGCATATCAGTGTGCATTGCACGAGGGTGTGTGCAGGGTGTTTGCACGTGAATGTCACTTTTGCACATGTGTGTGTGTGTGCACGGCTGTGTGCAGGGCTGCAGCTGCGCTCGTGTCTTCATGCGTGTTGCTGTGCAAAGGGGTGGGTTTGCACACGGGTGTGTGTGTGCGCGAACACGGGGCTGTGCATCGAGGTCTTTGCACAAGGCTGTGTGGTTTTGCACACGGTTGTGTGCACACGGATGGAGTGTGCACACAGGGCCGTGCGAGGATGTGCTTGTGCGTGTGGATGCACAGCGGTGTGTGCAGGGAAGTCCTTGCACGTGGGTGTGCGGTTCTGCACAGGGCTGTGCACACAGAGCTGCGTGCAAGGGAGCAGCGGAGGTTCCTGGGAACAGGAGATGCCTGGGAGAGGCAGAACTCACACCAGAGTGCCGGAGAGCACAGGGCCGGGAAGCACAGCTCCGCAGCACTGCGCTGTGCACAGCAGCCTGCAGGATGGCACCGACGGAACCAGGACACGGCGTCACACCAGGCGCTGCAAAGGAAAAGCTCCATCGCAGCCCACACAGGGACAGGCAGGCAGGCGCTGGGGAGGGCTGCACGACAGAGGGGCGCCTTCTGAGCGCCACGACCTGGAGCGCTGTCTGTGGGCAGAGCAGTGCCGGGATGGCAGCGTGGCGGTCCTAAGTGCAGAGATGCTGCTCTGGACCAACAGCCCAGAGGAAACGCTGTCCTTTTGGGGAACTTGGCTCATTGTACACTCAGCATAAAGCAAAAAGTACTCAGCGCTGCCCTGGGAAACTCAGCAATCTCTACGGCATCGTTCTCTGAGTTAGCATGCCATGTTTTTATTGACTACAACCAAAGTTGGAGTGCCGAGTTGGGCGGCACTCGGAGCGCTGCCCTGCAACGCCGCGCACTGCAGCGCTGCCTGCTGATGCTCCTCCTCTCAGTCGTGCAGCTGCAGCTTCTGCATCATCTCCACCAGGCTGTTCATGGCGGAGGACTGGAAAGAAACAGAGCGAGTGTAGAAACAGGACAGCGCTTCCCTTGGGAAATCTCTTCCATGTCTGACAGACGGAGGCCCTGACAACAACAAGAGCCGCGTCTGTGCTCACCGAGGACTCACCTCTGCACGTGCAGCTGCGGCTCTCAGAGAAGCCTTCTTCAGTTCTGCTCTCCTTTGTTTCTGGCGTTGTCTTCTTGCTATCAGGCAAGAAAAAAAAAAGAGGAATTTCTTTTGTCAACAGCAAAACTGCAGAAACGTGGGTACCGTAAAAGCAGACGGCAGAAAAAAGACAAAGGAAATTGGACGAGGAACCCCCCAGTGAATGACCTTTCCAGTGGGACGTGCAGAAGACCACCATGCAGTTAAAGAGACGGGGTTGCACATTCTGGCACCTGGCTGCCTTCAGACTTGGCAGCCTTCAACCCATTTCCCCTCGACACAAAAGGAAAAGGCAAAGCAGACCCTGAGCAAACTCAGCGTGCTGGCAAAGGGCAGCAGCTCAGCACAGCGGTACACAGCCCTGCTCACCTCTGCGCCCGGAGCTCCGCGCTGCGGCAGGCCCAGGCTGCGCTGCTGGAGCCGGCACGCTGCCTCCGCTCTCAGCCCTCGCTCTCTTGTGGGCAGGCAGCTGCGCTGCTGCTGGTGTCCCTTCCTCCAAGGCCTTGCGTTTGCATCCAGCCTGGGCCTTGCCGACGGAGCGGGGGCACGCGGCAGGGGAAGCTCTTCCCCCTGTGCTGGGACCTGCTCTGCCAGGAAGCCCTCCAGCCTGGAGAGGAGCTGGAGCTCTCTCAGGGAGACAAGCTCTCTCGGAACGCCCCTGCTGCACCACCTTCACGTGGAGATGGCCGTTTGGCTCAGCACCGATCTCTGTGAAAAGACAAGAAGCAACGAGATTGAACCAGGGCGCACTGCTGCTTTCAGTCTGCAGAATGGGCCGCGATGCTGGGACATCTCATCTGGAGTGTTCACAGTCACGGAGCTTGGGATCTCAGGTGAACTGTGGGCTCCCATTTCTAATCAGTGCAGGAATGCTCACTGTGCTTATGACCACAGCCAGCACACAGTGACAACAGTCCCAGGAAAGAACAGGCACAAAGCCTGATTAGAAAGGCAGTGCACCAAGCCCCGATGCCTGCTGGGTGTCTGTACCTCTCTTGGCTGCCACGTCCCATTCTGTGCTCCTGCCCTGCCTTTCCGCATGGCTGCGCTTCAGAGGGAGGCTGGCCTCAGCTTCTGACAGAAAGAAAGCAGGAAAGACATGAAGAGCAGCTCCTTGGAGGAAGACTTGGGCACAGTCAGACACAAACTGCTGCTCTTCAAGCGCAGTTTCTTCAATTTCCTTTCCACTGCTACAGCGTTGTGCCACTTGTGCAGTCAGCACAGATCTGCAGCGCCCTTTCCTCTCTCCTCCATCACACACAGCCCTGCACGCAGCCCTCCTTAGAGGCAGCACCCGCAGCACAGCTCACAGCAGCTCCTTACCTGCGGAGGCTTTCCGCTTCCCCCCGTGCCCAGCACCATCCCACGGACACGCAGGCTCCGTCCCTGCAACAACAGATCCAGTCTGACTGCACAGACACCAGGAGCAGCGCTGTCCTGTCAGCCCACACCCCCCCCAAATCCAAAAGACGCTGTTCTACAGCCAGAGCAGAAACTGATGTTCAAACTGCACTGCGCTTACACTAAGCACTACTGCTCTCCTTCCTGTCAGATGGCAGCAGAGGAACCCCGGACTGCCTGACAGCTCTGCAGAATGCAGAGCAAAGCTGCACCAGCAAACAAAACGCTACCGGCTGCAAACGTCGAGACACGGATCTCTTGTCCCTAGAGGGAATGCGCTCAGCTCTCAGCAGCACCACTTGCACACAGACTTCTGTCTCGCTGCTGCCATCGGCTGTCGCTGTCGGCCTTTCTCATGCTTCCACCGTGGTTACTGGACATCCCTACAGCACTGCACCCGCTCAGAAGTAACACTCCACATTCATCCCTCCATCCTTCACGACAGAGGACTGCAGAAACTCACTTTTGCGCGGCACTGAGGACGGCCCGTCCCCATCGCGTCCCTCTGTGCGCTGCCAGGCGCCGTGGGATCTCTGGCAGCCTGCTGGCTGCTGCTCCCCAACGCGGGGAACCGCGCCGCGCTGCTTCTGAGGAGAGAAAGAAGAAACGTTGGAGGGAACGGGCAGCCAAGGTTTGCAGACAGCTTCCAGGTCGGGCCAGAGCTGGGACGGCAGAGTGCTGACACCTTCTTCATCACTAAGGGAAAATACGGCCTGAGCCGTGCCCACGCCATCAGCAGCGCGCGCAGCATCCAACTGGTTCCTGAGGTCCCAAAGCACCTGCAGGGCTCCCCCTGCTCCAGCCGTTCCCTTCAACGTGAGAAAAAGGAAGAAGAGCCAAGCCAAGGAAACCCAGCCCTACCTTTCCTCTCCCAGAGCAGGAAGCGGAACTGCGGTCGTCCCCTGCCTGAGACATGGCCGCTGTCTCTGGGGAAGCTGAAGTTCCGAGGGCTGCGCGCAGGAACTTCTCTGCTCTTGGATCGAGCTGCTTCCCTCTGTCTTTGATTGCCTCGGTCTCTCAAAATCTCCTTTTGGACAGGAACCCTGCAGAAAGGATCCACCAGTGAAACATCAGGAGGAAGAAGCATCTTCCCAGCTTTCTTCTGCGTCTCTCGAGGAGGGCAGCGTCTGGACGTCAGCTGGCTGCCAGAGCTGCCTGCCACCACGTCCAGTTTGGGTCTGACTGCCACGGCTTGTGCCAGCAAGCGCCCTTCTCCATCTCCTCAACAGCTCTGCACCCAGCCACCCGTGGGGCAGGGGGCACGAGCTGTGCTCTGAGAAGCTTGTGCTCTCCCTGCTTTTCAATGTGCAACGTGAAGGCGGGGCTCAGCCGTGAATTTCCAGGGGAGGAAGGACGTCTCATCATCCTCACTGAAACGTGGGATGGAAGCTGAACAAGAACCATTTCCCCTGCAAACAGCCGTGCTGAGGGGCACCGCCGGAGCTGGCAACTGCTCCCCAGCCCAGCTTTTCTGCTGAGACACCTCCCGGCACCCAGCCGGCACCAACCCAGCTCACCTGGTAACCCAGGCAACATATGGATCCTAATGGCTCCCTAAGGCACCCTATGGTTCCCTAAGGCACACTACAAATCCTAATGGGTCCCTAAGGCAACCTATGGGTCCCCATGGCTCCCTATGGATCCTAATGGCTCCCTAAGGCACTCTGTATTTCCCCGTGGAACCCTATGCATCCTAACAAGTCCCTAAGGCACCCTATGTGTCCCCATAGCACCCTATGGATTCTAATGGGTCCCTAAGGCACCCTATATGTTTTCATGGAACCCTATGGCTCCTAACGTGTCCCTAAGGCACCCTGTGTGTCCTCGTGGCACCCTATAGGTCCCAATGCCACCCCAAAATTCTATTGGGTCTCTCAGGCACCCTAGGGATCCCCATGGCACTCTATATATCCTAATGGGTTCCTAAGGCACCCTATGAATCCTAATGGGTCCCCATGTCACTCTATGGATCCTAACAGATCCCTAAAGCACCCTATCGTCCCCATGGCACACTATGGATCCTAATGGCTCCCTAAGGAACTTTGCGTATCCCCGTGGAAACCTATGGATCCTAACGGGTCCCTAAGGCACCCTATGGGCCCCCATAGCACCCTATGGATTCTAATGTTGCCCTAAGGCACCCTATATGTTTCCATGGCACCGTATGGCTCCTAAAGTGTCCCTAAGCCACCCTGTGCGTCCTCGTGGCACCCTATGGGTCCCAATGCCACCCTAAAATTCTAGTGGGTCCCTAAGGCACGCTGTGGGTCCCCATGGCACCCGATAGATCCTAATGAGTCCCCATGGCACACTATGAATCCTAATGGGTCCCCATGTCACTCTGCATTTCCCCGGTGAACCCTATGCATCCTAACGGGTCCCTAAAGCACCCATGGATCCTAACTGATCCCCATGGCATCCTATGGATCCTAATGGCTCCCTAAGGCACCCTGTGTGTCCCCGTGGCACCCTATGGATCCTAACGGGTCCCTAAGGCACCCTATGGGTCCCCATGGCACCCGATGGATCCTAATGGCTCCCTAAGTCACTCTGTGTGTCCCCGTGGAACCCTATGCATCCTAACCGGTTCCTAAGGCACCCTATATGTCCTCATAGCACCCTATAGATTCTAATGGGTCCCTAAGGCACCCTATATGTTTCCATGGAACGCAATGGCTCCTAACGTGTCCCTAAGGCTCCCTGTGAGTCCTCGTGGCACCCTATGGGTCCCCCTGGCACCCTATGTATCCTAATGTGTCCCTAAGGAACCCTAGGGGTCCCCCTGGCACCCTATGGATCCTAATAGCTCCCTAAGGCACCCTACAAATCCTAATGAGTCCCTAAGGCACCCTGTGGGTCCCCGTGGCACCCTATTGATCCTAATGGGTCCCTAAGGCACCCTATGGGTCTCCCTGGCACCCTACAAATCCTAATGGGTCCATAAGGCACTCTAGGGGTCCCCATGGCACCATATGGATCCCAATGGGTGCCCATAGCACCCTACAATTCCTAATGAGTCCCTAAGTCACCCTGGGTGTCCCCGTGGCACCCTATGTATCCTAATGGGTCCCTAAGGCACCCTATGGGTCCTCCTTGAACCCTATAGATCCTAATGGCTCCCTAAGGCACTCTGTGTGTCCCCGTGGAATCCTATGCATCCTAATGGGTCCCTAAGGCACCCTATGGGTCCCCATAGCACCCTATGGATTCTAATGGGTCCCTAAGGCACCATATATGTTTCCATGGCACCGTATGGCTCCTAACGTGTCCCTAAGGCACCCTATGTGTTCTCATGGCACCCTATGGATCCTAATGGCTCCCTGAGGCACCCTATGGGTCCCCCTGGCACCCTACAATTACTAATGGGTCCATAAGGCACGCTAGGGGTCCCCATGGCACCATATGGATCCTAATGGGTCCCCATGGCACCCTACGTATCCTAATGGCTCCCTGAGGCACCCTATGAATCCCCCTGGCACCCTATGGCTCCTAAAGTGTCCCTAAGGCACCCTATGGGTACCCCTTGAACCCCATGGATCCTAACGGGTCCTTAAGGCACCCTAGGGGTCCCCATGGCACCCTATGGATCCTAATGGCTCCCTAAGGCACTCTGTGTGTCCCCATGGAACCCTATGCATCCAAACAAGTCCCTAAGGCACCCTATGGGTCCCCATAGCACCCTATGGATTCTAATGGGTCGCTAAGGCACCCTATATGTTTACATGGCACCCTATGGCTCCTAACGTGTCCCTAAGGCACCCTGTGTGTTCTTGTGGCACGCTATGGTCCCCCTGACACCCTACACATTCTAATGGGTCCATAAGGCACCCTACGGGTCCCCATGGAACCATATGGATCCTAATTGGTCCCCATGGCACCCTATGCATCCTAATGGCTCCCTAAGGCACCCTAGGGGTCCCCATGGCACCATATGGATCCCAACGGGTCCCCATAGCACCCTACAAATCCTAATGAGTCACTAAGGCACCCTGTGTGTCCCCGTGGCACCCTATTGATCCTAACGGGTCCCTAAGGCACCCTATGGGTCCCCATGGCACCTTATGGATCCAAATGGGTCCCTAAGGCACTCTGTGTGTCCCCGTGGAATCCTATGCATCCTAACGAGTCCCTCAGGCACCCTATGGGTCCCCATAGCACCCTATGGATTCTAATGGCTCTCTAAGGCACCGTATATGTTTCCATGGCACCGTATGGCTCCTAACGTGTCCCTAAGGCACCCTGTGTGTCCTCATGGCACCCTATGGATCCTAATGGCTCCCTAAGGCACTCTGTGTGTCCCCGTGGAACCCTATGCATCCTAACAAGTCCCTAAGGCACCCTATATGTCCCCATAGCACCCTATGGATTCTAATGGGTCCCTAAGGCACCCTATATGTTTACATGGCACCCTATGGTTCCTAACGTGTCCCTAAGGCAACCTGTGTGTTCTCGTGGCAACCTATGGGACCCCCTGGCACCCTATGGATCCTAATGTGTCCGTAAGGCACCCTATGGGTCCCCCTGGCACCCTACAAATCCTAGTGGGTCCCTAAGGCACCCTACGGGTCTCCATGGCACCTTATGGATCCTAATGGGTCCCCATGGCACCCTACAAATCCTAATGAGTCCCTAAGGCACCCTGTGGGTCCCCATGGCACCCGATGGATCCTAACTGGTCCCTAAGGCACCCTATGGGTCCCCATGGCACCCGATGGATCCTAATGGCTCCCTAAGGCACTCTGTGTGTCCCCATGGAATCCTATGCATCCTAACGAGTCCCTAATACACCCTATGGGTCCCCATAGCACCCTATGGATTCTAATGGGTCCCTAAGGCACCCTATATGTTTCCATGGCATCCCATGGCTCCTAAAGTGTCCCTAAGGCACCCTATGAATCCCCAAGGCATCCTAAAATTCTAGTGGGTCCCTAAGGCACCCTAGGGGTCCCCATGGCACCATATGGATCCTAACGGGTCCCCATAGCACCCTACAAATTCTAATGAGTCACTAAGGCACCCTGTGTGTCCCCATGGCACCCTATTGATCCTAATGGGTCCCTAAGGCACCCTATGGGTCCCCATGGCACCTTATGGATCCAAATGGGTCCCTAAGGCACTCTGTGTGTCCCCGTGGAATCCTATGCATCCTAACGAGTCACTCAGGCACCCTATGGGTCCCCATAGCACCCTATGGATTCTAATGGCTCTCTAAGGCACCCTATATGTTTCCATGGCACCGTATGGCTCCTAACGTGTCCCTAAGGCACCCTGTGTGTCTTCCTGGCACCCTATAGATCCTAATGGGTCCCTAAGGCACCCTATGGGTCCCCATGGCACCCGACAATTCCTAATGGGTCCATAAGGCACCCTACGGGTCCCCATGGCACCATATGGACTCTAATGGATCCCCATGGCACCCTGTGGCTCCTAACGTGTCCCTAAGGCACCCTGTGTGTTCTTGTGGCATCCTATGGGCCCCCCTGGCACCCTACAAATCCTAATGGCTCCCTAAGGCACCCTAGGGGTCCCCATGGCACCCTATGGATCCTCATGGGTCCGTAAGGCACCCTATGGGTCCCCCTGGCACCCTACAAATCCTAGTGGGTCCATAAGGCACCCTACGGGTCTCCATGGCACCATATGGATCCTAATGGGTCCCCATGGCACCCTACGGATCCTAATGGCTCCCTAAGGCACCCTAGGGGTCCCCATGGCACCCTATGGATCCTAATGGGTCCCCATAGCACCCTACAAATCCTAATGTGTCCCTAAGGCACCCTTTGGGTCCCCATGGCACCCGATGGATCCTAATGGGTCCCTAAGGCACTCTGTGTGTCCCCATGGAATCCTATGCATCCTAACTGGTCCCTAAGGCACCCTATGGGTCCCCATAGCACCCTATGGATTCTAATGGGTCCCTAAGGCACTATATAAGTCCCCATAGCACCCTATGGCTCCTAAAGTGTCCCTAAGGCACCCTATGAATCCCTATGAATTCTTGTGGCATACTATGGGCCCCCCTGGCACCCTACAAATCCTAAAGGCTCCCTAAGGCACCCTAGGGGTCCCCATGGCACCATATGGATCCTAATGGGTCCCCATGGCACCCTACAAATCCTAATGAGTCCCTAAGGCACCCTGTGGGTCCCCGTGGCACCCGATGGATCCTAATGGGTTTCTAAGGCATCCTATGGGTCCCCATGGCACCTTATGGATCCAAACGGGTCCCTAAGGCACTCTGTGTGTCCCCGTGGAATCCTATGCATCCTAACGAGTCCCTCAGGCACCCTATGGGTCCCCATAGCACCCTATGGATTCTAATGGGTCTCTAAGGAACCCTATGTTTCCAAGGCACCGTATGGCTCCTAATGTGTCCCTAAGGCACCCTCTGTGTCCTCATGGCACCCTATGGATCCTAATGGGTCCCTAAGGCACCCTATGGGTCCCCATGGCACCCTACAATTCCTAATGGGTCCATAAGGCACCCTAGGGGTCCCCATGGCACCCGATGGATCCTAATGGCTCCATAAGGCACCCTGTGTGTCCCCGTGGCACCCTATGGATCCGAATGAGTCCCTAAGGCACCCTATGGGTCCTCATGGCACCCGATGCATCCTAATGGCTCCCTAAGGCACTCTGTGTGTCCCCGTGGAACCCTATGCATCCTAACAAGTCCCTAAGGCACCCTATATGTCCCCATAGCACCCTATGGATTCTAATGGGTCCCTAAGGCACCCTATATGTTTACATGGCACCCTATGGTTCCTAACGTGTCCCTAAGGCACCCTGTGTGTTCTCGTGGCAACCTATGGGACCCCCTGGCACCCTATGGATCCCAATGTGTCCGTAAGGCACCCTATGGGTCCCCCTGGCACCCTACAAATCCTAGTGGGTCCCTAAGGCACCCTACGAGTCTCCATGACACCATATGGATCCTAATGGGTCCCCATGGCACCATATGGATCCTAATGGGTCCCCATGGCACCCTACAATTCCTAATGGGTCCATAAGGCACCCTAGGGGTCCCCATGGCACCCTATGGATCCTAATGGCTCCCTAAGGCACCCTGTGTGTCCCCGTGGCACCCTATGGATCCGAATGAGTCCCTAAGGCACCCTATGGGTCCTCTTGGCACTCGATGCATCCTAATGGCTCCCTAAGGCACTCTGTGTGTCCCCGTGGAACCCTATGCATCCTAACAAGTCCCTAAGGCACCCTATATGTCCCCATAGCACCCTATGGATTCTAATGGGTCCCTAAGGCACCCTATATGTTTACATGGCACCCTATGGTTCCTAACGTGTCCCTAAGGCACCCTGTGTGTTCTCGTGGCAACCTATGGGACCCCCTGGCACCCTATGGATCCTCATGTGTCCCTAAGGCACCCTATGGGTCCCCCTGGCACCCTACAAATCCTAGTGGGTCCCTAAGGCACCCTACGGGTCTCCATGGCACCATATGGATCCTAATGGGTCCCCATGGCACCCTACATATCCTAATGAGTCCCTAAGGCACCCTGTGGGTCCCCATGGCACCCGATGGATCCTAACTGGTCCCTAAGGCACCCTATGGGTCCCCATGGCACCCGATGGATCCTAATGGGTCCCTAAGGCACTCTGTGTGTCCCCATGGAATCCTATGCATCCTAACTGGTCCCTAAGGCACCCTATGGGTCCCCATAGCACCCTATGGATTCTAATGGGTCCCTAAGGCACCCTATATGTTTCCATGGCATCCTATGGCTCCTAAAGTGTCCCTAAGGCACCCTATGAATCCCCAAGGCATCCTAAAATTCTAGTGGGTCCCTAAGGCACCCTAGGGGTCCCCATGGCACCATATGGATCCTAACGGGTCCCCATAGCACCCTACAAATTCTAATGAGTCACTAAGGCACCCTGTGGGTCCTCGTGGCACCCTATTGATCCTAATGGGTTTCTAAGGCATCCTATGGGTCCCCCATGGCACCTTATGGATCCAAATGGGTCCCTAAGGCACTCTGTGTGTCCCCGTGGAATCCTATGCATCCTAACAAGTCCCTCATGCACCCTATGGGTCCCCATAGCACCCTATGGATTCTAATGGGTCTCTAAGGCACCCTATATGTTTCCAAGGCACCGTATGGCTCCTAACGTGTCCCTAAGGCACCTTCTGTGTCCTCATGGCACCCTATGGATCCTAATGGGTCCCTAAGGCACCCTATGGGTCCCCATGGCACCCTACAATTCCTAATGGGTCCATAAGGCACCCTATGGGTCCCCATGGCACCCTATGGATCCTAATGGCTCCCTAAGGCACCCTGTGTGTCCCCGTGGCACCCTATGGATCCGAATGAGTCCCTAAGGCACCCTATATGTCCCCATAGCACCCTATGGATTCTAATGGGTCCCTAAGGCACCCTATATGTTTACATGGCACCCTATGGTTCCTAACGTGTCCCTAAGGCACCCTGTGTGTTCTCGTGGCAACCTATGGGACCCCCTGGCACCCTATGGATCCTCATGTGTCCCTAAGGCACCCTATGGGTCCCCCTGGCACCCTACAAATCGTAGTGGGTCCCTAAGGCACCCTACGGGTCTCCATGGCACCATATGGATCCTAATGGGTCCCCATGGCACCCTACAAATCCTAATGAGTCCCTACGGCACCCTGTGGGTCCCCATGGCACCCGATGGATCCTAACTGGTCCCTAAGGCACCCTATGGGTCCCCATGGCACCCGATGGATCCTAATGGGTCCCTAAAGCACTCTGTGTGTCCCCATGGAATCCTATGCATCCTAACGAGTCCCTAATACACCCTATGGGTCCCCATAGCACCCTATGGATTCTAATGGGTCCCTAAGGCACCCTATATGTTTCCATGGCACCCTATGGCTCCTAAAGTGTCCCTAAGGCACCCTATGAATCCCCAAGGCATCCTAAAATTCTAGTGGGTCCCTAAGGCACCCTAGGGGTCCCCATAACACTCTATGGGTCCCCAAGGCACCCTACGGATTCTAATGGGTCCCTAAGGCACCCTACAGGTCCCCATGGCACCCTATGAATCCTAATGGCTCCTAAGGCACCCTAGGGGTCCCCATGGCACCCAATGGATTCTAATGGGTCCCCATAGCACCCTACAAATCCTAATGAGTTCCTAAGGCACCCTGTGGATCCCCCTTGCACCTTATGGATCCTAACAGGTCCCTCAGGCACTCTACGGGTCCTTGTGGCACCCTATGAATCCTAATGGGTCCCTAAAGCACACTTTGGGTACCCACAGCACCCTACAATTCTTGTGCGTCCCTCAAGCACCCTAGGGATCCCCATGGCACCCCATGGATCCTAATGGGTCTCCCTGGCACACTATTCATCCTAATGAAACCTAATGGCATTCTATAGATCCTAATGGGTCTCTAAAGCTCTCTAAAGGTCCCCATGGCACCCTATGAATCCTAATGGTTCCCTCAGGCACCCTAGGAGTCTTCATGGCACCCTAAGGATCCTAATGGCTCCCTAAGGCACCCTATGGGTCCTCCTGGCACCCAATGGATCCTAATGGTTCCCCCTGGCACCCTACAAATCCTAATGAGTCCCTAAGGCACACTGTGGGTCCCCGTGGCACCCTATATATCCTCATGGGTTCCTAAGGCACCCTATGGATTCTAATGGATCCCCATAGCTCCCTTTGGATCCTAATGGCTCCCTAAGGCACCCTACCGGTCCCCATGTCACCCTGCGGATCCCAGTGGTCTCTAATGCCGAGCAGAGGGGGACGCTTACCTCCCTGCCCCATTTCCAACGCAGGCACCCAGCTCTCTCACCTGGCTGGGTCTGTAAAGCACAGCATCATAGAACGGTTTGGGTTGGAGGGGACCCCCGAGATCATCGAGTTCCATTCCCGCAGAGGGGGCTCTCTGCTTTCCACGCTGGAGCAGCAGCCCGTTGTGCTGAGCTTTCTGAAGCCCCTTCCAGTCTCAGCAGGGAATAAAGCAGCCCGGACGGAATGGATGCACTGGGGCTCTCTGAGGACACGAGGAGACTCGGGAGCACGGCAGATGGGTCAGATACGACGCCATCCTCAAGGCAGCAGCTGGCTTCCAGCAGGAACACACACAGCATCCGTGCCACCAGGTTCCTTTGGGAGTTTAACGGAGAAGAAGGCGTCCGGAACAACGCAGCAAGTCCTCGGCCAGAACTGAATACGAAAGGAAGCCTTGCAAACCTTCACCGCCCTCCTGAGTTCTGCACGCCATACCTGGTGCTGGCAGCCATCGTCCCAAGGATCCCCTCTCAGAATTCCCACTCGGCTCCCACTTCCAGCCATCGATCAAACCCCAGAAGGCCACAAAAGGAGAAAGCAGCTGGCAGAAGGCACGGCCTGCGAGGACAGAAGGAACTGAGCTGCTCACCGCTTCCCTTCAGCGCTGAAACTTGGGCCCCCCGGATTGCTGCCTGAGGCCACAAGAGAAGGATTCCGCACAGACAGCCTGGCACCGATGCACACACACAGCTGAAAGGAAACCACCCAACATCACAGGACTGTTGCTCTGCATCCACAGCCTCTCTGGGCAGCTGTTCCAGTCCCTCTCCATCTCTCGGTGCAGAACTTCCCCCTGACGTCCAACCTCCATCTCCCCTCCCTCCACTCCAAACCGTTTCCCCTCGTCCTGCTGCCATCTCCCCTTCCCCAGACTTCCCTCCCCTCCTGTCTGCAGGCTCCCTTGAGCTGCTGCAGGCGGCAGGGAGCTCACCCCGCAGCCTTCTTTCCTCCAGGCTGAACAAGCCCAGCTCCCTCAGCCTGCCTTTGCAGCCCCCCGACCAGCTGCAAAGCCCCGCACCGCTCACCTGCTTCCAACCCCCTGCTGCGTGCAGGTCGCCAACCAGCAGCCCAGGCTGCCCAGAGCCACATCCAGCCTGGCCTCCACCGCCTGCAGGGCTGCGGCACCCACAGCCTCCTTGGGCAGCCTGTGCCAGTGCCTCACCGCCCTCGGGGGGAAAAACTTCCTCCTCCCCCCCATCTGACCTCAACCTCCCCTGGCTCAGTTTAAGCCGTTCCCCTTGTCCTGTCACCACCAGCCCTCCCTTCTCCCCTCCCTCCCCCCACCTCTCTGCACCCCTTCCCTTCCTCCCTCCCTCCCTCCCCGCACCTCCCCCACCTTCCCCTCGCCGCATCTCCCTGCGGATCTCCCCCCCGCAGCCCCACTCCCGGCCGCCATCCCCGGAGCTCCGCCCTGCCCCGCTCGCTCCCGCGCCTCCGCACCCCATCCCTGACGGCTCTCCGTTCGCCCCCCGGGGGCTTCGTGCGGCCGCGTTGCCGTGGCGACGGCGAGCCTCCCTCGTTGCTGCGCGGGAAGCCGCCCCCGCGGCGACGGCGCTTGCGCGGCGGCGTCTCCATAGCGACGGCGCCGTCCCCGCCGAGTGACGTCATCGCGTCGCGACGCCAGGAGGCGGTGGCGCGGGAGCGGAGCGGGGCCCTGTGGCGCGGCCCCGGGACTCGGAGCGGGTTGACTTGGCGTTCGTGCGAGGAGCGAAGCGTCGCGAAGGACGGCGAACCTGCAGCACTGAGCCGGTGAGGAGCCGGGGGAGAAAGAGAGCAGCGTCGGCAAGAGGGGAAAACAGGGAGCGCGGTTCTCTCTGCGCTCTGCTGCTTGCAGGGACCCCACAGGGGCACACAGAGACGCCACAGGCACCTCATAGAGACACACACAGGCACATAGGGACCCCATAGGGACACGCAGGGACCCCATAGGGACCCCACAGGGACCAAGAGGGACACATAGGGACCCGATAGGGACACAGAGGGACACAGAGAGACCCCACAGAGACCCAAAAGGGACACAGAGAGACTCCATAGGGACCCATAGGGACACAAAGGGGCACATAGGGACCCCACTGGGACTCAGAGAGACCCATTGGAGACTCCATAGAGGCCCCATAGGGACACGCAGGGACCCCATAGAGACCCATTAGGGACCCCAGAGGGACACGTATGGACACACAGAGGCCACATAGAGACAGAGGGAGACCCCATAGGGACCCCATGGGGACAGAAAGAGACCCCGCAAGACCCCATAGGGACACGTAGGGACCTCATAGGGACCACAGGGACACAGAGAAACCCATTGGAGACGCCATGGAGGCCCCATAGGAACACAGACGGCAGAGAGACCCCATAGGGACCCCACATGGACACATAGGGACACCATTGTTGTCAGCAACTGTGAGACTGCGAGACCCCCCCCGCGGGGTGTGACGCGTTAGGCCCTCTCCCTGCTCTATGATAGATGGGTGGTTCGTGCCCTTAGGGGCGTAAACGAAGCACTTAGTCTATATAAGCTAGTGTATACGTGTAATAAACGCCATTTGCTGCTCATCACATTGGTGTCACCTCAGTAGTTGGCCCAGCTACGGTCTCCCAGGGAAGCGGAACGGGCGTTTACTGCAACAAGTGTTGACCCCGACCGCCGTGATACCTGGGGGTGAGTCAGCTGTTCTGTAGGATCCCACTGCAGAGCGGTAAATTCAAATCCGCGGAGTGGTGGAAGCCCAGGGACGGGGAGGAGTGCGCATTACTCCTTGTCAGGCAGGAGGCTCGGGAAAAGGAGCCAGGATCCCTCTGGCACTAGGGGAAACGGCAGGAGAAGGCCAGACATACGTTCGGCCAGAGGCGTTATGGAAGCCGTCATAAAGGTGATTGTTCATGCATGCAAAATTTATTGCGGGAAAAATGTTCCTTCTAAGAAGGAGGTTTCAGCGACACTCTCGTTGCTGGAGAAGGAGGGGCTATTATCATCCCCTTCTGACTTATATGATCCTGATAATTGGGATTCATTTACTGCTGTGCTCTCACAGAGGGCAATGTCCACTCAAAAAGTTGCGGAGTTTAAAGTGTGGGGATTAATTTTGACAGCTCTTAGGAAAGCGAAAGAGGAGAAGATTGCAGGTGACCGTGCTAGGGATCTGCTGGGGTTAGGGCCGGGGGGGGTCTTGTCTCCCCTACAGGTTCGCTGGAGGGCAAGATGGCGCTGACTCCTTCGGCCCCACCAGAAACAACGACCCTGGGGATAAAGAAGAACGAAGCGGAGCAGGAACAATCACACCATAAAGAGGAGGACCCACCTCCTTACCCGGCTTGCAGCTTATATCCTTCACTTAAGCCCTTCAAAGATAAAGGGGGAGGGGGGCCTGCGGAGGAATGCGGTATAACTTCTGGCACAGCTGATAAGAGGGTCCTTGGAGAGGGAGAGATGTCTGGAGGAGTTGTGGTGCGACCTGTGGAATGCGGCAGCGGGGGCGGGACTCACCTACTGCCCGATTCCGCTTGCTACGGCGGCCACCCCCCGAGGGGCGTGGATTGTCCCGCGCCGCTTTGCTGTGGGGGGGGCGTTCCGACGGGGATGGCCCCGGGGTCCGCTCAGGAGGGGCGTGGTCCCATATCGACAGCTCCATGGGGCCCGCCTACCCTCACTGATTGGGCTCGTGTGAGAGAAGACATACGGGCTGCAGATCCGGCAGGTACCGCGCTTACTCTCCCGGTGGTGGTAAAACCAGAGGGTGCAGCTTGGACTCCTTTGGATTCCAAAGCGATTACTCGCCTCTCGGATTTAGTTAAAAGCAAAGGTCTGCATTCCCCTGTTACCATGGCAGCGGTGGAAGCTCTCATGGCTTCTAGTCTCTTGCCACACGATGTGGTGAACCTTATGCATGTTATTCTTGAGCCTGTACAATACACCCTGTGGTATGATGAATGGAATAGACTACTTCAAGCTGTGGTGGCTGCTGCCACCCGTGACCCCCACCATCCAGCCAACGGCCAGCGCAGAGGCGATAGAACTAATCTTGCACGTCTTCAGGGCCTGGCAGATGGAATGGTGGGATCCCCGGAGGGCAAAGCAACATTGCTTAGAGCAGGAGAGCTGGCAGCCGTTACAACTGCGGCCCTTCAAGCCCTGCGAGAATTGGCTAAGGTTGCGGAACCTGTGCTTCCGTGGGCAGACATCAAGCAGGGCCCCTGTGAGTCATTTTCTGACTTTGCGAATCCGTGCAGTGGAGGGATCTGATCTCCCACGGGAGGTCCAATCCCCAGTCATAATGGATTGTCTTAAGCAGAAATCGTTGCCAGACATCCAGCAAATCATCAGAGCAGCGCCGGGAACTCTAACTACCCCAGGGGAGCTTATTAAGTATGTGTTAGATCATCAGAGGGCCACACCATTAACTTATGAGGGACTAGCAGCCGCCATGCAGGGAATGGCCGCTTCGGTTAGTTCTGCGGTTAAGACCACGGTGATGTCAGCTACTCGGGTCGGGGAAGAAAGGGATAAAGGCCCGTGCTTTAAGTGTAGGCATTAGAATGGGTTCCCTTCATGGACAGGTGGCCAGATTGAGGCCTGGAGAACAAGCAATTCCATACAGCGGGTTTGTGAGAGCAATGCTCTCAAGGCTTGAGACATCTGCCTTGATACTGAACAGACGTTTGTTATTTTTGAAGTACGTTCCAACAGGTACCTGAGACAATGTTGGTATATATTGGGCATAGGTAGTGCCACTAGAGCTATCAGCAATCACTCTAATCAGTAATCTCTAATCTCTTTGTCTATAACTTCACCAGTATCGTAGGCTTTAATTGTTAAGTGTCGGTAACATCACATCAGTTCTTGCAGGCTAACTACACGGTGATTCAAGACCTATCACCTACTCCAAGTGGAATGAATTTCGCTTTGGTAAGGAAGCTTCTGCAACATGAGGGTTTGTACCAACTGCTAAAACGCGTCAGAGATAATGGACAGAAAACCTTGATCACTGTTCACCACGACACAAGAGAGAGACATCACATCTGAGAGCAAAGAAGGACGGAGAACACCACTGACGGGAAGTGCTTCTGAGATGGTCCATCAAAGCGACGGGAATGTTTAACTCTGCTTAACTCTATTCTATATTCGGTTGTAGTTGCACTAAGTCTAATATTAACACGCTTCATACTTATGGGTATATTACATATATAAGTATGGTTGAAGACATTAGGATAATTAAGTTAGGAGGTTGTCATTAGGTTAATAGGTTATAGAGTTATTAGGGTAGGATTATTTTGCGAATCGGGATGTAACGGGGCAAAGCTTAACCGAGAGGACAATGGCATGTATAGGCGCAGTGCGGGGATTTTGGGGTGTACGGGTTAGGGTCCTCTTGAGTTGTAGTAGACTTTCTTGAGCATGGAGAGGGGGGAGATGTTGTCAGCAACTGCGAGGCTGCGAGACCCCCCCGCGGGGTGTGACGCGTTAGGCCCTCTCCCTGCTCTATGATAGATGGGTGGTTCGTGCCCTTAGGGGCATAAACGAAGCACTTAGGCTATATAAGCTAGTGAATACGTGTAATAAACGCCATTTGCTGCTCATCACAGTGGTGTCACCTCAGTAACTGGCCAAGCTGCAGTCTCCCCGGGGAGCAGAACGGGCGCATACTGCAACACATGGGGACCCGTAGGGGGCGTTCGCAACCCATTAGGATACATAGGGCGCCATGGGGACCCATAGGGTGCCTTAAGGAGCCACTAGCATACCATAGGTTGCCATGGAGACCCATTAGGATCCATAGGGTGCCACGGGGACTCTAGGGTGCCTTAGGTACCCAATAGTATCCATTGGATGCCTTAGGGACCCACTATGATCCACAGGGTGCCATAAGGTCCCATAAGGATCCTCAGGGTGCCTTAGGAGCATTAGGACCCATCAGGCGCCTTAGGACCTCTAGGGTGCCTTAGGGAATTGTTTGGATTTATAGGGTGCCACAGGGAAATGTAGGGTGCCTTAGGGAACCACTAGGATCCATAGGGTGTAATGGGGACCCTTAGGGTGCTTTAGGGTCCCATTAGGATCCACAGGGTGCCATGGGGACCTGTAGGGTGCCTTAGGGAGCCATTAGGATCCATGGGGTGCCAAGGGAACCTATTAGGATCCTTAGGGTGCATAGGAACCCATAGAATGCCTTGGGGACCTATTAGCATCCGTAGGCTGCCATGGGGACCCGAAGGGGGCGTTCGCAACCCATTAGGATCCATAGGATGCCATGGGGACACATAGGGTGCCTTAGGCAGCCACTAGCATACCATAGGGTGCCATGGAGGCCCATTAGGATCCATAGGGTGCCTTAGGGATCCGTAGGATGCCTTAGGGACCCATTAGGATCCATAGGGTGCCACGGGGACTCGTAGGGTGCCTCAGGGACCCCTTAGGATTCATAGGGTGCCATAGGAACACACAGGGTGCTTTAGGGACCCATTAGGTTCCATAGGGTGCCATGGGGACCCTTTAGGATCCATAGGGTGCCTTAGGGACCCACTGGGACCCACAGGGTGCGCTAGGGACCATTAGGATCCCTAGGGTGCTTCAGGACCCCTAGGGTGCCTTAGGGACCCATTAGGATTCATAGGGTGCTATGGTGACCCATTAGGATTCATACGGTTCCAGGGGAACCGGTTAGGATCAATATGGTGCCATGGTGACCCATAGGGTGTCTTAGGGACCCACTAGGATTCATAGGGTGCCATGGGGATCCATTAGAATCCATGGGGTGCCATGGGGACTTCTAGGGTGCCTTAGGGAACTATTACGATCCATAGGGTGCCATAGGGACCCATTCGGATCCATAGGGTGCCATGGGGACCCACTAGGATCCATAGGGTGCCATAGGGTCCCATTAGGATCCTCAGGGTGCCGTATGGACCATTAGAATCCGTAGGGTGCTATGGGGACCGTAGGGTGACTTAGAGACCTATTAGGACCCTTAGGGTGCCATGGGGACCCATAGGGATCCATAGGGTGTCTTAGGGACCCTTTAGCATCCATAGGGTGCCAGGGGAACCTGTTAGGACCCATAGGGTGCCACGGGGGCCCATTGGGTGTTTTAGAGAACCATTAGGATCCATAGGGTGCCAGGGAAACCCATAGGGTGCTTTAGGGACCCATTAGGATCCTTAGGGTACCAGGGGGACCCATTAGGATCCATAGAGTGCTATGGGGACCTGTAGGGTGCCTTAGGGATGCATTAGGATTTATAGGGTGCCATGCGGACCTACGAGGCTCCCTAGTCCACTCTTGCTTGGGTGCCATAAGTATCCATAGGGTGCCATGGGGACCCGTAGAGGCCGCACCTCGAACGCTGTGTTCAGTTTTGGGCCCCTGACTGCAGGAAAGATGTTGAGGCCCCAGTGTGCAGAGAAGGGCAACGAAAGTGGTGAGGGGTCTGGAGCACAGGGCTGCTGAGGATGCCGATGGCATGGCGAGCAGAGGAACGAAGGGAGAGCAGGCAGAGGGGGGCCGGCACTCCCAGCCGGGCCGGGCAGCAGCTGCCGCCGCCAGCATCACAATGGGCAGCGGCCAGCACCGGCCGCGCCGTCATGGCGTCGCCGCGACAACGTTTGTGACACAGGCGCCCAGGGGGGTATAAAGGCGGAGCGCGGCAGCGGGTCCCGCATCCTGGAGGAGCATCTGTCCGAGAGCAGACGCGTCCGCAGGAGGAGCTCCAGCATGGCTGGCGCGAACGAGGAGCGAGCCGCCGGCACGAGGCGGAACAGGAGGAGCGAGGCCGGCCCCGCAGCGGGGCGCGCCTCCAGACCCATGGACACGAACAGCAAAGGTGTGCAGGGCCGCGGCCAGCTTGGAGCGGGGCTGCGGCCGCCCTTGGTGCAGAGACGGCGCATCGCTCTGCCGCCTCGCTCCCGCCTGGCAGCCGGAGGGGCGCCGGGCAGCGGCGGATCGGAGCGTGACCTGCTTTTCCTCTGTCCTGCAGTGCGAGTCGCCGTCTGGGACGCGGTGGCCGCCTACGTCCGGGAGCAGCTCGTGGCACACAGGGTGCGTTGGCCGGCGGTTCCTCCTCTCCCCGTCCGGCCTGGGCTTCCTCTGAGGCTTCCCCTGCATACGCAGTGGGAGACTCCCCCCGCACTTCTCTCCTGGGCGTCCCACGGGCTCCCTGCAGACGCACGATCCCTCGTGCCGGGCGCTGTCGGATCTTGGGGCCGATGCCACTCTCTGGAAGCCTCTGGATCCCGCGAGGCCGCTTCCACCCCGCCTGCTGTGCCGCATCTGGGAGGGCGAGGGGCAGGAGAGCGCCGTGCGGCCCTTCCCAAAGCCGTTCCCACGCCCCGGCTCGTGCCTCTGAGCGGCGGCAGAGGCTCCTGAGCTCTGTCCCTGCGTCGGAGCCCCTGCGCCTCTTCCCCCTGGCCGGCCCGTAACCCTTCTGCCCTGCTTTTCTCTTCCGCCCACAGGGGGTCTGGATTCCCACCTTCGGCTCCTTTGACACCGTCTCCAAAGACGTCTGGACCGAGGACGGGACCGTGACTCTGCGGTGGCCCGTGTTCCACCTGGCCGCCAACCTCATGGCCACGCACCACCTCAAGGCCCGCAGGGAGCCCCTGCCAGGTAGGAGGGGGGATTCCGCTGCTTCCGGCTGCGTGGACGGGGCCGACGGCCACCACCTCTGTGCCCACCAGCAAAGCTCCCCCTCTGAGGAGCCTGTCCAAACGCGGGGGCCGTTCCGGCTGAGGTCCACCAGCAGCTCTTCTAGGGAAGCGCCTGTGGGAAACCAACCCTGCCGTCAATTCTGTCCCTCACATCTTTCAGTGCACAGGAAGTTGGAGCCGCTGAGATACAGCAGAGTGGCCGCAGGCGCCGCCGTGAGCTGGGAGAGCGTGAAGACCGGCATCCAGAGCACCGTGTCCATGCTCTCCGGCTGCCTGCGGGACGGGCAGAACGTGGCCGTCGTGCTGAAGGACATCGGCGTGCTGCTCATAGACGGGCTGACGTTCCACATGAGATTCTACTACAGCTTCCTGGAGCAGCTGTCTGGGAAAGAGGAGCTCAGCAGAGCTGCTCTCAAGGTGAGCCGCCGTTTCTGCGCGGCCCAGGCGGAGCCGCGACCTCGCGGTGCCCGCATGCGGCCCACCAGGAGCTGCCGGCCGCTCGGGCCGTGCGAGTGCCGAGCTGCTGCCGGCTCTCCCTGCCTCGGGCTCCCCGCATCCCCGGCGCCTCAGCCGTGACCAGGACGTCCCACCTCCTCCCTGTTTCTCCCCCACAGGCCCCCTGGCTGCTGAACGCGGTGGTGTCCCCGGCGGCACCGGTGGCCTCCCTGGCGCTCTCCGGCTGCCTCGTCGTCTTTCCCATGTGAGTGCATTGGTGGCTGTGGCTGCTGCCTGGTGCGGCCGCTCGGCTCTCGTTGCGCAGCACTTGTTCCTCGTGTCCGTGCCCGTCCTGCCCGTGAGCGTGTGTCGTGGGATCGCAGACTGAGCTGGGCTGGACGGAACCCCAAAAGGCACTTTGCCCACCCCCCTGTGGGGAACAGGGACCCCAGAGGAGGTTGCTCTGAGCCTGGTCCAGCAGGCCTCGACTGCCCGTCTGGGCGTCCACCAGCTCTCTGGGCAAGATGCTGCGGTGCCTCGCCGCCCTTCTGTCCAGCGCTCCTTCCTTACGTCCGACCCAAACCTTCCCTCCTGCCCTTGGAAGCTATTTCCCCTGCCCCCGTCCCGACGGACCCTGCTCGTGGCTTTAGAAAGCAGCGTGCTGCACGCAGCGTGACAACATGCCTGGGAGCAGACGGCCAGAGAGCAGCAAGGAGCGCTGGAGCGCTGCGTCACACCGCTCCGTCTTCTCCTCTCGCGCAGGTGTCACATGGAGTTGGTGCCCAAAGCACCGCCCACAACGCGCCGCAAGGCCTCAGCGAGCCTCTCTGGTCGGGAGAAAACAAAGCAAGACGACGCTTTGCCGCCTCTCCCACCTCTCGACCAGGGCAAGACAGGTAAAGCAGCCACCGGCTCCTTCCCGCGGCACGGGCAGCCAAGCGGAGCTGGGAAATGCCCCGCTGACCATCAGCCCAGGGCTCTGATGGCGGCCCAGCTTCCCGCCAGCTCAGCACGGCCCCGAAGCCATCGGCCCCCGGCCCCTTCCCATCAGTGACTGCCGGCCTCTCCCAAACGAAGGCGCTGGCTGTGCCGTGCCCCCTGCCCCGGCTTGGCCCGGGCGGATCTCAGGCCCTGCCCTCCCCCGACGGAAGGATCCGGCCCCCAAAAGTCACCCCGCCACCTCGTCGTCGCCCCCCGGCTCCTCTTTCCCAAAGCCGACGCCTCCCCTTCCCCATTGCAGTGAGATTTGCTGCCCGGCCGACCTTCATCAAGCGGCTGAGCTCGGACAGCATGGATGGAGAACGGCTCCGGCGGATCAGGAGCTTGCTGCTGAAGAAGAGCTCCAGGGCCAGGTGAGGCTGGAGGCTCCGGGCTGCCGTGCGCACAGGGGCGACCCGACGAGAGCCCATTCCCCAGCCCCAAAGGGTCCCTGTTGGTGGGGATGAGGACCGGGACCCCCCGGCTCACAGGGCCGCCCCTCTGCGCGTCTCGGGAGCCGCAGGGCAGCCGGCGAGCAGCCTGTGGGCAGGGCTATGTTGCGGCCCAGGCTCCCGGCTCAGGCTGGCGGCGTGCGGCCCAAAGCCATCGGCCACTCACGCGGCCCCCTCCCGCTCTGTCCTTCCAGTCTGCTGCCACCGATCCGGCCGCTGCCCGAAGCCCAGGAGCAGCCGGTGAGCTGCCAGCCGCAGGGGGAGGCAGAAACGTGGAGCCAGGAAGAGCTGCGCCGAGCACCGGGAGGCAAACACGTGAGATTCCCCGAGGAACTGGAAGCAGGAAAAGCCCATCGTGCGGGTGCGGCGCGAATCCTGCCGGTGGCCAAGCACTCGCCCTCTCAGATCACCTTGAGGACAGCAGCGTTCCAAGGAGGTTCCCGAAGATCTGCCTCCAGGGCTGCGTTCACAGAGCCGCACGGCAGAGCATCCAGGCTCCCGCTGACGTGTGACTCGGTGTGGCTCCTCAGGCAGAGGGTGATGAAGAAGAGGGCGGCGCAGGAAGCGCTGGAGCGGGCGGCAGCATCAGCGCCTCGTGCGGAGCCCAGGCTGCCCGAGGAGCCTCCCGTCCGCCGCTCTGGATCGCTGCCGCCCATACGGGAAGAAACGGAGGCTCCCGAGAGTCAGGCTGCGCAGAGCGAGGCCCCCCCCCGCAGGAGGTGCCCCACGCTGGCCATGCTGATGCGGGCATGGTGCGCCCAGTGCAGAGGCCGCAGAACAGAGGCGTGAATCCCAGCCGCAGCACATCTCCGACGCAAGCGGGCTGCCCAGGGCTCCGTCCGACCCGGCCTCCAGGGACGGGGCACCCGCAGCCTCTCTGGGCGTTCGGTTCCCGCAGCGCTGCGCACAGCGATCCGACCCGACATCCCATCTTCCACTCGGCACCACTTCCCTTGGCTGACCATCAGCCACGCCATCAGAGCCGACTCCCCTCCCGTCCGCAGGCTCCCTTTCGGGATGGAAGGCTGCGACGCCGTCACCCCGCAGCCTTCCCTTCTGCAGACCAACCGAGGAGACCTGGAGCAAAATGTCGAGGGGCAGAACCATCAATAAACATCCTTTCAACATCCCCACACTGCCTGCGATGGCGTCACTGCGTCTGTTTGCGCCGGTGGAGGGAGAAAGCATTGCGGGAGGGCATCAGAGCGTCCATCAGAGCCTGTGGGCAGACATGGGACCCCACAGAGACCCCCTAGGGACAAAGAGGGAGACATAGAGACCCAACAGGGACACAGAGAGACCCCACAGGGACAGCATAGGGACAGACAGGGACCCCATAGGGACCCCATAGGGATACATAGAGACATCAAAGGGACACATAGGGACCCAGTAGGGACACAGAGAAAGCATATGGAGACCCCACAGGGACACACAGGGACACAGAGAGCCCCCATAGGGAAAGACACCCATAGAGACCCCATAGGCAGACAACCAGGCTGCCGCTTCGGGCACGGCAGCCAGGCGGGATCTGCTCCGGCAGGGCGGCCTGGGCCTCGCACTGCCTTCCTGAGCGGGCAGCCGGCTCCTAGCCTGGCCGGGTGGCTGCTGGCCTGTCCGGGCTACCCAGGCCAGCCGGCTCTTGCCTGCCACGGTCCCCCGGCCAGCCCGGAGGGCTCCAGAAGAGCAGAGCTACACGGGCCGGCCGGCCACCGCCTTTCGCCTGGCTGCGCTGCCCTGAGCGGCCCGCCGGCTTCCGGCCTGGCCCAGCTGGCTGCCAGGAGGCTTCGGGCCTCCTAAGGGTTCCCCAGGTCAGCGCTTTGAGGGCTGCTTCGGCCCGGTTCTGCGACCTGCGGGGCGGAGGGATGTCGCAGAATCCGCGCCTCCGGAAAAAGGGGACCCCAACAGAATGAAAAGCAGCGGCAACGGCCTGAGGAGAAGCCAAGGGATTGCTCAGAACGCCAGGTAACACGCCGCCATGCAGCGTCATGAGAATTGGCAGCCGCGAGTCCAATGGAACGGGAGAACGTCCGACAGGACAGGCCTCACCATGAGGCACAGCGCAGCTGAGCAGCAGGGAGACGAAGAAGAGCCGACGAAGAAGAGCGGGCGAAGAAGAGCACGGGGTGACCTGCAGGAGCTCTGCTGCCTCCGTGAGCACAGAGTGCCCTGGGAACGCAGCTCTGCTCCTGCTCTGCAGCTCTGCTTCTCCTCTGGGGTCCCGATGGGGGATCTAGGGGGTCTTTATGCGTCTCTATGGGGCTCCCTGTGTCCCTATGGGTCCCTGTGGGTCCCTATCGGATCTCTATGGGGTCCCTGTGGGTTGTCTGTTTGTCACTATGGGGTCTCTCTGTGTCCCTACAGGAACCCTATGGGGTCTCTCTGGGGTCCCTATGGGGTCTCTATGGGTTCTTTATGTGTCTCTATGGGGCTCGATGTGTCCCTATGGGGTCCCTATGGGGTCTCTCTGTGTCCCTATGGGGTCCCCATGTTTCCCTATGGGGTCCTCCTGTGGGTCCCTGTATTTTCCTATGGGGTCCCTATGCTATGGGGTCTGTCTGTGTCCCTGTGTGTCCCTTGGGGTCCCTATGGGGTCCCTATGGGGACTCTATGGGACCCCTAAGGTTTGTCCCTTTGTCCCTCTGGGATCCCTATGTGTCACTGTGTGTCCCTTTGGGTCCCTATTGGGTCTCTATGGGGCTCCATGTGTCCCTATGTGTACCTTTGGGGTCCCTATTTGTCCCTAGGTGTCCCTATGGGAACTCTATGGGGTCCCTATGGGTTGTCCGTGTGTCCCTATTGGGTCTCTCTGTGTTCCTATGGGGTCTCTCCTCCCTCACAGGCAGCCGTTCCCCCTCCTGTTTATACACTTCCTTCAAGCACTGCAAGGCCACCATGAGGTCTCCCTGGAGCCTTGTCTGCTCCAAGCTAAACAAGCCCAGCTCCCTCAGCCTTTCCTCGTAGCAGAGGTGCTCCAGCCCTCCTATCATCTTAGAGGTGATGCTGCATATCAGTGTGCATTGCACGAGGGTGTGTGCAGGGTGTTTGCACGTGAATGTCACTTTTGCACATGTGTGTGTGTGTGCACGGCTGTGTGCAGGGCTGCAGCTGCGCTCGTGTCTTCATGCGTGTTGCTGTGCAAAGGGGTGGGTTTGCACACGGGTGTGTGTGTGCGCGAACACGGGGCTGTGCATCGAGGTCTTTGCACAAGGCTGTGTGGTTTTGCACACGGTTGTGTGCACACGGATGGAGTGTGCACACAGGGCCGTGCGAGGATGTGCTTGTGCGTGTGGATGCACAGCGGTGTGTGCAGGGAAGTCCTTGCACGTGGGTGTGCGGTTCTGCACAGGGCTGTGCACACAGAGCTGCGTGCAAGGGAGCAGCGGAGGTTCCTGGGAACAGGAGATGCCTGGGAGAGGCAGAACTCACACCAGAGTGCCGGAGAGCACAGGGCCGGGAAGCACAGCTCCGCAGCACTGCGCTGTGCACAGCAGCCTGCAGGATGGCACCGACGGAACCAGGACACGGCGTCACACCAGGCGCTGCAAAGGAAAAGCTCCATCGCAGCCCACACAGGGACAGGCAGGCAGGCGCTGGGGAGGGCTGCACGACAGAGGGGCGCCTTCTGAGCGCCACGACCTGGAGCGCTGTCTGTGGGCAGAGCAGTGCCGGGATGGCAGCGTGGCGGTCCTAAGTGCAGAGATGCTGCTCTGGACCAACAGCCCAGAGGAAACGCTGTCCTTTTGGGGAACTTGGCTCATTGTACACTCAGCATAAAGCAAAAAGTACTCAGCGCTGCCCTGGGAAACTCAGCAATCTCTACGGCATCGTTCTCTGAGTTAGCATGCCATGTTTTTATTGACTACAACCAAAGTTGGAGTGCCGAGTTGGGCGGCACTCGGAGCGCTGCCCTGCAACGCCGCGCACTGCAGCGCTGCCTGCTGATGCTCCTCCTCTCAGTCGTGCAGCTGCAGCTTCTGCATCATCTCCACCAGGCTGTTCATGGCGGAGGACTGGAAAGAAACAGAGCGAGTGTAGAAACAGGACAGCGCTTCCCTTGGGAAATCTCTTCCATGTCTGACAGACGGAGGCCCTGACAACAACAAGAGCCGCGTCTGTGCTCACCGAGGACTCACCTCTGCACGTGCAGCTGCGGCTCTCAGAGAAGCCTTCTTCAGTTCTGCTCTCCTTTGTTTCTGGCGTTGTCTTCTTGCTATCAGGCAAGAAAAAAAAAAGAGGAATTTCTTTTGTCAACAGCAAAACTGCAGAAACGTGGGTACCGTAAAAGCAGACGGCAGAAAAAAGACAAAGGAAATTGGACGAGGAACCCCCCAGTGAATGACCTTTCCAGTGGGACGTGCAGAAGACCACCATGCAGTTAAAGAGACGGGGTTGCACATTCTGGCACCTGGCTGCCTTCAGACTTGGCAGCCTTCAACCCATTTCCCCTCGACACAAAAGGAAAAGGCAAAGCAGACCCTGAGCAAACTCAGCGTGCTGGCAAAGGGCAGCAGCTCAGCACAGCGGTACACAGCCCTGCTCACCTCTGCGCCCGGAGCTCCGCGCTGCGGCAGGCCCAGGCTGCGCTGCTGGAGCCGGCACGCTGCCTCCGCTCTCAGCCCTCGCTCTCTTGTGGGCAGGCAGCTGCGCTGCTGCTGGTGTCCCTTCCTCCAAGGCCTTGCGTTTGCATCCAGCCTGGGCCTTGCCGACGGAGCGGGGGCACGCGGCAGGGGAAGCTCTTCCCCCTGTGCTGGGACCTGCTCTGCCAGGAAGCCCTCCAGCCTGGAGAGGAGCTGGAGCTCTCTCAGGGAGACAAGCTCTCTCGGAACGCCCCTGCTGCACCACCTTCACGTGGAGATGGCCGTTTGGCTCAGCACCGATCTCTGTGAAAAGACAAGAAGCAACGAGATTGAACCAGGGCGCACTGCTGCTTTCAGTCTGCAGAATGGGCCGCGATGCTGGGACATCTCATCTGGAGTGTTCACAGTCACGGAGCTTGGGATCTCAGGTGAACTGTGGGCTCCCATTTCTAATCAGTGCAGGAATGCTCACTGTGCTTATGACCACAGCCAGCACACAGTGACAACAGTCCCAGGAAAGAACAGGCACAAAGCCTGATTAGAAAGGCAGTGCACCAAGCCCCGATGCCTGCTGGGTGTCTGTACCTCTCTTGGCTGCCACGTCCCATTCTGTGCTCCTGCCCTGCCTTTCCGCATGGCTGCGCTTCAGAGGGAGGCTGGCCTCAGCTTCTGACAGAAAGAAAGCAGGAAAGACATGAAGAGCAGCTCCTTGGAGGAAGACTTGGGCACAGTCAGACACAAACTGCTGCTCTTCAAGCGCAGTTTCTTCAATTTCCTTTCCACTGCTACAGCGTTGTGCCACTTGTGCAGTCAGCACAGATCTGCAGCGCCCTTTCCTCTCTCCTCCATCACACACAGCCCTGCACGCAGCCCTCCTTAGAGGCAGCACCCGCAGCACAGCTCACAGCAGCTCCTTACCTGCGGAGGCTTTCCGCTTCCCCCCGTGCCCAGCACCATCCCACGGACACGCAGGCTCCGTCCCTGCAACAACAGATCCAGTCTGACTGCACAGACACCAGGAGCAGCGCTGTCCTGTCAGCCCACACCCCCCCCAAATCCAAAAGACGCTGTTCTACAGCCAGAGCAGAAACTGATGTTCAAACTGCACTGCGCTTACACTAAGCACTACTGCTCTCCTTCCTGTCAGATGGCAGCAGAGGAACCCCGGACTGCCTGACAGCTCTGCAGAATGCAGAGCAAAGCTGCACCAGCAAACAAAACGCTACCGGCTGCAAACGTCGAGACACGGATCTCTTGTCCCTAGAGGGAATGCGCTCAGCTCTCAGCAGCACCACTTGCACACAGACTTCTGTCTCGCTGCTGCCATCGGCTGTCGCTGTCGGCCTTTCTCATGCTTCCACCGTGGTTACTGGACATCCCTACAGCACTGCACCCGCTCAGAAGTAACACTCCACATTCATCCCTCCATCCTTCACGACAGAGGACTGCAGAAACTCACTTTTGCGCGGCACTGAGGACGGCCCGTCCCCATCGCGTCCCTCTGTGCGCTGCCAGGCGCCGTGGGATCTCTGGCAGCCTGCTGGCTGCTGCTCCCCAACGCGGGGAACCGCGCCGCGCTGCTTCTGAGGAGAGAAAGAAGAAACGTTGGAGGGAACGGGCAGCCAAGGTTTGCAGACAGCTTCCAGGTCGGGCCAGAGCTGGGACGGCAGAGTGCTGACACCTTCTTCATCACTAAGGGAAAATACGGCCTGAGCCGTGCCCACGCCATCAGCAGCGCGCGCAGCATCCAACTGGTTCCTGAGGTCCCAAAGCACCTGCAGGGCTCCCCCTGCTCCAGCCGTTCCCTTCAACGTGAGAAAAAGGAAGAAGAGCCAAGCCAAGGAAACCCAGCCCTACCTTTCCTCTCCCAGAGCAGGAAGCGGAACTGCGGTCGTCCCCTGCCTGAGACATGGCCGCTGTCTCTGGGGAAGCTGAAGTTCCGAGGGCTGCGCGCAGGAACTTCTCTGCTCTTGGATCGAGCTGCTTCCCTCTGTCTTTGATTGCCTCGGTCTCTCAAAATCTCCTTTTGGACAGGAACCCTGCAGAAAGGATCCACCAGTGAAACATCAGGAGGAAGAAGCATCTTCCCAGCTTTCTTCTGCGTCTCTCGAGGAGGGCAGCGTCTGGACGTCAGCTGGCTGCCAGAGCTGCCTGCCACCACGTCCAGTTTGGGTCTGACTGCCACGGCTTGTGCCAGCAAGCGCCCTTCTCCATCTCCTCAACAGCTCTGCACCCAGCCACCCGTGGGGCAGGGGGCACGAGCTGTGCTCTGAGAAGCTTGTGCTCTCCCTGCTTTTCAATGTGCAACGTGAAGGCGGGGCTCAGCCGTGAATTTCCAGGGGAGGAAGGACGTCTCATCATCCTCACTGAAACGTGGGATGGAAGCTGAACAAGAACCATTTCCCCTGCAAACAGCCGTGCTGAGGGGCACCGCCGGAGCTGGCAACTGCTCCCCAGCCCAGCTTTTCTGCTGAGACACCTCCCGGCACCCAGCCGGCACCAACCCAGCTCACCTGGTAACCCAGGCAACATATGGATCCTAATGGCTCCCTAAGGCACCCTATGGTTCCCTAAGGCACACTACAAATCCTAATGGGTCCCTAAGGCACCCTATGGGTCCCCAAGGCTCCCTATGGATCCTAATGGCTCCCTAAGGCACTCTGTATTTCCCCGTGGAACCCTATGCATCCTAACAAGTCCCTAAGGCACCCTATGTGTCCCCATAGCACCCTATGGATTCTAATGGGTCCCTAAGGCACCCTATATGTTTTCATGGAACCCTATGGCTCCTAACGTGTCCCTAAGGCACCCTGTGTGTCCTCGTGGCACCCTATAGGTCCCAATGCCACCCCAAAATTCTATTGGGTCTCTCAGGCACCCTAGGGATCCCCATGGCACTCTATATATCCTAATGGGTTCCTAAGGCACCCTATGAATCCTAATGGGTCCCCATGTCACTCTATGGATCCTAACAGATCCCTAAAGCACCCTATGGTCCCCATGGCACACTATGGATCCTAATGGCTCCCTAAGGAACTCTGCGTATCCCCGTGGAAACCTATTGATCCTAACGGGTCCCTAAGGCACCCTATGGGTCCCCATAGCACCCTATAGATTCTAATGTTGCCCTAAGGCACCCTATATGTTTCCATGGCACCGTATGGCTCCTAAAGTGTCCCTAAGCCACCCTGTGCGTCCTCGTGGCACCCTATGGGTCCCAATGCCACCCTAAAATTCTAGTGGGTCCCTAAGGCACGCTGTGGGTCCCCATGGCACCCGATAGATCCTAATGAGTCCCCATGGCACCCTATGAATCCTAATGGGTCCCCATGTCACTCTGCATTTCCCCGGTGAACCCTATGCATCCTAAGAGATCCCTAAAGCACCCATGGATCCTAACTGATCCCCATGGCATCCTATGGATCCTAATGGCTCCCTGTGTGCCCCCGTGGCACCCTATGGATCCTAACGGGTCCCTAAGGCACCCTATGGGTCCCCATGGCACCTGATGGATCCTAATGGCTCCCTAAGTCACTCTGTGTGTCCCCGTGGAACCCTATGCATCCTAACCGGTTCCTAAGGCACCCTATATGTCCCCATAGCACCCTATAGATTCTAATGGGTCCCTAAGGCACCCTATATGTTTACATGGAACGCAATGGCTCCTAACGTGTCCCTAAGGCTCCCTGTGAGTCCTCGTGGCACCCTATGGGTCCCCCTGGCACCCTATGTATCCTAATGTGTCCCTAAGGAACCCTATGGGTCCCCCTGACACCCTATGGATCCTAATAGCTCCCTAAGGCACCCTACAAATCCTAATGAGTCCCTAAGGCACCCTGTGGGTCCCCGTGGCACCCTATTGATCCTAATGGGTCCCTAAGGCACCCTATGGGTCCCCCTGGCACCCTACAAATCCTAATGGGTCCATAAGGCACCCTAGGGGTCCCCATGGCACCATATGGATCCCAATGGGTGCCCATAGCACCCTACAATTCCTAATGAGTCCCTAAGTCACCCTGGGTGTCCCCGTGGCACCCTATGTATCCTAATGGGTCCCTAAGGCACCCTATGGGTCCTCCTTGAACCCTATAGATCCTAATGGCTCCCTAAGGCACTCTGTGTGTCCCCGTGGAATCCTATGCATCCTAATGGGTCCCTAAGGCACCCTATGGGTCCCCATAGCACCCTATGGATTCTAATGGGTCCCTAAGGCACCATATATGTTTCCATGGCACCGTATGGCTCCTAACGTGTCCCTAAGGCACCCTATGTGTTCTCATGGCACCCTATGGATCCTAATGGCTCCCTGAGGCACCCTATGGGTCCCCCTGGCACCCTACAATTACTAATGGGTCCATAAGGCACGCTAGGGGTCCCCATGGCACCATATGGATCCTAATGGGTCCCCATGGCACCCTACGTATCCTAATGGCTCCCTGAGGCACCCTATGAATCCCCCTGGCACCCTATGGCTCCTAAAGTGTCCCTAAGGCACCCTATGGGTACCCCTTGAACCCCATGGATCCTAACGGGTCCTTAAGGCACCCTAGGGGTCCCCATGGCACCCTATGGATCCTAATGGCTCCCTAAGGCACTCTGTGTGTCCCCATGGAACCCTATGCATCCAAACAAGTCCCTAAGGCACCCTATGGGTCCCCATAGCACCCTATGGATTCTAATGGGTCGCTAAGGCACCCTATATGTTTACATGGCACCCTATGGCTCCTAACGTGTCCCTAAGGCACCCTGTGTGTTCTTGTGGCACGCTATGGTCCCCCTGACACCCTACACATTCTAATGGGTCCATAAGGCACCCTACGGGTCCCCATGGAACCATATGGATCCTAATTGGTCCCCATGGCACCCTATGCATCCTAATGGCTCCCTAAGGCACCCTAGGGGTCCCCATGGCACCATATGGATCCCAACGGGTCCCCATAGCACCCTACAAATCCTAATGAGTCACTAAGGCACCCTGTGTGTCCCCGTGGCACCCTATTGATCCTAACGGGTCCCTAAGGCACCCTATGGGTCCCCATGGCACCTTATGGATCCAAATGGGTCCCTAAGGCACTCTGTGTGTCCCCGTGGAATCCTATGCATCCTAACGAGTCCCTCAGGCACCCTATGGGTCCCCATAGCACCCTATGGATTCTAATGGCTCTCTAAGGCACCGTATATGTTTCCATGGCACCGTATGGCTCCTAACGTGTCCCTAAGGCACCCTGTGTGTCCTCATGGCACCCTATGGATCCTAATGGCTCCCTAAGGCACTCTGTGTGTCCCCGTGGAACCCTATGCATCCTAACAAGTCCCTAAGGCACCCTATATGTCCCCATAGCACCCTATGGATTCTAATGGGTCCCTAAGGCACCCTATATGTTTACATGGCACCCTATGGTTCCTAACGTGTCCCTAAGGCAACCTGTGTGTTCTCGTGGCAACCTATGGGACCCCCTGGCACCCTATGGATCCTAATGTGTCCGTAAGGCACCCTATGGGTCCCCCTGGCACCCTACAAATCCTAGTGGGTCCCTAAGGCACCCTACGGGTCTCCATGGCACCTTATGGATCCTAATGGGTCCCCATGGCACCCTACAAATCCTAATGAGTCCCTAAGGCACCCTGTGGGTCCCCATGGCACCCGATGGATCCTAACTGGTCCCTAAGGCACCCTATGGGTCCCCATGGCACCCGATGGATCCTAATGGCTCCCTAAGGCACTCTGTGTGTCCCCATGGAATCCTATGCATCCTAACGAGTCCCTAATACACCCTATGGGTCCCCATAGCACCCTATGGATTCTAATGGGTCCCTAAGGCACCCTATATGTTTCCATGGCATCCCATGGCTCCTAAAGTGTCCCTAAGGCACCCTATGAATCCCCAAGGCATCCTAAAATTCTAGTGGGTCCCTAAGGCACCCTAGGGGTCCCCATGGCACCATATGGATCCTAACGGGTCCCCATAGCACCCTACAAATTCTAATGAGTCACTAAGGCACCCTGTGTGTCCCCATGGCACCCTATTGATCCTAATGGGTCCCTAAGGCACCCTATGGGTCCCCATGGCACCTTATGGATCCAAATGGGTCCCTAAGGCACTCTGTGTGTCCCCGTGGAATCCTATGCATCCTAACGAGTCACTCAGGCACCCTATGGGTCCCCATAGCACCCTATGGATTCTAATGGCTCTCTAAGGCACCCTATATGTTTCCATGGCACCGTATGGCTCCTAACGTGTCCCTAAGGCACCCTGTGTGTCTTCCTGGCACCCTATAGATCCTAATGGGTCCCTAAGGCACCCTATGGGTCCCCATGGCACCCGACAATTCCTAATGGGTCCATAAGGCACCCTACGGGTCCCCATGGCACCATATGGACTCTAATGGATCCCCATGGCACCCTGTGGCTCCTAACGTGTCCCTAAGGCACCCTGTGTGTTCTTGTGGCATCCTATGGGCCCCCCTGGCACCCTACAAATCCTAATGGCTCCCTAAGGCACCCTAGGGGTCCCCATGGCACCCTATGGATCCTCATGGGTCCGTAAGGCACCCTATGGGTCCCCCTGGCACCCTACAAATCCTAGTGGGTCCATAAGGCACCCTACGGGTCTCCATGGCACCATATGGATCCTAATGGGTCCCCATGGCACCCTACGGATCCTAATGGCTCCCTAAGGCACCCTAGGGGTCCCCATGGCACCCTATGGATCCTAATGGGTCCCCATAGCACCCTACAAATCCTAATGTGTCCCTAAGGCACCCTTTGGGTCCCCATGGCACCCGATGGATCCTAATGGGTCCCTAAGGCACTCTGTGTGTCCCCATGGAATCCTATGCATCCTAACTGGTCCCTAAGGCACCCTATGGGTCCCCATAGCACCCTATGGATTCTAATGGGTCCCTAAGGCACTATATAAGTCCCCATAGCACCCTATGGCTCCTAAAGTGTCCCTAAGGCACCCTATGAATCCCTATGAATTCTTGTGGCATACTATGGGCCCCCCTGGCACCCTACAAATCCTAAAGGCTCCCTAAGGCACCCTAGGGGTCCCCATGGCACCATATGGATCCTAATGGGTCCCCATGGCACCCTACAAATCCTAATGAGTCCCTAAGGCACCCTGTGGGTCCCCGTGGCACCCGATGGATCCTAATGGGTTTCTAAGGCATCCTATGGGTCCCCATGGCACCTTATGGATCCAAACGGGTCCCTAAGGCACTCTGTGTGTCCCCGTGGAATCCTATGCATCCTAACGAGTCCCTCAGGCACCCTATGGGTCCCCATAGCACCCTATGGATTCTAATGGGTCTCTAAGGAACCCTATGTTTCCAAGGCACCGTATGGCTCCTAATGTGTCCCTAAGGCACCCTCTGTGTCCTCATGGCACCCTATGGATCCTAATGGGTCCCTAAGGCACCCTATGGGTCCCCATGGCACCCTACAATTCCTAATGGGTCCATAAGGCACCCTAGGGGTCCCCATGGCACCCGATGGATCCTAATGGCTCCATAAGGCACCCTGTGTGTCCCCGTGGCACCCTATGGATCCGAATGAGTCCCTAAGGCACCCTATGGGTCCTCATGGCACCCGATGCATCCTAATGGCTCCCTAAGGCACTCTGTGTGTCCCCGTGGAACCCTATGCATCCTAACAAGTCCCTAAGGCACCCTATATGTCCCCATAGCACCCTATGGATTCTAATGGGTCCCTAAGGCACCCTATATGTTTACATGGCACCCTATGGTTCCTAACGTGTCCCTAAGGCACCCTGTGTGTTCTCGTGGCAACCTATGGGACCCCCTGGCACCCTATGGATCCCAATGTGTCCGTAAGGCACCCTATGGGTCCCCCTGGCACCCTACAAATCCTAGTGGGTCCCTAAGGCACCCTACGAGTCTCCATGACACCATATGGATCCTAATGGGTCCCCATGGCACCATATGGATCCTAATGGGTCCCCATGGCACCCTACAATTCCTAATGGGTCCATAAGGCACCCTAGGGGTCCCCATGGCACCCTATGGATCCTAATGGCTCCCTAAGGCACCCTGTGTGTCCCCGTGGCACCCTATGGATCCGAATGAGTCCCTAAGGCACCCTATGGGTCCTCTTGGCACTCGATGCATCCTAATGGCTCCCTAAGGCACTCTGTGTGTCCCCGTGGAACCCTATGCATCCTAACAAGTCCCTAAGGCACCCTATATGTCCCCATAGCACCCTATGGATTCTAATGGGTCCCTAAGGCACCCTATATGTTTACATGGCACCCTATGGTTCCTAACGTGTCCCTAAGGCACCCTGTGTGTTCTCGTGGCAACCTATGGGACCCCCTGGCACCCTATGGATCCTCATGTGTCCCTAAGGCACCCTATGGGTCCCCCTGGCACCCTACAAATCCTAGTGGGTCCCTAAGGCACCCTACGGGTCTCCATGGCACCATATGGATCCTAATGGGTCCCCATGGCACCCTACATATCCTAATGAGTCCCTAAGGCACCCTGTGGGTCCCCATGGCACCCGATGGATCCTAACTGGTCCCTAAGGCACCCTATGGGTCCCCATGGCACCCGATGGATCCTAATGGCTCCCTAAGGCACTCTGTGTGTCCCCATGGAATCCTATGCATCCTAACTGGTCCCTAAGGCACCCTATGGGTCCCCATAGCACCCTATGGATTCTAATGGGTCCCTAAGGCACCCTATATGTTTCCATGGCATCCCATGGCTCCTAAAGTGTCCCTAAGGCACCCTATGAATCCCCAAGGCATCCTAAAATTCTAGTGGGTCCCTAAGGCACCCTAGGGGTCCCCATGGCACCATATGGATCCTAACGGGTCCCCATAGCACCCTACAAATTCTAATGAGTCACTAAGGCACCCTGTGGGTCCTCGTGGCACCCTATTGATCCTAATGGGTTTCTAAGGCATCCTATGGGTCCCCCATGGCACCTTATGGATCCAAATGGGTCCCTAAGGCACTCTGTGTGTCCCCGTGGAATCCTATGCATCCTAACAAGTCCCTCATGCACCCTATGGGTCCCCATAGCACCCTATGGATTCTAATGGGTCTCTAAGGCACCCTATATGTTTCCAAGGCACCGTATGGCTCCTAACGTGTCCCTAAGGCACCTTCTGTGTCCTCATGGCACCCTATGGATCCTAATGGGTCCCTAAGGCACCCTATGGGTCCCCATGGCACCCTACAATTCCTAATGGGTCCATAAGGCACCCTATGGGTCCCCATGGCACCCTATGGATCCTAATGGCTCCCTAAGGCACCCTGTGTGTCCCCGTGGCACCCTATAGATCCGAATGAGTCCCTAAGGCACCCTATATGTCCCCATAGCACCCTATGGATTCTAATGGGTCCCTAAGGCACCCTATATGTTTACATGGCACCCTATGGTTCCTAACGTGTCCCTAAGGCACCCTGTGTGTTCTCGTGGCAACCTATGGGACCCCCTGGCACCCTATGGATCCTCATGTGTCCCTAAGGCACCCTATGGGTCCCCCTGGCACCCTACAAATCCTAGTGGGTCCCTAAGGCACCCTACGGGTCTCCATGGCACCATATGGATCCTAATGGGTCCCCATGGCACCCTACAAATCCTAATGAGTCCCTACGGCACCCTGTGGGTCCCCATGGCACCCGATGGATCCTAACTGGTCCCTAAGGCACCCTATGGGTCCCCATGGCACCCGATGGATCCTAATGGGTCCCTAAAGCACTCTGTGTGTCCCCATGGAATCCTATGCATCCTAACGAGTCCCTAATACACCCTATGGGTCCCCATAGCACCCTATGGATTCTAATGGGTCCCTAAGGCACCCTATATGTTTCCATGGCACCCTATGGCTCCTAAAGTGTCCCTAAGGCACCCTATGAATCCCCAAGGCATCCTAAAATTCTAGTGGGTCCCTAAGGCACCCTAGGGGTCCCCATAACACTCTATGGGTCCCCAAGGCACCCTACGGATTCTAATGGGTCCCTAAGGCACCCTACAGGTCCCCATGGCACCCTATGAATCCTAATGGCTCCTAAGGCACCCTAGGGGTCCCCATGGCACCCAATGGATTCTAATGGGTCCCCATAGCACCCTACAAATCCTAATGAGTTCCTAAGGCACCCTGTGGATCCCCCTTGCACCTTATGGATCCTAACAGGTCCCTCAGGCACTCTACGGGTCCTTGTGGCACCCTATGAATCCTAATGGGTCCCTAAAGCACACTTTGGGTACCCACAGCACCCTACAATTCTTGTGCGTCCCTCAAGCACCCTAGGGATCCCCATGGCACCCCATGGATCCTAATGGGTCTCCCTGGCACACTATTCATCCTAATGAAACCTAATGGCATTCTATAGATCCTAATGGGTCTCTAAAGCTCTCTAAAGGTCCCCATGGCACCCTATGAATCCTAATGGTTCCCTCAGGCACCCTAGGAGTCTTCATGGCACCCTAAGGATCCTAATGGCTCCCTAAGGCACCCTATGGGTCCTCCTGGCACCCAATGGATCCTAATGGTTCCCCCTGGCACCCTACAAATCCTAATGAGTCCCTAAGGCACACTGTGGGTCCCCGTGGCACCCTATATATCCTCATGGGTTCCTAAGGCACCCTATGGATTCTAATGGATCCCCATAGCTCCCTTTGGATCCTAATGGCTCCCTAAGGCACCCTACCGGTCCCCATGTCACCCTGCGGATCCCAGTGGTCTCTAATGCCGAGCAGAGGGGGACGCTTACCTCCCTGCCCCATTTCCAACGCAGGCACCCAGCTCTCTCACCTGGCTGGGTCTGTAAAGCACAGCATCATAGAACGGTTTGGGTTGGAGGGGACCCCCGAGATCATCGAGTTCCATTCCCGCAGAGGGGGCTCTCTGCTTTCCACGCTGGAGCAGCAGCCCGTTGTGCTGAGCTTTCTGAAGCCCCTTCCAGTCTCAGCAGGGAATAAAGCAGCCCGGACGGAATGGATGCACTGGGGCTCTCTGAGGACACGAGGAGACTCGGGAGCACGGCAGATGGGTCAGATACGACGCCATCCTCAAGGCAGCAGCTGGCTTCCAGCAGGAACACACACAGCATCCGTGCCACCAGGTTCCTTTGGGAGTTTAACGGAGAAGAAGGCGTCCGGAACAACGCAGCAAGTCCTCGGCCAGAACTGAATACGAAAGGAAGCCTTGCAAACCTTCACCGCCCTCCTGAGTTCTGCACGCCATACCTGGTGCTGGCAGCCATCGTCCCAAGGATCCCCTCTCAGAATTCCCACTCGGCTCCCACTTCCAGCCATCGATCAAACCCCAGAAGGCCACAAAAGGAGAAAGCAGCTGGCAGAAGGCACGGCCTGCGAGGACAGAAGGAACTGAGCTGCTCACCGCTTCCCTTCAGCGCTGAAACTTGGGCCCCCCGGATTGCTGCCTGAGGCCACAAGAGAAGGATTCCGCACAGACAGCCTGGCACCGATGCACACACACAGCTGAAAGGAAACCACCCAACATCACAGGACTGTTGCTCTGCATCCACAGCCTCTCTGGGCAGCTGTTCCAGTCCCTCTCCATCTCTCGGTGCAGAACTTCCCCCTGACGTCCAACCTCCATCTCCCCTCCCTCCACTCCAAACCGTTTCCCCTCGTCCTGCTGCCATCTCCCCTTCCCCAGACTTCCCTCCCCTCCTGTCTGCAGGCTCCCTTGAGCTGCTGCAGGCGGCAGGGAGCTCACCCCGCAGCCTTCTTTCCTCCAGGCTGAACAAGCCCAGCTCCCTCAGCCTGCCTTTGCAGCCCCCCGACCAGCTGCAAAGCCCCGCACCGCTCACCTGCTTCCAACCCCCTGCTGCGTGCAGGTCGCCAACCAGCAGCCCAGGCTGCCCAGAGCCACATCCAGCCTGGCCTCCACCGCCTGCAGGGCTGCGGCACCCACAGCCTCCTTGGGCAGCCTGTGCCAGTGCCTCACCGCCCTCGGGGGGAAAAACTTCCTCCTCCCCCCCATCTGACCTCAACCTCCCCTGGCTCAGTTTAAGCCGTTCCCCTTGTCCTGTCACCACCAGCCCTCCCTTCTCCCCTCCCTCCCCCCACCTCTCTGCACCCCTTCCCTTCCTCCCTCCCTCCCTCCCCGCACCTCCCCCACCTTCCCCTCGCCGCATCTCCCTGCGGATCTCCCCCCCGCAGCCCCACTCCCGGCCGCCATCCCCGGAGCTCCGCCCTGCCCCGCTCGCTCCCGCGCCTCCGCACCCCATCCCTGACGGCTCTCCGTTCGCCCCCGGGGGCTTCGTGCGGCCGCGTTGCCGTGGCGACGGCGAGCCTCCCTCGTTGCTGCGCGGGAAGCCGCCCCCGCGGCGACGGCGCTTGCGCGGCGGCGTCTCCATAGCGACGGCGCCGTCCCCGCCGAGTGACGTCATCGCGTCGCGACGCCAGGAGGCGGTGGCGCGGGAGCGGAGCGGGGCCCTGTGGCGCGGCCCCGGGACTCGGAGCGGGTTGACTTGGCGTTCGTGCGAGGAGCGAAGCGTCGCGAAGGACGGCGAACCTGCAGCACTGAGCCGGTGAGGAGCCGGGGGAGAAAGAGAGCAGCGTCGGCAAGAGGGGAAAACAGGGAGCGCGGTTCTCTCTGCGCTCTGCTGCTTGCAGGGACCCCACAGGGGCACACAGAGACGCCACAGGCACCTCATAGAGACACACACAGGCACATAGGGACCCCATAGGGACACGCAGGGACCCCATAGGGACCCCACAGGGACCAAGAGGGACACATAGGGACCCGATAGGGACACAGAGGGACACAGAGAGACCCCACAGAGACCCAAAAGGGACACAGAGAGACTCCATAGGGACCCATAGGGACACAAAGGGGCACATAGGGACCCCACTGGGACTCAGAGAGACCCATTGGAGACTCCATAGAGGCCCCATAGGGACACGCAGGGACCCCATAGAGACCCATTAGGGACCCCAGAGGGACACGTATGGACACACAGAGGCCACATAGAGACAGAGGGAGACCCCATAGGGACCCCATGGGGACAGAAAGAGACCCCGCAAGACCCCATAGGGACACGTAGGGACCTCATAGGGACCACAGGGACACAGAGAAACCCATTGGAGACGCCATGGAGGCCCCATAGGAACACAGACGGCAGAGAGACCCCATAGGGACCCCACATGGACACATAGGGACACCATTGTTGTCAGCAACTGTGAGACTGCGAGACCCCCCCCGCGGGGTGTGACGCGTTAGGCCCTCTCCCTGCTCTATGATAGATGGGTGGTTCGTGCCCTTAGGGGCGTAAACGAAGCACTTAGGCTATATAAGCTAGTGTATACGTGTAATAAACGCCATTTGCTGCTCATCACATTGGTGTCACCTCAGTAGTTGGCCCAGCTACGGTCTCCCAGGGAAGCGGAACGGGCGTTTACTGCAACAAGTGTTGACCCCGACCGCCGTGATACCTGGGGGTGAGTCAGCTGTTCTGTAGGATCCCACTGCAGAGCGGTAAATTCAAATCCGCGGAGTGGTGGAAGCCCAGGGACGGGGAGGAGTGCGCATTACTCCTTGTCAGGCAGGAGGCTCGGGAAAAGGAGCCAGGATCCCTCTGGCACTAGGGGAAACGGCAGGAGAAGGCCAGACATACGTTCGGCCAGAGGCGTTATGGAAGCCGTCATAAAGGTGATTGTTCATGCATGCAAAATTTATTGCGGGAAAAATGTTCCTTCTAAGAAGGAGGTTTCAGCGACACTCTCGTTGCTGGAGAAGGAGGGGCTATTATCATCCCCTTCTGACTTACATGATCCTGATAATTGGGATTCATTTACTGCTGTGCTCTCACAGAGGGCAATGTCCACTCAAAAAGTTGCGGAGTTTAAAGTGTGGGGATTAATTTTGACAGCTCTTAGGAAAGCGAAAGAGGAGAAGATTGCAGGTGACCGTGCTAGGGATCTGCTGGGGTTAGGGCCGGGGGGGGTCTTGTCTCCCCTACAGGTTCGCTGGAGGGCAAGATGGCGCTGACTCCTTCGGCCCCACCAGAAACAACGAGCCTGGGGATAAAGAAGAACGAAGCGGAGCAGGAACAATCACACCATAAAGAGGAGGACCCACCTCCTTACCCGGCTTGCAGCTTATATCCTTCACTTAAGCCCTTCAAAGATAAAGGGGGAGGGGGGCCTGCGGAGGAATGCGGTATAACTTCTGGCACAGTTGATAAGAGGGTCCTTGGAGAGGGAGAGATGTCTGGAGGAGTTGTGGTGCGACCTGTGGAATGCGGCAGCGGGGGCGGGACTCACCTACTGCCCGATTCCGCTTGCTACGGCGGCCACCCCCCGAGGGGCGTGGATTGTCCCGCGCCGCTTTGCTGTGGGGGGGGCGTTCCGACGGGGATGGCCCCGGGGTCCGCTCAGGAGGGGCGTGGTCCCATATCGACAGCTCCATGGGGCCCGCCTACCCTCACTGATTGGGCTCGTGTGAGAGAAGACATACGGGCTGCAGATCCGGCAGGTACCGCGCTTACTCTCCCGGTGGTGGTAAAACCAGAGGGTGCAGCTTGGACTCCTTTGGATTCCAAAGCGATTACTCGCCTCTCGGATTTAGTTAAAAGCAAAGGTCTGCATTCCCCTGTTACCATGGCAGCGGTGGAAGCTCTCATGGCTTCTAGTCTCTTGCCACACGATGTGGTGAACCTTATGCATGTTATTCTTGAGCCTGTACAATACACCCTGTGGTATGATGAATGGAATAGACTACTTCAAGCTGTGGTGGCTGCTGCCACCCGTGACCCCCACCATCCAGCCAACGGCCAGCGCAGAGGCGATAGAACTAATCTTGCACGTCTTCAGGGCCTGGCAGATGGAATGGTGGGATCCCCGGAGGGCAAAGCAACATTGCTTAGAGCAGGAGAGCTGGCAGCCGTTACAACTGCGGCCCTTCAAGCCCTGCGAGAATTGGCTAAGGTTGCGGAACCTGTGCTTCCGTGGGCAGACATCAAGCAGGGCCCCTCTGAGTCATTTTCTGACTTTGCGAATCCGTGCAGTGGAGGGATCTGATCTCCCACGGGAGGTCCAATCCCCAGTCATAATGGATTGTCTTAAGCAGAAATCGTTGCCAGACATCCAGCAAATCATCAGAGCAGCGCCGGGAACTCTAACTACCCCAGGGGAGCTTATTAAGTATGTGTTAGATCATCAGAGGGCCACACCATTAACTTATGAGGGACTAGCAGCCGCCATGCAGGGAATGGCCGCTTCGGTTAGTTCTGCGGTTAAGACCACGGTGATGTCAGCTACTCGGGTCGGGGAAGAAAGGGATAAAGGCCCGTGCTTTAAGTGTAGGCATTAGAATGGGTTCCCTTCATGGACAGGTGGCCAGATTGAGGCCTGGAGAACAAGCAATTCCATACAGCGGGTTTGTGAGAGCAATGCTCTCAAGGCTTGAGACATCTGCCTTGATACTGAACAGACGTTTGTTATTTTTGAAGTACGTTCCAACAGGTACCTGAGACAATGTTGGTATATATTGGGCATAGGTAGTGCCACTAGAGCTATCAGCAATCACTCTAATCAGTAATCTCTAATCTCTTTGTCTATAACTTCACCAGTATCGTAGGCTTTAATTGTTAAGTGTCGGTAACATCACATCAGTTCTTGCAGGCTAACTACACGGTGATTCAAGACCTATCACCTACTCCAAGTGGAATGAATTTCGCTTTGGTAAGGAAGCTTCTGCAACATGAGGGTTTGTACCAACTGCTAAAACGCGTCAGAGATAATGGACAGAAAACCTTGATCACTGTTCACCACGACACAAGAGGGAGACATCACATCTGAGAGCAAAGAAGGACGGAGAACACCACTGACGGGAAGTGCTTCTGAGATGGTCCATCAAAGCGACGGGAATGTTTAACTCTGCTTAACTATTCTATATTCGGTTATAGTTGCACTAAGTCTAATATTAACACGCTTCATACTTATGGGTATATTACATATATAAGTATGGTTGAAGACATTAGGATAATTAAGTTAGGAGGTTGTCATTAGGTTAATAGGTTATAGAGTTATTAGGGTAGGATTATTTTGCGAATCGGGATGTAACGGGGCAAAGCTTAACCGAGAGGACAATGGCATGTATAGGCGCAGTGCGGGGATTTTGGGGTGTACGGGTTAGGGTCCTCTTGAGTTGTAGTAGACTTTCTTGAGCATGGAGAGGGGGGAGATGTTGTCAGCAACTGCGAGGCTGCGAGACCCCCCCGCGGGGTGTGACGCGTTAGGCCCTCTCCCTGCTCTATGATAGATGGGTGGTTCGTGCCCTTAGGGGCATAAACGAAGCACTTAGGCTATATAAGCTAGTGAATACGTGTAATAAACGCCATTTGCTGCTCATCACAGTGGTGTCACCTCAGTAACTGGCCAAGCTGCAGTCTCCCCGGGGAGCAGAACGGGCGCATACTGCAACACATGGGGACCCGTAGGGGGCGTTCGCAACCCATTAGGATACATAGGGCGCCATGGGGACCCATAGGGTGCCTTAAGGAGCCACTAGCATACCATAGGTTGCCATGGAGACCCATTAGGATCCATAGGGTGCCACGGGGACTCTAGGGTGCCTTAGGTACCCAATAGTATCCATTGGATGCCTTAGGGACCCACTATGATCCACAGGGTGCCATAAGGTCCCATAAGGATCCTCAGGGTGCCTTAGGAGCATTAGGACCCATCAGGCGCCTTAGGACCTCTAGGGTGCCTTAGGGAATTGTTTGGATTTATAGGGTGCCACAGGGAAATGTAGGGTGCCTTAGGGAACCACTAGGATCCATAGGGTGTAATGGGGACCCTTAGGGTGCTTTAGGGTCCCATTAGGATCCACAGGGTGCCATGGGGACCTGTAGGGTGCCTTAGGGAGCCATTAGGATCCATGGGGTGCCAAGGGAACCTATTAGGATCCTTAGGGTGCATAGGAACCCATAGAATGCCTTGGGGACCTATTAGCATCCGTAGGCTGCCATGGGGACCCGAAGGGGGCGTTCGCAACCCATTAGGATCCATAGGATGCCATGGGGACACATAGGGTGCCTTAGGCAGCCACTAGCATACCATAGGGTGCCATGGAGGCCCATTAGGATCCATAGGGTGCCTTAGGGATCCGTAGGATGCCTTAGGGACCCATTAGGATCCATAGGGTGCCACGGGGACTCGTAGGGTGCCTCAGGGACCCCTTAGGATTCATAGGGTGCCATAGGAACACACAGGGTGCTTTAGGGACCCATTAGGTTCCATAGGGTGCCATGGGGACCCTTTAGGATCCATAGGGTGCCTTAGGGACCCACTGGGACCCACAGGGTGCGCTAGGGACCATTAGGATCCCTAGGGTGCTTCAGGACCCCTAGGGTGCCTTAGGGACCCATTAGGATTCATAGGGTGCTATGGTGACCCATTAGGATTCATACGGTTCCAGGGGAACCGGTTAGGATCAATATGGTGCCATGGTGACCCATAGGGTGTCTTAGGGACCCACTAGGATTCATAGGGTGCCATGGGGATCCATTAGAATCCATGGGGTGCCATGGGGACTTCTAGGGTGCCTTAGGGAACTATTACGATCCATAGGGTGCCATAGGGACCCACTAGGATCCATAGGGTGCCATAGGGACCCATTCGGATCCATAGGGTGCCATGGGGACCCACTAGGATCCATAGGGTGCCATAGGGTCCCATTAGGATCCTCAGGGTGCCGTATGGACCATTAGAATCCGTAGGGTGCTATGGGGACCGTAGGGTGACTTAGAGACCTATTAGGACCCTTAGGGTGCCATGGGGACCCATAGGGATCCATAGGGTGTCTTAGGGACCCTTTAGCATCCATAGGGTGCCAGGGGAACCTGTTAGGACCCATAGGGTGCCACGGGGGCCCATTGGGTGTTTTAGAGAACCATTAGGATCCATAGGGTGCCAGGGAAACCCATAGGGTGCTTTAGGGACCCATTAGGATCCTTAGGGTACCAGGGGGACCCATTAGGATCCATAGAGTGCTATGGGGACCTGTAGGGTGCCTTAGGGATGCATTAGGATTTATAGGGTGCCATGCGGACCTACGAGGCTCCCTAGTCCACTCTTGCTTGGGTGCCATAAGTATCCATAGGGTGCCATGGGGACCCGTAGAGGCCGCACCTCGAACGCTGTGTTCAGTTTTGGGCCCCTGACTGCAGGAAAGATGTTGAGGCCCCAGTGTGCAGAGAAGGGCAACGAAAGTGGTGAGGGGTCTGGAGCACAGGGCTGCTGAGGATGCCGATGGCATGGCGAGCAGAGGAACGAAGGGAGAGCAGGCAGAGGGGGGCCGGCACTCCCAGCCGGGCCGGGCAGCAGCTGCCGCCGCCAGCATCACAATGGGCAGCGGCCAGCACCAGCCGCGCCGTCATGGCGTCGCCGCGACAACGTTTGTGACACAGGCGCCCAGGGGGGTATAAAGGCGGAGCGCGGCAGCGGGTCCCGCATCCTGGAGGAGCATCTGTCCGAGAGCAGACGCGTCCGCAGGAGGAGCTCCAGCATGGCTGGCGCGAACGAGGAGCGAGCCGCCGGCACGAGGCGGAACAGGAGGAGCGAGGCCGGCCCCGCAGCGGGGCGCGCCTCCAGACCCATGGACACGAACAGCAAAGGTGTGCAGGGCCGCGGCCAGCTTGGAGCGGGGCTGCGGCCGCCCTTGGTGCAGAGACGGCGCATCGCTCTGCCGCCTCGCTCCCGCCTGGCAGCCGGAGGGGCGCCGGGCAGCGGCGGATCGGAGCGTGACCTGCTTTTCCTCTGTCCTGCAGTGCGAGTCGCCGTCTGGGACGCGGTGGCCGCCTACGTCCGGGAGCAGCTCGTGGCACACAGGGTGCGTTGGCCGGCGGTTCCTCCTCTCCCCGTCCGGCCTGGGCTTCCTCTGAGGCTTCCCCTGCATACGCAGTGGGAGACTCCCCCCGCACTTCTCTCCTGGGCGTCCCACGGGCTCCCTGCAGACGCACGATCCCTCGTGCCGGGCGCTGTCGGATCTTGGGGCCGATGCCACTCTCTGGAAGCCTCTGGATCCCGCGAGGCCGCTTCCACCCCGCCTGCTGTGCCGCATCTGGGAGGGCGAGGGGCAGGAGAGCGCCGTGCGGCCCTTCCCAAAGCCGTTCCCACGCCCCGGCTCGTGCCTCTGAGCGGCGGCAGAGGCTCCTGAGCTCTGTCCCTGCGTCGGAGCCCCTGCGCCTCTTCCCCCTGGCCGGCCCGTAACCCTTCTGCCCTGCTTTTCTCTTCCGCCCACAGGGGGTCTGGATTCCCACCTTCGGCTCCTTTGACACCGTCTCCAAAGACGTCTGGACCGAGGACGGGACCGTGACTCTGCGGTGGCCCGTGTTCCACCTGGCCGCCAACCTCATGGCCACGCACCACCTCAAGGCCCGCAGGGAGCCCCTGCCAGGTAGGAGGGGGGATTCCGCTGCTTCCGGCTGCGTGGACGGGGCCGACGGCCACCACCTCTGTGCCCACCAGCAAAGCTCCCCCTCTGAGGAGCCTGTCCAAACGCGGGGCCGTTCCGGCTGAGGTCCACCAGCAGCTCTTCTAGGGAAGCGCCTGTGGGAAACCAACCCTGCCGTCAATTCTGTCCCTCACATCTTTCAGTGCACAGGAAGTTGGAGCCGCTGAGATACAGCAGAGTGGCCGCAGGCGCCGCCGTGAGCTGGGAGAGCGTGAAGACCGGCATCCAGAGCACCGTGTCCATGCTCTCCGGCTGCCTGCGGGACGGGCAGAACGTGGCCGTCGTGCTGAAGGACATCGGCGTGCTGCTCATAGACGGGCTGACGTTCCACATGAGATTCTACTACAGCTTCCTGGAGCAGCTGTCTGGGAAAGAGGAGCTCAGCAGAGCTGCTCTCAAGGTGAGCCGCCGTTTCTGCGCGGCCCAGGCGGAGCCGCGACCTCGCGGTGCCCGCATGCGGCCCACCAGGAGCTGCCGGCCGCTCGGGCCGTGCGAGTGCCGAGCTGCTGCCGGCTCTCCCTGCCTCGGGCTCCCCGCATCCCCGGCGCCTCAGCCGTGACCAGGACGTCCCACCTCCTCCCTGTTTCTCCCCCACAGGCCCCCTGGCTGCTGAACGCGGTGGTGTCCCCGGCGGCACCGGTGGCCTCCCTGGCGCTCTCCGGCTGCCTCGTCGTCTTTCCCATGTGAGTGCATTGGTGGCTGTGGCTGCTGCCTGGTGCGGCCGCTCGGCTCTCGTTGCGCAGCGCTTGTTCCTCATGTCCGTGCCCATCCTGCCCGTGAGCGTGTGTCGTGGGATCGCAGACTGAGCTGGGCTGGGCGGAACCCCAAAAGGCACTTCGCCCACCCCCCTGCGGGGAACAGGGACCCCAGAGGAGGTTGCTCTGAGCCTGGTCCAGCAGGCCTCGACTGCCCGTCTGGGCGTCCACCAGCTCTCTGGGCAAGATGCTGCGGTGCCTCGCCGCCCTTCTGTCCAGCGCTCCTTCCTTACGTCCGACCCAAACCTTCCCTCCTGCCCTTGGAAGCTATTTCCCCTGCCCCCATCCCGATGAACCCTGCTCGAGGCTTTAGAAAGCAGCGTGCTGCACGCAGCGTGACAACATGCCTGGGAGCAGACGGCCAGAGAGCAGCAAGGAGCGCTGGAGCGCTGCGTCACACCGCTCCGTCTTCTCCTCTCGCGCAGGTGTCACATGGAGTTGGTGCCCAAAGCACCGCCCACAACGCGCCGCAAGGCCTCAGCGAGCCTCTCTGGTCGGGAGAAAACAAAGCAAGACGACGCTTTGCCACCTCTCCCACCTCTCGACCAGGGCAAGACAGGTAAAGCAGCCACCGGCTCCTTCCCGTGGCACGGGCAGCCAAGCGGAGCTGGGAAATGCCCCGCTGACCATCAGCCCAGGGCTCTGATGGCGGCACAGCTTCCCGCCAGCTCAGCACGGCCCCGAAGCCATCGGCCCCCGGCCCCTTCCCATCAGTGACTGCCGGCCTCTCCCAAACGAAGGCGCTGGCTGTGCCGTGCCCCCTGCCCCGGCTTGGCCCGGGCGGATCTCAGGCCCTGCCCTCCCCCGACGGAAGGATCCGGCCCCCAAAAGTCACCCCGCCACCTCGTCGTCGCCCCCCGGCTCCTCTTTCCCAAAGCCGACGCCTCCCCTTCCCCATTGCAGTGAGATTTGCTGCCCGGCCGACCTTCATCAAGCGGCTGAGCTCGGACAGCATGGATGGAGAACGGCTCCGGCGGATCAGGAGCTTGCTGCTGAAGAAGAGCTCCAAGGCCAGGTGAGGCTGGAGGCTCCGGGCTGCCGTGCGCACAGGGGCGACCCGACGAGAGCCCATTCCCCAGCCCCAAAGGGTCCCTGTTGGTGGGGATGAGGACCGGGACCCCCCGGCTCACAGGGCCGCCCCTCTGCGCGTCTCGGGAGCCACAGGGCAGCCGGCGAGCAGCCTGTGGGCAGGGCTATGTTGCGGCCCAGGCTCCCGGCTCAGGCTGGCGGCGTGCGGCCCAAAGCCATCGACCACTCACGCGGCCCCCTCCCGCTCTGTCCTTCCAGTCTGCTGCCACCGATCCGGCCGCTGCCCGAAGCCCAGGAGCAGCCGGTGAGCTGCCAGCCGCAGGGGGAGGCAGAAACGTGGAGCCAGGAAGAGCTGCGCCGAGCACCGGGAGGCAAACACGTGAGATTCCCCGAGGAACTGGAAGCAGGAAAAGCCCATCGTGCGGGTGCGGCGCGAATCCTGCCGGTGGCCAAGCACTCGCCCTCTCAGATCACCTTGAGGACAGCAGCGTTCCAAGGAGGTTCCCGAAGATCTGCCTCCAGGGCTGCGTTCACAGAGCCGCACGGCAGAGCATCCAGGCTCCCGCTGACGTGTGACTCGGTGTGGCTCCTCAGGCAGAGGGTGAGGAAGAAGAGGGCGGCGCAGGAAGCGCTGGAGCGGGCGGCAGCATCAGCGCCTCGTGCGGAGCCCAGGCTGCCCGAGGAGCCTCCCGTCCGCCGCTCTGGATCGCTGCCGCCCATACGGGAAGAAACGGAGGCTCCCGAGAGTCAGGCTGCGCAGAGCGAGGCCCCCCCCCACAGGAGGTGCCCCACGCTGGCCATGCTGATGCGGGCATGGTGCGCCCAGTGCAGAGGCCGCAGAACAGAGGCGTGAATCCCAGCCGCAGCGCATCTCCGACGCAAGCGGGCTGCCCAGGGCCCCGTCCGACCCGGCCTCCAGGGACGGGGCACCCGCAGCCTCTCTGGGCGTTCGGTTCCCGCAGCTCTGCGCACAGCGATCCGACCCGACATCCCATCTTCCACTCGGCACCACTTCCCTTGGCTGACCATCAGCCACGCCATCAGAGCCGACTCCCCTCCCGTCCGCAGGCTCCCTTTCGGGATGGAAGGCTGCGACGCCGTCACCCCGCAGCCTTCCCTTCTGCAGACCAACCGAGGAGACCTGGAGCGAAATGTCGAGGGGCAGAACCATCAATAAACATCCTTTCAACATCCCCACACTGCCTGCGATGGCGTCACTGCGTCTGTTTGCGCCGGTGGAGGGAGAAAGCATTGCGGGAGGGCATCAGAGCGTCCATCAGAGCCTGTGGGCAGACATGGGACCCCACAGAGACCCCCTAGGGACAAAGAGGGAGACATAGAGACCCAACAGGGACACAGAGAGACCCCACAGGGACAGCATAGGGACAGACAGGGACCCCATAGGGACCCCATAGGGATACATAGAGACATCAAAGGGACACATAGGGACCCAGTAGGGACACAGAGAAATCATATGGAGACCCCACAGGGACACACAGGGACACAGAGAGCCCCCATAGGGAAAGACACCCATAGAGACCCCATAGGCAGACAACCAGGCTGCCGCTTCGGGCACGGCAGCCAGGCGGGATCTGCTCCGGCAGGGCGGCCTGGGCCTCGCACTGCCTTCCTGAGCGGGCAGCCGGCTCCTAGCCTGGCCGGGTGGCTGCTGGCCTGTCCGGGCTACCCAGGCCAGCCGGCTCTTGCCTGCCACGGTCCCCCGGCCGGCCCGGAGGGCTCCAGAAGAGCAGAGCTACACGGGCCGGCCGGCCACCGCCTTTCGCCTGGCTGCGCTGCCCTGAGCGGCCCGCCGGCTTCCGGCCTGGCCCAGCTGGCTGCCAGGAGGCTTCGGGCCTCCTAAGGGTTCCCCAGGTCAGCGCTTTGAGGGCTGCTTCGGCCCGGTTCTGCGACCTGCGGGGCGGAGGGACGTCGCAGAATCCGCGCCTCCGGAAAAAGGGGACCCCAACAGAATGAAAAGCAGCGGCAACGGCCTGAGGAGAAGCCAAGGGATTGCTCAGAACGCCAGGTAACACGCCGCCATGCAGCGTCATGAGAATTGGCAGCCGCGAGTCCAATGGAACGGGAGAACGTCCGACAGGACAGGCCTCACCATGAGGCACAGCGCAGCTGAGCAGCAGGGAGACGAAGAAGAGCCGACGAAGAAGAGCGGGCGAAGAAGAGCACGGGGTGACCTGCAGGAGCTCTGCTGCCTCCGTGAGCACAGAGTGCCCTGGGAACGCAGCTCTGCTCCTGCTCTGCAGCTCTGCTTCTCCTCTGGGGTCCCGATGGGGGATCTAGGGGGTCTTTATGCGTCTCTATGGGGCTCCCTGTGTCCCTATGGGTCCCTGTGGGTCCCTATCGGATCTCTATGGGGTCCCTGTGGGTTGTCTGTTTGTCACTATGGGGTCTCTCTGTGTCCCTACAGGAACCCTATGGGGTCTCTCTGGGGTCCCTATGGGGTCTCTATGGGTTCTTTATGTGTCTCTATGGGGCTCGATGTGTCCCTATGGGGTCCCTATGGGGTCTCTCTGTGTCCCTATGGGGTCCCCATGTTTCCCTATGGGGTCCTCCTGTGGGTCCCTGTATTTTCCTATGGGGTCCCTATGCTATGGGGTCTGTCTGTGTCCCTGTGTGTCCCTTGGGGTCCCTATGGGGTCCCTATGGGGACTCTATGGGACCCCTAAGGTTTGTCCCTTTGTCCCTCTGGGATCCCTATGTGTCACTGTGTGTCCCTTTGGGTCCCTATTGGGTCTCTATGGGGCTCCATGTGTCCCTATGTGTACCTTTGGGGTCCCTATTTGTCCCTAGGTGTCCCTATGGGAACTCTATGGGGTCCCTATGGGTTGTCCGTGTGTCCCTATTGGGTCTCTCTGTGTTCCTATGGGGTCTCTCCTCCCTCACAGGCAGCCGTTCCCCCTCCTGTTTATACACTTCCTTCAACCACTGCAAGGCCACCATGAGGTCTCCCTGGAGCCTTGTCTTCTCCAAGCTAAACAAGCCCAGCTCCCTCAGCCTTTCCTCGTAGCAGAGGTGCTTCAGCCCTCCTATCATCTTAGAGGTGATGCTGCATATCAGTGTGCATTGCACGAGGGTGTGTGCAGGGTGTTTGCACGTGAATGTCACTTTTGCACGTGTTTGTGTGTGTGTGCACGGCTGTGTGCAGGGCTGCAGCTGCGCTCCTGTCTTCATGCGTGTTGCTGTGCAAAGGGGTGGGTTTGCACACGGGTGTGTGTGTGCGCAAACACGGGGCTGTGCATCGAGGTCTTTGCACAAGGCTGTGTGGTTTTGCACACGGTTGTGTGCACACGGATGGAGTGTGCACACAGGGCCGTGCGAGGATGTGCTTGTGCGTGTGGATGCACAGCGGTGTGTGCAGGGAAGTCCTTGCACGTGGGTGTGCGGTTCTGCACAGGGCTGTGCACACAGAGCTGCGTGCAAGGGAGCAGCGGAGGTTCCTGGGAACAGGAGATGCCTGGGAGAGGCAGAACTCACACCAGAGTGCCGGAGAGCACAGGGCCGGGAAGCACAGCTCCGCAGCACTGCGCTGTGCACAGCAGCCTGCAGGATGGCACCGACGGAACCAGGACACGGCGTCACACCAGGCGCTGCAAAGGAAAAGCTCCATCGCAGCCCACACAGGGACAGGCAGGCAGGCGCTGGGGAGGGCTGCACGACAGAGGGGCGCCTTCTGAGCGCCACGACCTGGAGCGCTGTCTGTGAGCAGAGCAGTGCCGGGATGGCAGCGTGGCGGTCCTAAGTGCAGAGATGCTGCTCTGGACCAACAGCCCAGAGGAAACGCCGTCCTTTTGGGGAACTTGGCTCATTGTACACTCAGCATAAAGCAAAAAGTACTCAGCGCTGCCCTGGGAAACTCAGCAATCTCTACGGCATCGTTCTCTGAGTTAGCATGCCATGTTTTTATTGACTACAACCAAAGTTGGAGTGCCGAGTTGGGCGGCACTCGGAGCGCTGCCCTGCAACGCCGCGCACTGCAGCGCTGCCTGCTGATGCTCCTCCTCTCAGTCGTGCAGCTGCAGCTTCTGCATCATCTCCACCAGGCTGTTCATGGCGGAGGACTGGAAAGAAACAGAGCGAGTGTAGAAACAGGACAGCGCTTCCCTTGGGAAATCTCTTCCATGTCTGACAGACGGAGGCCCTGACAACAACAAGAGCCGCGTCTGTGCTCACCGAGGACTCACCTCTGCACGTGCAGCTGCGGCTCTCAGAGAAGCCTTCTTCAGTTCTGCTCTCCTTTGTTTCTGGCGTTGTCTTCTTGCTATCAGGCAAGAAAAAAAAAAGAGGAATTTCTTTTGTCAACAGCAAAACTGCAGAAACGTGGGTACCGTAAAAGCAGACGGCAGAAAAAAGACAAAGGAAATTGGACGAGGAACCCCCCAGTGAATGACCTTTCCAGTGGGACGTGCAGAAGACCACCATGCAGTTAAAGAGACGGGGTTGCACATTCTGGCACCTGGCTGCCTTCAGACTTGGCAGCCTTCAACCCATTTCCCCTCGACACAAAAGGAAAAGGCAAAGCAGACCCTGAGCAAACTCAGCGTGCTGGCAAAGGGCAGCAGCTCAGCACAGCGGTACACAGCCCTGCTCACCTCTGCGCCCGGAGCTCCGCGCTGCGGCAGGCCCAGGCTGCGCTGCTGGAGCCGGCACGCTGCCTCCGCTCTCAGCCCTCGCTCTCTTGTGGGCAGGCAGCTGCGCTGCTGCTGGTGTCCCTTCCTCCAAGGCCTTGCGTTTGCATCCAGCCTGGGCCTTGCCGACGGAGCGGGGGCACGCGGCAGGGGAAGCTCTTCCCCCTGTGCTGGGACCTGCTCTGCCAGGAAGCCCTCCAGCCTGGAGAGGAGCTGGAGCTCTCTCAGGGAGACAAGCTCTCTCGGAACGCCCCTGCTGCACCACCTTCACGTGGAGATGGCCGTTTGGCTCAGCACCGATCTCTGTGAAAAGACAAGAAGCAACGAGATTGAACCAGGGCGCACTGCTGCTTTCAGTCTGCAGAATGGGCCGCGATGCTGGGACATCTCATCTGGAGTGTTCACAGTCACGGAGCTTGGGATCTCAGGTGAACTGTGGGCTCCCATTTCTAATCAGTGCAGGAATGCTCACTGTGCTTATGACCACAGCCAGCACACAGTGACAACAGTCCCAGGAAAGAACAGGCACAAAGCCTGATTAGAAAGGCAGTGCACCAAGCCCCGATGCCTGCTGGGTGTCTGTACCTCTCTTGGCTGCCACGTCCCATTCTGTGCTCCTGCCCTGCCTTTCCGCATGGCTGCGCTTCAGAGGGAGGCTGGCCTCAGCTTCTGACAGAAAGAAAGCAGGAAAGACATGAAGAGCAGCTCCTTGGAGGAAGACTTGGGCACAGTCAGACACAAACTGCTGCTCTTCAAGCGCAGTTTCTTCAATTTCCTTTCCACTGCTACAGCGTTGTGCCACTTGTGCAGTCAGCACAGATCTGCAGCGCCCTTTCCTCTCTCCTCCATCACACACAGCCCTGCACGCAGCCCTCCTTAGAGGCAGCACCCGCAGCACAGCTCACAGCAGCTCCTTACCTGCGGAGGCTTTCCGCTTCCCCCCGTGCCCAGCACCATCCCACGGACACGCAGGCTCCGTCCCTGCAACAACAGATCCAGTCTGACTGCACAGACACCAGGAGCAGCGCTGTCCTGTCAGCCCACACCCCCCCCAAATCCAAAAGACGCTGTTCTACAGCCAGAGCAGAAACTGATGTTCAAACTGCACTGCGCTTACACTAAGCACTACTGCTCTCCTTCCTGTCAGATGGCAGCAGAGGAACCCCGGACTGCCTGACAGCTCTGCAGAATGCAGAGCAAAGCTGCACCAGCAAACAAAACGCTACCGGCTGCAAACGTCGAGACACGGATCTCTTGTCCCTAGAGGGAATGCGCTCAGCTCTCAGCAGCACCACTTGCACACAGACTTCTGTCTCGCTGCTGCCATCGGCTGTCGCTGTCGGCCTTTCTCATGCTTCCACCGTGGTTACTGGACATCCCTACAGCACTGCACCCGCTCAGAAGTAACACTCCACATTCATCCCTCCATCCTTCACGACAGAGGACTGCAGAAACTCACTTTTGCGCGGCACTGAGGACGGCCCGTCCCCATCGCGTCCCTCTGTGCGCTGCCAGGCGCCGTGGGATCTCTGGCAGCCTGCTGGCTGCTGCTCCCCAACGCGGGGAACCGCGCCGCGCTGCTTCTGAGGAGAGAAAGAAGAAACGTTGGAGGGAACGGGCAGCCAAGGTTTGCAGACAGCTTCCAGGTCGGGCCAGAGCTGGGACGGCAGAGTGCTGACACCTTCTTCATCACTAAGGGAAAATACGGCCTGAGCCGTGCCCACGCCATCAGCAGCGCGCGCAGCATCCAACTGGTTCCTGAGGTCCCAAAGCACCTGCAGGGCTCCCCCTGCTCCAGCCGTTCCCTTCAACATGAGAAAAAGGAAGAAGAGCCAAGCCAAGGAAACCCAGCCCTACCTTTCCTCTCCCAGAGCAGGAAGCGGAACTGCGGTCGTCCCCTGCCTGAGACATGGCCGCTGTCTCTGGGGAAGCTGAAGTTCCGAGGGCTGCGCGCAGGAACTTCTCTGCTCTTGGATCGAGCTGCTTCCCTCTGTCTTTGATTGCCTCGGTCTCTCAAAATCTCCTTTTGGACAGGAACCCTGCAGAAAGGATCCACCAGTGAAACATCAGGAGGAAGAAGCATCTTCCCAGCTTTCTTCTGCGTCTCTCGAGGAGGGCAGCGTCTGGACGTCAGCTGGCTGCCAGAGCTGCCTGCCACCACGTCCAGTTTGGGTCTGACTGCCACGGCTTGAGCCAGCAAGCGCCCTTCTCCATCTCCTCAACAGCTCTGCACCCAGCCACCCGTGGGGCAGGGGGCACGAGCTGTGCTCTGAGAAGCTTGTGCTCTCCCTGCTTTTCAATGTGCAACGTGAAGGCGGGGCTCAGCCGTGAATTTCCAGGGGAGGAAGGACGTCTCATCATCCTCACTGAAACGTGGGATGGAAGCTGAACAAGAACCATTTCCCCTGCAAACAGCCGTGCTGAGGGGCACCGCCGGAGCTGGCAACTGCTCCCCAGCCCAGCTTTTCTGCTGAGACACCTCCCGGCACCCAGCCGGCACCAACCCAGCTCACCTGGTAACCCAGGCAACATATGGATCCTAATGGCTCCCTAAGGCACCCTATGGTTCCCTAAGGCACACTACAAATCCTAATGGGTCCCTAAGGCACCCTATGGGTCCCCATGGCTCCCTATGGATCCTAATGGCTCCCTAAGGCACTCTGTATTTCCCCGTGGAACCCTATGCATCCTAACAAGTCCCTAAGGCACCCTATGTGTCCCCATAGCACCCTATGGATTCTAATGGGTCCCTAAGGCACCCTATATGTTTTCATGGAACCCTATGGCTCCTAACGTGTCCCTAAGGCACCCTGTGTGTCCTCGTGGCACCCTATAGGTCCCAATGCCACCCCAAAATTCTATTGGGTCTCTCAGGCACCCTAGGGATCCCCATGGCACTCTATATATCCTAATGGGTTCCTAAGGCACCCTATGAATCCTAATGGGTCCCCATGTCACTCTATGGATCCTAACAGATCCCTAAAGCACCCTATGGTCCCCATGGCACACTATGGATCCTAATGGCTCCCTAAGGAACTTTGCGTATCCCCGTGGAAACCTATGGATCCTAACGGGTCCCTAAGGCACCCTATGGGTCCCCATAGCACCCTATGGATTCTAATGTTGCCCTAAGGCACCCTATATGTTTCCATGGCACCGTATGGCTCCTAAAGTGTCCCTAAGCCACCCCGTGCGTCCTCGTGGCACCCTATGGGTCCCAATGCCACCCTAAAATTCTAGTGGGTCCCTAAGGCACACTGTGGGTCCCCATGGCACCCGATAGATCCTAATGAGTCCCCATGGCACCCTATGAATCCTAATGGGTCCCCATGTCACTCTGCATTTCCCCGGTGAACCCTATGCATCCTAAGAGATCCCTAAAGCACCCATGGATCCTAACTGATCCCCATGGCATCCTATGGATCCTAATGGCTCCCTAAGGCACCCTGTGTGTCCCCGTGGCACCCTATGGATCCTAACGGGTCCCTAAGGCACCCTATGGGTCCCCATGGCACCTGATGGATCCTAATGGCTCCCTAAGTCACTCTGTGTGTCCCCGTGGAACCCTATGCATCCTAACCGGTTCCTAAGGCACCCTATATGTCCCCATAGCACCCTATAGATTCTAATGGGTCCCTAAGGCACCCTATATGTTTCCATGGAACGCAATGGCTCCTAACGTGTCCCTAAGGCTCCCAGTGAGTCCTCGTGGCACCCTATGGGTCCCCCTGGCACCCTATGTATCCTAATGTGTCCCTAAGGAACCCTATGGGTCCCCCTGGCACCCTATGGATCCTAATAGCTCCCTAAGGCACCCTACAAATCCTAATGAGTCCCTAAGGCACCCTGTGGGTCCCAGTGGCACCCTATTGATCCTAACTGGTCCCTAAGGCACCCTATGGGTCCCCCTGGCACCCTAGAAATCCTAATGGGTCCATAAGGCACCCTAGGGGTCCCCATGGCACCATATGGATCCCAATGGGTGCCCATAGCACCCTACAATTCCTAATGAGTCCCTAAGTCACCCTGTGTGTCCCCGTGGCACCCTATGTATCCTAATGGGTCCCTAAGGCACCCTATGGGTCCTCCTTGAACCCTATAGATCCTAATGGCTCCCTAAGGCACTCTGTGTGTCCCCG